>NC_088684.1:117821119-118124149 GCF_028017835.1 Emys orbicularis
TGCTACAGTGGGCACATTTTGGGGGGATGTGGGACTCCCCCAAACATTTTATACATTTTGAGTGGCCATCTGAGAGGGGGATGGCATCATGGCTGGTAGAGCAGCGCTTAAAGCCTGGGGAGCCAGGCATGTCGGAAGCAGCTGCCGCTGACAGGAATGAGAAGTTTTTGGGGAGGGGGTTGGTTTAAAGAGAGAAAAAGATAGGAGAAGTGGTATCTAAATACTACTGGGAAAACCAACTAACAAGGAAGGTATTTGAACAAAGGGAGAGAAAAGTCTCTAACGAGTCTGCTGAGCTCCGTCTCAGGCCGGGGACGGTAGAGAAGGAAATGAGGAAACCGGTCGCGCACGCGTACTATTAAGGCACACTCAGCGCGTGGGACAGGCTCTGCGCACGCATGACCGGTATGAGTACTGCTGTCAAAATCTCCGAGCGAAGGCACAGGGACGCACCAACACCTGGAGTGGAGCACCCACAGGAACATCTCTCGAAGAAGAACCTAAAAGTTACAAAAGCTAAACAAAATTAAAATTGATTATTTAAATCATGGTTCTCTGCTTGCTGATTTAAATCATGATTAAAATCAGTGATTTAAGTCACTGATCTAAATCAATCCACACTGCTATTAATCATTGAAATGGTTCATACTACAAATGGACAAGACTTTTTCAGGTATCTAAAAGGGTGTCATAAGGAGGAGGGAGAAAACTTGTTCACCTTAGCCTCTGAGGATAGAACAAGAAGCAATGGGCTTAAACTGCAGCAAGGGAGGTCTAGGTTGGACATTAGGAAAAAGTTCCTAACTGTCAGGGTGGTTAAACACTGGAATAAATTGCCTAGGGAGGTTGTGGAATCTCCATCTCTGGAGATATTTAAGAGTAGGTTAGATAAATGTCTATCAGGGATGGTCTAGACAGTATTTGGTCCTGCCATGCGGGCAGGGGACTGGACTCGATGACCTCTCGAGGTCCCTTCCAGTCCTAGAATCTATGAATCTATAAGACAAAATAGGCTAACTTCTACCCTCAGATACACAATCAGTTTGCAGGGATGACCTGCTCTCATATCTGGGGACTTAATAGAACCCTATTAAGGTTATTAGAACCTTATGAAGTTAAGCCTCTTCATAAGTTCCTCCACCACTTAAAAAAAAAAAAAAAAGCCAACATGAGTGAATTTGGTGCTGAAGTAAAGGACTCCAGTTTTGTACCCTCATGCTGCCAACAAACCTCTCATACTGCGGCTGTACTTCACTACTCCTACTATTAGAGAGAGACCTAGACTTCTGAGCAAAGATTTACACCAATCTGTAAACTTATTTTGTAAGGCGCACACATGCTTAATTGCATCAGTCTCATTTATGAAAAAAATGTTTTGATGCCCATAAATACAAACTGCATACAAATACAGCCTAACACAATGACATAGGCACTGCAGATTATTAAGTAAATAAAAAGTAGTAAATATATCACAATTGATATATAATCCATGAAATTGATACAAACACTAATATATCTAAAACGAAGTGCAACAATTTTCAAACAATAATGACACAGTGTGATCAATATTATGACACAAGTGGTCATATAGGAAAGACCAATATTCCAATCACTTTTAATATGATCCAAGAAATTCCACCAAAACAGCATTTGTATCCTTGTAGCTTATTTTATCTTATAAAATAATTTTTCAGAACATGAAGCTTCAGTTAAGTCAATGTAAAAAATCTTTGCCTTATTCATACACACCTTCACTAATTTCTCATTGTGCAACTACATTAGATGCAAATTCCCTACAGGATCCTGTCAGGCTGCATATTTTACAAGTTTTGCTCCTCATCTTGCAATTCACTGTACATGTACATTCTGCTGCAAGTCTTTGCTCCCGATATTGCAATTGGGTCTGCGTGGGCAGACACGTGCTCCTGTGCAGAACTCTATACATGCTCAGTATATTTTAGATGGTTCTCCCACTATGGCTCCACTTGTGCAAACAGATCTAAAATGACCTTGTTATCCATTCAGACACACTGACATAAACAGGGCGCTGCACAGATACAAGGGTTCATACATGCACACCCAATTGTAGGATCTGGGCCATAGGGAACAAAACCACCCAAAATGTAATAAATGAGGGGGCGGTTCGTTCCTCCAAACCTTTTCTTGACCAACAGTTGGCCTTTTTCAAAAACAAACAGTTTTTAACAAAAATCCACTAATCTTTTTTCTGACATTTCAAACAAATGGGAAAAAAGACCTTATTTTTGAAACAGAAAAGTTTCTACTTATTCAGTTCTATTTTTTCCCTTTTCTCCCCCCTTTTCTTCTCTATTTCCCTCTTTCAGAGGCAAAATGAAAAAAGGGAGGTAAAAAAAATATAACTAAAATCAACCTTAAGACTTGCAGGTTTTTTTAAATAAAAAAAGTTTTGGATGTTTTCCACGAAATATAATTTACCATTTTTGATCAGCTCTAATACAGAGCATGCAGAGTGCAATTTTCAACAGGTCATAACTCTAAAATCAAAACCAACATTTGCGAGAACACATCAGAAAGGCACACCCCACCAATGAAGGTTATTTCCAAGCTAAAGTTTCAGCTTTCTACCACCAATTGTTTCTGTACTAGGACTGTTCGGAAAAAAGTCACTAGTAATATTCACATGGAAAAAAAGATCAGCACACCTGTTTTGCTGGTTTTTTGTTTTTTTTTGGGGGGGGGATATTAACATTTGATAGACAAGTCTGGTTTATTAAATATTGTAATCAGAGATTTCACTCAATTTATTAAAGTCACCAGAAATTAAATGTAGTGTAAGAGTGCTCACTCTGTAATATAATATGCTGTTAAATTTGGAAATCTGATTATTGTATTACTGTATAATGTTTTTCTAAACAAGAGCTCATGGTTGTAATGACTATTGTTTTGTCTTGGATAACTACATGGCAAGGATTTGTAAAACATTAAAACTTCCTAAATAAACACTAAAAAAAGAGTCAAGTATTTCTTGTCCCTACTCTCTGTGCTAAAAAACTTAAATAATTTTTGCTTAAACTTTAACAAATTTAAAAAATAAAAATCAGGCAGACACCAGACTCTGAAAATTTGAACTCAAAAGGAAGAACATTTCACAAAGTCATAAGCAAATAAGAACGGACCTTAACTACGGGAGATGGTTCTATTACATTATCTCCAGCAATAACAGATAAAAGTCCTTAGATACTAAATTACAAAACTGATCTGTAGGAAAGGGGAAGGGGAGTGAAGGGCAAACAAATGGTTCCAAATTCAGATTTGTTAGATGTAATGGGCAGAACTTACCACTACCACACCCGCTCAAGCTAGAATGCAGCATCACAGGGGTTGTTCTACTCTAGTGCCCCCTACTGTCTGCCATTCTGGTTCTACAGCAGTCTGCAGCTTTCATGGCCCAGCCAAGTCACCTTTCAAGTTCAGGCCTCTTCTGGAGTAATAGAAAACTCCAAAAACAAAAGTCTAATGGCATGTATTCCTGGCCTTCGGCTTCTTTGTCTCTTCTAATCCTAAGGCTTTTACTTACCCTCTTGCTGCAGGATAGGGAGGGAAACTCAGGCCCACCCTCTTCTCTGGGTTCCAGCCCAGAGATCCTGTGTTTGGCATTTAAGGACTGCTCCTTACAAACCCTGGCCTCGCTGTTTCCCTGGGCTGCTACTTCCTCCTTGTTCATCAGTGTCCTTCACAGGGCTGTGGCCTCCACTCCTCTCACTCTGGAGTTCTGTCTCCTTGTGCAGCTTCTTCCCCAACGCACTATGGAGCAGCAACTCGAGGCCACCGACAGCCTCTCTGACAGCCCCCCAACTCTAGAATCCTCCTTACTTTGCTTCAGGCTCATGGAGCCCTGTCTCACTCCTCAGCTGGACCTGACCCATCCGACAGATATAACCTAATAGGCTAATTATGCCCTAAGATGCCTGTTAATCCTTTATTTGCCAGTGTGGGGCATATACCCCACCACAGTGAAAGCAGTGAGGTCAATGCAATTTCACCTGAAGTTGTATCTGCTAACACCAGGTCTGAATTTAGACCCATGGAAATTAAATGCAAACGACTGTCCCTGGCTGTTACATAGGAGCATAGGGAGGGGGCAAAGGGTGGGTTCAGACAATCCCCTCCACCTAGCACAGCCTACATTATGGACCAGGGAGAATTACAGACACTGAGCACAAGGACAGCTCCCTTCCTGCTCCCCTTGGATTTCTAGTGCTCCAAAAGGGATGGGGCAGAGAGGCAGGATCTGCTTCCACGCCACAAGAGCACAGGCCAACAGGCTCACAGAGCATGCCAGAGGGAGGGGCAGAGTATGTATCTGATTCCTGGCTCCCAAGAAAAATGCCTCCTAGCAAAGATCCACATTGCCCACAGTGCAGGGCTGTATCTTACAGGAGCATGTGAGCTCTATATATGAGTGATATTGGGAGTAAGCAGTAGCAAAACTACAAAACAGCAACTGTTTTTGGAAACAAAAAATTAATTCTTATAATTTTGTTTATGTTAATTTTAAGTACACTGCAACTCTAAGAGCTCTTTACGTATTTTTTTTTAGCATTTGTGTATACACATTATAATTTCTTTAAAAATATGTTTAAATTTTATATTTCTCAAGTAGATTTAATTCTTTACAGAATATGGTTACCATGCATTTCACTCCAGAATGGGAATACATGAATTCTTATCTGTACTGTACAGCAGTTACTGATGCATTTGGCTATGTACTGTACCCTTTGTAAGATAGGCAGCAGCACTCTGGCACACAGATTGAAATGTAACCTGCCTAGACACCACTCAGTCAAGCTACTTTACTCATTCTTCCACTCAGTTACTCATCCACCAATGTATTCATTTTGCAATGTTCTTTTGTCTCCCACTCATTTACTCATCTGTTTATCAACCCTGTCTACACAGACACAAAACTTTCCCATTCACTCACTCCCCCAACATGGGTGCGTGATCCCACTCCCTGGCCAGTCCGTAAACTTGGCTCACCATAGCTCTCTTTACCACTACGGCATGTAAACCAGATTGTCACTGCCTGGATTCCATTAGCTTCCACGCCACAGGAACACAGTTTAGAGCTGTCTGCCATCCAGCCCATCTCCCAAAATCCACAAGGGCCATGCAGTTAGTCAGTGCAGACAACAAAATGTGCTGACCAGATTAGGGCAGGCCACCTAATTAAGCCCATCTTGAACTCTCACCAGATTGTGGTGGACGACGGCTCTCTTTCTGGAAGTGAATCCCCACTTGCTCCAAAAAGAAATTCAGAGATAAGACTAAACACACTGGGCCCAGTTTTGCTGCCCTAAGATACGCAGGTGCAATTTCTTTCAATCTCACTGGCCAAATTCCATGTGTACCACAGAACTGAAATCAAGGCCACTGCCCAGTGGTGCAAGGCAATAACAAAGGTACACCTAACGGACACTAGGGGAACTCCCCATTGCACACGGCTATCCTGGAGCATTCATTCAACATAGCAGGTTCTCCCACATGGTGTAAAGCCAGCTCCACTAGCTCGGATATTGCACCAGAAAAGCTCCTGCATGGGAGAGCATTCCAGAGGCAGGAGGGGCACGACCAGGATGGTTCTGTGCCCCAGTAGTTCCTTGGTGTCACAAGGTTTATAACAGCTATTGCAGCAAAGAGGGAAAGTTAGGGCAGGCTGCAGGGTGCTCCAGCATGGTCTAAGGGGCTGCTCTGGCCCCATGAGCCCTAATTTAAGGGAGGTACAAAGGCTCCCTTTTATCCCTGCTCAGGCTTTGCACTGAGGCAGATATGAGCCCCTCTCCCAGTGTTGTTTTTTTTTTTTTTAAATGGAGATATCCCATCTCCTAGAACTGGAAGGGACCTTGAAAGGTCATCGAGTCCAGCCCCCTGCCTTCACTAGCAGGACCAAGTACTGATTTTGCCCCAGATCCCCAAGTGGCCCCCTCAAGGATTGAACTCACAACCCTGGGTTTAGCAGGCCAATGCTCAAACCACTGAGCTATCCCTCCCCCCAAATTTTTAATTCACCAAACTGTGGATAGGTATGGCAGGGATCTCCAAACAGTAGGTGTTTCTACATAGCATACCCTACAGCCTACATTATATAGAAAAGATACAACTATGTTATTGCACAACTGAATTTGTCCCACCACTCTCCATTGTTCAGGGAATTTTAAGCTTTCCTTAATTTACTTTTTTATGATCTAATATTATGTGTCCAAGATAAAGTGGGTGATACTTTAGACCATATGATTGACTTTTATGTGGCAACATATGCTCCCCGTGCAGAATTGGGAGTCAGAACTCCCAAGCTCTCAATCTCTTTAAGTCACCACCTCTCTACCTCGGTTTCACCATCTGTAAAATGGTAATAATACATACCTGCCTCACAGCAGCATTACAGGAATAAATCAGCTAAGATTTGAAAAGCATTAAATATTACATGCTCATAACAGTGAGACCCACAGTATGTGTAAACAAAAGTTTGCCTGATTTACATTTTTTGGCTTTTAAGGCCAAGAAATCTACTTTGATTCCCTGCCTCCGCACCCCTTTTGATTCTCCCTTCCCCCTTTTTTCCTTTCTTTTTTTTAAATAGTCCAATCTCCAAATCTGAGCTGGAACACTAACATACAATTCATACAGGTGCACAAAGGCTTTATATGTTAATGATACTTCACTTACTATGAGTGTGAGCAGACATCCATTTCTCTGTTAAACTCTGTTCAATTTGTTATCTTGTTCTCGTACCATTCCCTACCCCTTTTGTCTCCCTGCTGCATCCTATGAGCTCTCTGAGTCAAAGACTTTCTTCTTTGTTATGTATTGGTACTACACCTACCACAACGGGGCCCTGATCCTTAACTACGAATCTTAAGTACTACAGCAATACAAATAGGAAAAACGCTTCTAAAGAGGACACAAAACATACATAAAGACAGTGAAATATATAAAAATGCTGGTTTCAAATTGTCCATTACTGCACATTCTAGAGACCCAAAGAGCCTTTACTGTTTTATTATAGACTTTTTTAATGGTATGCAGGGACAGGAGAGGAGATATGACATCACTGGGGGCCCTTAATCAAGTGCATATTCACCTACAGGGCATAGATTAAATGACTAGCAACTCACATTAGCAAATATTCAAAATACCAAAACGTGTGTTGTTGCTTTCTAAACCTCAGCTCACCTGAATTTCAGAAGACTTTAGAGATAACACAATTGTGCTTACTCACCATTTTTCTGTTTCTTGCATATTACCAGTATGCAACTGTGATTCCTGCTTTCCTGGGTGGTGACCGATCACTTCTGAGACATTTCTCCACAGCACCCAACAAACCTATATCCACCAAGAAAGTGTATTGCGATGAATAGACCTATTAATACCAGCTTGACCCCACACCACTTCAGACTATGGAAACTTAATGGAAGTACCTGGCTTTGGCTCTATATTGTGATTGTGACTCTGGAGTTTTACAACAGAAAGGCAGAGGAAACATATTATGTATTTTATTGTAACATTCTGGCACGCGTTCCATAAAGAGGAAAATCCAGTTGATCAGAGGTCTGATTCTACAGCCCTTAAAAAGGGACATAAGGTCTCGTGAGTAATTCCTTCACACAACCTTTTACTTCCTATTTGGCATCTTCTCCAGTGTGTGTGTGGGTCTCAGTTTCCCAGCCCCAAAACACGCACACACATACCCTTGCACTGTCAGCCTGATTGTCACTGTGCCTAGGATGTCTTCTTTTTCCTGATCACTCTGCCTTCTAATAGCCAAATGCCGAGATCTAGACCACTGCCACTCTGAGGGTACATTTACACAGCAATTAGACACCCACAGCTGGGCTAAGGGCCTGTTTAACTGTGGTATAGATGTTCAGACTCAGACTACAGCCCAAGCTTTAGGACCCTGCAAGGGAAGGGTCCCAGAACCTGGGCTCCAGGCCAAGCATCTAACCCACAATTAAACAGCCCCTTAGCCCAAGCCAGCTGGCATGGGCCAGCCGTGGGTGTCTAATTGCAGTGTAGACATACCCTGAGTAAGCTGTGGCCTAATGGCTTGCCTAGGTGCGTTACCCAGTAACAAGCCAGCAGGGTCATTGCAGTATTTTAGGGTATGTCTACACTGTGGGGAAGGAGAAGGACCTGTGGCAGCAAGTCTCAGATGCTGGGTCAACTGATTTGGGCTTTCACCACGGGGCTAAAAATATCAATGTAAACATTCTGGCTCAGGTTGCAACTCTGGCTCTGAAACCCAGCTGCCAGGGGCGGGGGAGGCTTAGAGCCCAGGCCCAAACATTTGCACTGCTATTTTAGCCCCATAGCATGAGCCCCACAAGCCCAAGTCAGTTGAGCTGAGTTCTGAGGCTTCCTGCCCCAGGTCTGTTTTGCAGTGTATCCTAAGTAATAAGCTATCCCAGGGAACTTCTCACACTACCCTGTAAGCAGTTCTACTTAACCTGTTTTTGTAGTACCCTAGTCACAAGCACACACAGTCTATTTCTTTTTCACCACATGAACCTTTAGCTTCAGTTTCCCAACAACATAGCAGGACACAGCCCAGCTATACAGCAGAAGGAATCTTCTACAGCTTTCTGAGCTTCTCTTTTACTTCTTGCTCCTTCCAATTATGTATCCTCCCCATTACTAAGCCAATTACCTAATTAACCCAACCATTGCTTCCAAGTGTCCATAATCCCCACCAATAACAGGCTGATTGATTCCAATTAAGCCTGTAGCTTTCTCTGTGCTGCAGCAACTTCAGTGATCATGTGTTACAACTAGCACTTAGTCACATTATCCTATCTATTTTACCATCATAATAGTTTAATGGCTCCTTATTACACACCAACTCATACAATACCTTCTCCCCATCCCTCAAACTCCCTCCTTAGCATTCATTTTTGTGAAGGCCAAAGCTGTTAAAATAGGGTTACCATTCGTCCGGATTCCCCCGGACATGTCCGGCTTTTTGAGCAAAAATAGCGTCCGGGGGGAATTTGTAAATGTCCGGACTTCCCCCCCCACTCCCCCAAGCAGATCGCGGCTAACAGGGCAGCCGGCCGGATGGTGCCACTTACATGGGGCTCTGACAGCCAGAGAGAGCCCCTCCTCCTCTCCCCTGCAGCTGAGATCACTCCCTCCCTCCCTGCATTCGCAGATCGCCTCCGGCAGTCTGGCGCGCCTCCTCCACTGCTGCCCAGCATGCCGGGACGAACGGCTCAGGCTGTTCCTGAGCAAGCTCACAGAGACGTTAGGCGAAGGCCAACAACAAGGGGGCCAGGGGGTTGGAGAAGGGGCAGGGAGGTTTTGGAGGGGGCAGTCAAGAGACGGGGGGGAGGGAGTTCGGGGGGGGTGGATCTTAGGAGGGGGCAGTTAGGGGACAAGGAACAGGGAGGCTTAGGTAGGGGGTGGGGTCCTGGAGGACAGTTAGGAGCAGGGGTCCCAGGAGGGGGCAGTCAGGGGACAAGGAGCGGGGGAGGGGGGTTGTCAGGGGGTGGAGAGTGGTTGGATGGGGCGTGGAAGTAACAACAATTCATAAGATCCTAATGAAACATTGTACTGGAGAATTGTGAAGTAGCCCTTCAAGATCGTGTCTGGCATTTGCCCATTCATTTCAGTCTTTTTGTTTGGGGAGAAAATATACCACACATTTTTCATTAAGGGCTTATTTGACTTCCAGTACTTTTCAATTATGAATGCACCAGATTTTAAAGGTTTCAGAGTAGCAGCCATGTTAGTCTGTATCCGCAAAAAGAACAGGAGTACTTGTGACACCTTAGAGACTAACAAATTTATTAGAACATAAGCTTTCGTGGGCTACAGCCCACTTC
Source organism: Emys orbicularis (assembly GCF_028017835.1). Classification (NCBI taxonomy): domain Eukaryota; kingdom Metazoa; phylum Chordata; order Testudines; family Emydidae; genus Emys; species Emys orbicularis. The sequence continues at coordinate 117,830,983 of NC_088684.1, forward strand.
TTCGGATGCATATAGGTTTTAAAATAGCTAGATAGTTGGTTAAAAAGAAAGTCAACATATTACAGCTAAAAAAGCCCCACACAGTAATCACTTCATGAAGGACATAGACCAAAAACAATGGCTTATGCTCTTGTTTACCTTCCTCAGCTTTCATATGCCCCATGTGATGGAGCAAAGAAAATCAAAAGTAAATGACACAGGGACACTGCAGCAACAATGCATTCCATTCTGTAGGAGGAAGAAGAGCAGATGCTAATCTTGTTCTCGTACAACACAACGTGTAGGCTCAGTATAATAGTGTGGGAGAAAGCAAATATAACAGGATTTTTTTTTAAATAACCCACACACATGAACAACTATTTATAAATCTGTCATTACAGGAAAATGAAGCAGTAAATTTTCTCTGCTGAAGGTCAATTGAAACTGCTACCAAAAAGGGTCAGATACAAATCCCATTAGGGTCAACTCCTATCAACTTAAAAAGTTAGAGCCCAGAGCATGTAATTTGGAAAAAACAAACAAACATTACAGCCCTGTGTTGTCATGCTGCCCCCTTACTCTCCTTTCCACTCAAAGTGAGGTAGAAACTGCCTAGCCTCAGTAATGTCTACACTACCCGCCTGAATCGGCGGGTAGAAATCGACCTCTCGGGGATCGATTGTCGCGTCCCGACGGGACGCGACAATCGATCCCCGAATTGACGCTCTTACTCCACCAGCGAAGGTCGGAGTAAGCGCCGTCGACGGGAAGCCGCAGAGATCGATTTTGCCACCGTCCCTACAGCGGGTAAGTCGGCTGCGATAAGTCGAATTCAGCTACGCTATTCGCGTAGCTGAATTTGCGTATCTTAAATCGACCCCCCCCCCTGTAGTGAAGACGTAGCCTGAGCTTTTTAAGTGATTGGCTGATGTGCACTGAAGTACTTGAATGGAATATTGTTTCCAGGACTTAAGGAATTCTCAGCAATGCACTCCAGTAAACAGGCTGATTTTAGCATTACCAGGAAGCTCATCCTAGGGTGGTGAGCAATAGGTCTGCATACAAATCCAACAGTTTTGCTTATTCCTCTTTTGTGCAAATATTATAAAAATTAAGATCTGGACACTTAAAACATCAGTAGCAGCTGTTTAATTTTAAGGCATGGCCCAGCTCTTATTATTCCCACTTGCTGCAGCAACATCACCACCTGTTCAGCTTCTCTCTCTCTTTAGGTAGAAGGTAGTGAGCATTAGATGTCAGGGAAGGCAGCATGAGCTAGCAACATTCAAATCCTGTCTTTTAAGAGAACTATGAAACAGCCAGGATCTAGAAAAATTCAAGGCTGTGACTACTCCACTTTTTCTAGATCAGGCTACAGTGCCATTAGTATTGTTGGCTCTGAGCCACAGAAGTGAGAAAAAGAGCAACTGGACACTCACAAAGAATGACCAGATAAAACTTTTACATCTACACAAACAGAATAAAACGTCTGGCTGGGATCACTGTATCAACTGCACCAGTAAAAATTACAATGCTATTCCAACTGAGAAAAGCCTCAAGCTCAGACTGGTTCCAGAATTCTGTAAAAATTTGTGGACATTTTTGCCTCTTTCTTAGCAAAGTTCTTCAATTTTAGACCACCAGCATTTTCTAGAAGGAGCTATTGCGAGGCCTATAAAATTAACTTTTCCCTTGTCATTTCAACTGATAGTAGTCTTCACTTCCTGACTTCAGTGTCAGTGCCTGGTCTTATAGAGAGGTGCTGTATGGCAGGAAGGCATAAAATTGACAACTAATTGCTAAGTTCAACCATGAACCTTAGGATAAGAGAGCGATTGTCTCACTGTTGCTGGTACCATACACTCATCTTACTTGGGACATATCAGTGGAGGGCCTATTACTGTCCAGATGAAGCAAGTTGTGACGATGTATCCCATAATGCTTTATGGGAATATGACGTAACAGGAATATGTTTTATGCTACATGTGCCATGTAACATATCTCTGTAAAGGTTATGGTCTACTGAATCTATTCATCTTATTTGTACACATATATAATTTTTGTACTTGAAGTTATGAATATTGGCAGTATACTTGCTTGATTTCTAAGTAAGCTTTGTTAGGCATTTGATCAGCTTCTTTAGAAAGGAATTTGCAAAGTTAAGTGCCCAATCAAGAAGCACTTAAGGAACAATGGATCTTGGAATGCTCCAATCCACATAAGAAGTCTACTTGAGGACATTCAAGGTAGCATGTGAACAATGGCTGCTACCTGTAGTTCTGAGTCATGCATGGACATGTGGCTTGCCCATGTGACTCCAAAACTCCATCTTGGAGCTGGACTTTGCATAGGAGAGAGGAGAGGTCTCCACCCACAAGAGAAAGTCTGTTTAAAACAAGGGTTCTCAGACTGGGGGGTCGGGACCCCTCAGGGGGTCACGAGGTTATTACATGGGGGGTCACGAGCTGTCAACCTCCACCCCAAACCCCGCTTGCCTCCAGCATTTATAATGGTGTTAAATATATAAAAAAGTGTTTTTAATTTATAAGGGGGGGTTGCACTCAGAGGCTTGCTATGTGAAAGGAGTCACCAGTACAAAAGTTTGAGAGCCACTGATTTAAACCCATGGGAGACCCCTCCATTTTGTCTTCAGCTGGCTAAAGAGAGAGCCTCTCCACCCCAAGGATATCTGAAAGAAACTGGAACAAAGGACAATAACCACAGGGGGTGTGAGTGATTGCTGGACCCAGACTAGAAGGAGACTAGTCTGTAAAAGGAAGCTTACTGGTGAGGTTTTTATCTGTACTCAGTTATATTACTGTATTAGACTTAGATTTGCATGTTTTATTTTATTTTACTTGGTAATTCACTTTGCTCTGTCTGTTACTACTTGGAATCACTTAAATCCTACTTTCTGTATTTAATAAAATCACTTTTTACTTATTAATTAACCCAGAGTATGTATTAAACCAGGGGGAGCAAACAGCTGTGCATATCTCTCTATCAGTGCTATAGAGGTCAAACAATTTATGAGTTTACCCTGTATAAACTTTATACAGGGTAAAACGGATTTACTTGGGTTTAGACCCCACTGGGAGTTGGGCATCTGAGTGTTAGAGACAAGAACACTTCTGTAAACTGCTTTCAGTCAAGCCTACAGCTGTTAGGGGATGTGGTTCAGACCTGGGTGTGGGTTTGCAGCAGGCTAGCGAGTCTGGCTCAAACCAGGCAGGGCACTGAAGTCCTAAGCTGACAGGGCAGGAAGGCAGGGGCAGAAGTAGTCTTGGTGCATCAGGTGGCAGCTCCCAAGGGGGGGGGGGGTCTGTGATCTAACCCATCACACAAGTGTCTTAATTAAGGGATGTCTCTTTAAAATAAACCCTTAAAAGATTTCAAAGTTGCTTTCCTGAGTCAGGACCTTAACAGTGTACATATTCACTGCATTTCATCTTCACAGTTTTATTTGGCAGCTTCTGTATTAAAAGACTAGTGGCACTTAAATGTCATACCTAGTTTCATAATTTATTATTCCACTGGTGTATGTCCACAAAGTAGATATTTTGTTAATACTCTTTCAATTAAACTCTAGGCCAGGGGTAGACAACCTATGCCACGCGTTCCAAAGGCAGCACGTGAGCTGATTTTCAGTGGCATTCACACTGCCCGGGTCCTGGCCACCGGTCCGGGGGGGCTCTGCATTTTTATTTAATTTTAAATAAGGTTTTTAAAATTTTTAAAAACCTTATTTACTTTACATACAACAATAGATTAGTTATATATTATAGACTTATAGAAAGAGACCTTCTAAAAACATTAAAATGTATTACTGGCACGCGAAACCTTAAATTAGAGTGAATAAATGAAGACTCGGCCAACCCCTGCTCTAGGCATTGCCATTAACTATCACTAAGTTATACTGGTTCCCTGGAAAACATCCAGTTAAGCCAGCCACACTAATACAGGACATCTAGTGGGAACATTTAGTCTGTAATTAATTTGCACAATATATAAGGTCTTTTGTGTTCATTCTAAATGATGGATGCCATATAAATTTTAAGCAATTATTCAAAATGTAATTCATATATCAGATATTTATTGGTCTGTGACCCTCATTGGCTAGTAGTTCTCCAAATATTAATTCAGATGCCAACATATTTGCACTCGTGTTACAAATATAACTAAAAAAGTTGAACTCCAACATTGGTAAAATCAGATCACACAGACAGGCAATATGCAACACCTGTATTTCATAGCTCCTACAAGTTGCCTTTAACATCTTGTATCCACAAACTTCAAATTCCTGAGACATGCTCTCCTTCCACAGTGAAAAAAAGCTTACTTTTTACTTGAATAAGTAGTATGTACATGCATGACAGGGGAAGGATCTGCACGTTTTGTCTATTTCTCCACAAACTGAGTATCACTTTTCCTTTCCTGACTAGATCAGGGCTTTTGCATGCACCATTTCTAATAAAAAACAATGAGTTTTCTGCTTTGGTTCACCACCATTGCACTCAGAGCCATCTCTAGTACAGGTAGTATAAGTAAAAACAGAGAAAAGGGAACATTTAAGGATATCATAAGAATTCATGAAATTCTTTTTATAGATTATAAAAGCAATTAAATGAATTCTTCTCTAGTTATGCTGAAGAGCAGGTGTAGATATGGATGGCCCAACTGTGATCAGCAGGTAGCTAATGAATGGAACATTATAAGATGATGAGTTTAATTTGTTCAGGTGACAAGTTTACAAAGCAGGCCTATGAAATGAACACTGCACGAGCAAACTCTCTTAAATATGAAGAAAACAAAATCAAAGTGCATCATACATTTCAGTCTTTTACACACAAAACTCTGCATGCTTTAGATCCAGTAGTAATTTGTCTCCCTCCCCATTTTAAGGGAATATTTTGTTGTTGTTTTGAACTGCACTTACAGTGCAAGTGAAACCACAGCAGTTTTATTAATCTACAGCCCAGAACTAGCTTCTTTCAGCAGCCTTTTAACATGGACTCCAAGCTTGAGTCCATACTCTGAAATACTAGTTTAATGAGAGAGAACAAAGAACATTATGATCAGTTGAGAAGTATATTAACATCATTTCTTTTTAGACATTTTTTTCAGCCTTCCCTCCCACACACCTCAGAACAGAGTCTATTCACCACTTACTCACGTAACAGTCAAAAGAGCTTGATGGGACACCACCCAATTTATCTCTGTGGTACAGACTCATTAGTCTGTCTCAGAATGAGGCAACTATTTCCCTGTGCTCTGTAGGGAGGGGCAAGACACACACCTGTCTGCCTAGCTAATCAGGTCAAAAAAGCTTAATCCTCAAAGGAATGGCTGTCTTTCAGTGTGATGCTTCCTAGGGGTACCCAGGGTTGAGAGTCACTTTGCTACCTTGTCTGCGCCTACCAGGAGTCAGCTCCCCACCTCCACTGGCCACAGGCAACACAAGCACTCCCCTGTAGGCCTCATAAGTCCTGTTGTTACTCCACAGGCTAGCAGTAGGTACACCCAAACCCTCGAGTGTCCAATCTCCCTGGAGTGTCCAATCTCTGTTCCACTGGACACTCACAGTATTCACAAATTCACTCCTTCCATGGAAACAGTACACCCCAGCTCTGCCAATTCCACCTCAGATCACCACTCTGCTTAACACACAGCACTTAGATATGTTTACAGTGAAATCAAGTGTAAGTTTATTTAATTAAGCCTAGAGCAGGGGTCGGCAACGTTTGGCACGCGGCTCGCCAGGGTAAGCACCCTGGCGGGCCAGGCCAGTTTTATTTACCTGCTGACACGGCAGGTTCGGCCGATTGCGGCCCCCACTGGCCGCGGTTCACCGTCCCGGGCCAATGGGGGCGGCGGGAAGCGGCGCGGGCAAGCGATGTGCTGACCGCGGCTTCTCGCCGCCCCCATTGGCCCGGGACGGCGAACCGCGGCCAGTGGGGGCCGCGATCGGCCGAACCTGCCGTGTCAGCAGGTAAATAAAACTGGCCCGGCCCGCCAGGGTGCTTACCCTGGCGAGCCGCGTGCCGAACGTTGCCAACCCCTGGCCTAGAGATTCAAGTAGTAGAAAGTAGGCATATGGGAAACAAATAGTTACACATGAAACAAAAATCATAACACACATTCTAGAACCTAAACTTAATTAACAAGATCCTTTCATGTCTTGTAGAATATAGCTCACCCAAAATCCTTGCAGCATTTTATCCAAGCTGGCTGCAATCCTCCTTTCATGAGAAAAGTACCCTGCCAGCTTGTCTCTTAGGTGAAGGATTCAGTGTGTTTCCTTACATTCCAAAATATGACAAAACAATCCTTTGGCATCTTTCAGAAACAAGACACCCCTTGCTGTTTGTTTCATCTTGTAGATTTTGCACTCCACTCTGTATGCAAATAGGCATACAGGGAGAGGCATATAATACACAGTACCCAAATGGCCAGACAGGGAGATAGGTGTCTGTTAGCTCCTGCCTCAAAGGAACATGTCCCAGGCATGTCACCTTCTGGTGACCTACTACTTAACTCCAAGATCTAAAGAACATAATTTTCAGTATAGAGACGTAACTCCTTAAATATTATCCACACCTACATTTCACAATGATTATGACCAATAGGGGTTACTGGCTCTTGGTAAGAGACCTTACATCAGAGGTTTTCAAACTGTGGGACAGAACGTTTAGGGGGGTGAGCGGTGACGCTATCCCCACCAGGCAGGGCTCAGGGGAGAGGCAGCACCACCTCCACTCCGACTCAAGTCAGTGGGTCACCAAGCCTATGGGTCAGTGTCAACATCCGCCACCACTGTGCCGATTTCCACTCCTGGTAGCCTCCGTGCCCAGTGCTGGATCCACCCCCAAAGACCATCATACGCTCCTTCCCTCAACCTGAAAATCCGAGGGGGGTGAGGCAGGTATTGTGTCTATTTTTGTCTGGGTTGGGGGGCTGGAAAGGAGCGCAACCAAAAATTGTAACTCGGGGGGGGGGGGGGGAGAAAATGGGCTCAGCTCAAAAAGTGTGAAAACCACTGCCTTTCATGCTACCCTTCGGTGAACAGTTGTGCAGCTATCTGACCCAGCGGATCCCTGTAAAGCCTTAGGCACCTCTTGTGCCCTCTACCAGTTGGCACCAAGGGGTCCCTGGGTCACATGCAGGTAATGAGGTTCTGAAAGATGCTCTCTAAGAGGAGACACACTTAAATACGATGCAGTCAGAGAATGTTTGTTTATACATCATTAGAAGGCCTAGATCATACAACATAGAAGAGATGAAGGTGGCATATACAGAAACTGTGTTACTCAAAATCATCTACTTCATGCTGCTGAAAGCTTAGTTACAGAGAGAGAAGGTCTTCTAAGCACCATCCTTAGACACGTTCCCACTGTGTACGAGAGACCAAAAGCACACACAACACCTTTCACCTCAACTTATTTATCCCGCCCTTTCGCCATTCACCCTGAGTCCTCCTCCCCTTCTTTGTGGCTGCATCACTCATAGAATATCAGGGTTGGAAGGGACCTCAGGAGGTCATCTAGTCCAACCCCCTGCTCAAAGCAGGACCAATCCCCAGACAGATTTTTGCCCCAGATCCCTAAATGGCCCCCTCAAGGACTGAACTCACAACTATGGTGCACCTGGCTATCCCAAAACACATGTTTTAAACACATGTGATATAGTCAGTATTTATGCACTGCTGGAGAATTTCAATTCCTTGCTTGTGGATATGTCCATTTCACTTCCTTCTGTGCAGTTTTCACATTTGTACTCCACAATAACTTAACTCTTGGGTAATGGAGACTGCTTCATAGTCAAACTGCCCAAATACACACCTTTGATTTTTCTTATTGAGATCAGTTTTGGTCATCCAGGCAGGAAGCATACACAATGATATGTGACTTAGCTAGCCAATAACCCACTAAGCATAGTGAAAGGCAAATATTCTATATTGGGTGGCCAAACATACTGACCCTCCGAGCCACATACGACAATCTTCAGAAGTTCGAGAGCTGGGGCACCGCTGCTGAGGCTCGGGATGTCAGCCTCACGGGAGGTGCCTGCTGGGGCTCAGGACTTCAACCCTGCTCCTGCTGAAGCCCTGAGCCCTGGCAGGTGCGCCTGCAGGGCCATAGGTGCCAACTTTGTGGGTGCTCCGGGGCTGGAGCACGCACAGAAAAAAATTAGTAGGTGCTCTGCACCCACCGGCAGCCAAGCTCCCCGACCCACCTCCTCCTCTGCCATCTCCTCCCCTGAGGAGTCAGAATAGGGGCAGGGAGGGGGTAGGGTTGGGGCGGGGACTTTGGGGAAGGGGTTGGAATGGGGGTGGGGCAGGGCCTCATGGAAAGGGTGGAGTCGGAGCGGGGCCAGGGGCAGAGGGGGATTGAGCACCCACCGGCGGGAGCAGAAGTCGACGCCTATGCACAGGGCTGAAGCCCCAAGACCCCCCTCCCTGCTGGGCAGAAGCCTCTATCCCATCGCCCTGCTGCAAGGCAGGGGTCCTGATTTCCCCCCCTCCCGTCTCCCAGTCTGGTAGGCGGAGAATGGAGGGAGGAAGGGTGGGGGGTGCTCCACAAGCCCCACTTTAATGATAATGGTTTGCTAGCCCAAGAGAACAGGTCACAGGCAACTTTCATTGAAATACATTTGCCTGGAAATTTTCAAGTAACTGACAACTGATAAAAATCAAAACCTTTTTGTTGATAATTCACAAAGAGAATAAAGGGTCAAATTGGTAGACAGAAATCCTGAGTAGAACTGAAGACTCTCTTTCCTTCTAAATGGTTTCTTTAGATCCCCAGTTAGTCTGAATGCCCTGGAGGCCTATAGAACCAGATAAATAGGAGTCTTCTCCTTGATTCCCTTCAACTTCTCTGAAGTTGCTGGCATAGTAAGAAGTAATAAAATTAATCCTGAAAGAAGACCAAGGCAAACTCAAGGCAAGTGCTCTTGGCAATCAGGTCTAAGGTCTGACTGCATGAAATTCTGAGGCTTCACCCATGGTGGATTTCTGCTTCCTCTCATTGTCAGTAAGAGGGTAGGGGGAGAACTGAAATGGATAAATAAAATTCTTTCTGAGGATGAGAAGGACTGGCTTCTTCCTGGTCAGTATTATCTGGAAATTGTAGATAAACCCAAGCCCCTACCTTGCTTTTGTTTGCACCTGCTAAGGGGCCAGATTCTGCCACTCTTACTCATATTGAGTATTACTTTATTCCTCAAACAGCATCAGTTACATCAATGGGGTTACTTGCAGAATACAGGTGCTGTAACTCAACAGGAACAAAACTCCAAAATGTGACCCTAAAAACTATAGTTTTCATCAATCCAGAAATACATTCTAAACAGCAAGCCAGCCAGCCAAGTATTTACACTTTGATTTTCATTAGTTCTGTTGATTTAAAATAAAAGATGTCTGAGAAAAGAAAAAAGAAGAGTCCTGATTTATTCAGAGTCCTTTAATTTTATCAACTATTAAGAGACCCAGTGGTATAAAACCAAGTTTTCCCGATTCTAAATTGGTAAGGTCCAAAACCAAGAATACATACATTGCTAGTTAGAAAATAAAGTGCCAATGATCGTTAACTTAATTTAGGACAGTCAATTATATGTTATTAAAATACAGATTCAGTAGTGAGAAAAGACAGACTTCAGCTGTTTCAGGATCCCAGGGCATCCACACTCCAGGGTGAATAAAAATCTATGCTTTTTTTTTTTTTTAAGATTTTTTATATTTAAATTGGAAATTTTTATTTTGTTATTTAAATTATATTTTTTTCTTTTTAAAAACTAATTTGTTTAAAGTGAAATCTGAATTTAATACAAAATATGTTAAGGCCTAAACTTATTATAATCTCTTAACATTTAAATAAATATGTTGAATTCATAAGCCTCTATCAAAAATTGAGTTAAAGACTGCTTGTCTACATAAAGAATCCAGGGGAAAACATCTAACTTTTGAGGTCAAGCTTTATAAATATGGCACAATAAGTCAGCCTAAGCAACTGAGGAGACTGTCTCATTTTCAAGAAACTTCGGTTATGTCTACACTATAGCTTATGTCAGTGTAACTTATGTCGCTCGGGGTGGGGTGATTTATTCACCCCTCTGAGTGACATAAGTTACACTGACATAAGCGCTAGTGTGGACAGCGCTATGCTGGCGGGAGAGCTTCTCCCACCGACCTAGCTATCACCACTCACAGAGGTGGTTTTATTATACCAATGAGAGAGCACAGAGCATCTTCACCAGATGCGGTGCAGCTGTGCCATTGCAGTGCTATAGGTGTAAACAAGCCCTTAGGCAAGCAGGAACTTAAGCTCCAGTCACTTTCACTTAGCCACAACTGAAAATTTTCCCAGGCTGATCTGAAAGAATCAGTTTAATTCACTGGCTACAGTGAATCCCTCTGTTTCAGAAATCATTTAGTTGTAAATGTGAAACATGTTTTGAAAAGAGAAGTTTATATAAAACAACATTAAATGTTTTGGCTAACAGAAATAAAGATATATGCAGTTGTGTGTTTAATTAAATTCCAGTTACCATCCTAATACAGCTTGACATAGTTTATGAGCAAAACGTTAATTATTTAGTAAAGAAATACATCATTCACCATTTTTACATACTAAAATGTGTGATTAATAAGAATCTGAAAATATTAAGCTATAGAATTGCTTAAATAAATGTATAATTATAGTGTCCCTGGTAGAGCTAGCAAAAAGATGTACCAAACCTAGTATAAAGGCTCTATTTAGTTGTAAATCAACATGTTTTAATCGTTATATCAGCCAATGAGAATGCACTTTTCTTAGACAGTTGCTTAAGTACAAATGGAAAAGCTGATGAAAATAAATGATTTAAGTGAGTCCAGCCTGCCAGGATCCCTGCCATCTTGCCTGGCAAGAGACAGAAGAGCTGAGATGCTGGAAGTCCCACTCTACAGCAGCTGCCCAGGTAAGCTGCAGAAGAATCCCAGCGCTTGGAAGCCAGGGCTCCACAGCAGATCACCAGCTGAGTTGTTGAGGAGCCTGGCAGGTTTCCAAAACCTGCCTGGTTTCTGTTGCAGCTATGTCTAAAATAAAACTCTCAGTCAAACATTTCTATTTTGATTCATCAGCATTCCATCAGAGATTTTTCAAACAGCTTTATTTCAGGCTCTACCAACCTGGGCTGGATTCGACCTGGAGATCTATAGCCTGCCATATTTACTCTCCATTTCCCTCTACCTGAATTATATAGCCCCCAAACTTCCTTAGTTTTCTTAAACTAAGTGAGGAAACAAATTAGAATCTTCAGTCCTCTGTAATGAAAAGAAATGCACAATGGTATATAGCACATGCATTTTATCATTATTTATAATTGTCTTGTGGTAGCACCTAGAAGCCCCAGTGTTCTAGACACTGTAAACACATAATACAATAATTCCTCTGTAAATAACTGAGGTGGCAGGAAAAGAAAACTTCTTTTCTACTGCAGCAATTGAGACCATCCTCAACTTTTTCAGAGCAATTAATCAGCGCAGGGATGTCAAAACATGTAACTGGGCTTCAAGACAAATTACAGTGTAAGTGCTGTTGCATTTGCCAGTGACCTCGCAGACTTGACCCCGAGGTTTCTAATGCTCTAATTCTTGTGTCATTTATTTGGTGACACAGGATTTTAAAGGTGAAACGACAAACGAAAGTTACACACACACACAGCACTTGGGGGTGAGGTGGGGGAGCAATGAAGAATGAATTGATAGCATATTTATAGAAGAGAAATAATTTCAAAGGGACTCTAATTCAGACCCGTCTTCAAAAGTTCAGAATTATCAGATCAGTCAATACTGAGTTAATACTCTGACAGTCTCAGCTGAACGGCCTGGGAAGTATAAACATCTTCACAGTCAAGTTAACCTATAATATCATAAATATATGAAAACATATAGACAGAAACAATTAATCAGAACTGAGGATAGACTAGAGCTGTGCTGCAGCCTCATATGTTACATATTTTTTCTGCTACGATCTCATTAGCAATGCATCACTGTTTTTACCACTTTGAACACTGATCCTACACTCAGCAGCTGTGTTTGTTTACAGGGCTACAAATTAACACAGGACAAATGGACTTCAGCCAACAGATTTTTCTTGGCATTTTCCACTATACTTTGCAATATATTGGTCCTCATAGTCCAATTATACATTTGCCACTGATGCTAGCCAAAGAGGGTGGATAAGCAAAGATGGTGCTCACTAACAGCACATGGGGAAGCTTTTTTTATTGCTTCAAATAAAGGCTCACTAATTACCAGGCATGGTTTAGGCATTTACAGTCAGATAAGGCCATTACTATATTGCCCATACTTGACTTTTTTCACCACAAACATAAAGAATGTCATCATCTCCCATCTTGCAGTTTGCACTATGCCAGTCTAGTAAAAGTGATGAAATCCAATGATATTTTATGTGAAAAGGCCTGCCAGTGCCATCCACACATGTAATGCAGATCCCAAACACCAATTCTGAAAGACTAAACCAAACTTTCATACTGCATCTGACAAATCAGTCTTAAATTAATTTTCCATTTAAATCCCTGTATGCTTTTTCAGCAGCAATCTAAAAAACAGAGTCAAATCAATCCCCCACCCAAAAAAATCCCACCACATCGACTGCAGTCTATATATTTTTAAATTAAACTAGTATTTTTCCTAGCCCCCTGATCTTTCACTCTATATCAAGGCAAAAAAGGAACCTTTCTGCTGAGAAAACAAACAGTCAAGAGGGGTGTTACTGTTTTTTACATCTTTGAATGGTATGCGATAATGAACATTCCTGCCACTGTCCTCACATACATTTACAGTAAATATATGTATTTTTAAAGTCTGTCTTATTTATTCAAACTATTTTTGCAAAAAAACTCTACTTATGCCAAAAGTTACAGAACAGATAAACAGAATCTGCATTAAGTTGTAGTTTGCAGGCTGTTTATATCTTCCAAGCTGTTAAAAATGTTTCAGTTCCCTCTTGTAAACTGTATTGTACAGAAACTACCAAACAGTCTCCTGGACAGCTGTAGCATTCTGGTGGTCAAGCAGCTTTCCATACAAATATTCAAGACTCTCCACTAGTTCATTAATAGAACCTAATCAAATACCTATTAGCAGAGAAAAAATTAACAGCATTGACCCAATCTGGGTCAACATTTATTTGGGCTTTAAAGATCTAGTTTTCAGTAGTTACAGGGCATTTAATTCCATTTTAACTATATATATATGACTTTTTTTTCAAACTTGGTTTCATACAATGAGGTGCATATTCATCTGACAACTTAAAATAAGAGTAATTCTGATGTCTTGCCATTATCTTATAAGACACATGGAGAACCCTGTCAAAATAATATATTGCACTTTTCTGTGTAATTATGTTATGTTGGATGAGAGTGTTGGAAAACTTAGTATAGTCATTAGCTGAGTGCTGAATGTTTTGATTGTCAGACAGGTTGTATATGATGCAAATATATGACTCAGAAATGATTTCACATAAACATTTTGGTAACAGTAATCTGACTCATAACCTCCAACATAGAAAATAACAAGCTTCACAAAACATCTGTGCACTACAAGCAGTTCAAATTCCTTAACAACTCTTTAGAAATGTTGTGCAGCATACAGAATAAGGATTTCTGGTGTTCAAGGGCCCAATACTGGGAGGTGCTGAAAACTGCAGCTTCACATGACATCATCCTCTCTGGACAAGGGTACAGATCCTCAGCTGATGTAAACTGTTAACTCTAATGGAGTCCAACAGAGTTATGACAGGTTACACCAGCTGAGGATCTGCCCCCGAGATCTTTATTTAGCTTATATGCACACTTCACACTGATTAAATATATTGTTAAATACTCAGTGTTACTCTACTCAGCGTTTTTAAAGTTTCAACTAAGATTCAATCATTTTCTCATTCGTTAGAAGATGGACATGTCTGCATGGACTGGCATGCATCTGAGTCTGATGAATTCAAGGGTGTTACTGTGGGGCATGGGATCTGAGAGCTTCTGACACCCAATAGAAGGCAGCATTCAGGACCGACTGAGGAAAGGCATCCACTGAGCGGAGCCACCACTTGTTCTCATCAATTTATCTGTTGTTTTCCAATGAGCCCTTTGGTGGTTTTAGCAGGGGATGGAGCAGTGGTATTCCTGGTTCTGCCACTGCCTCACTGTGGGACCACGCACTGATCATGTCACCGCTTGGTGCTTCAGTGTCCCCACCTATAGAACAGGGCAAATGGTACATGCCTTGGGGCAGTTGGGTAATGAGGGTTATCATTAATGTCTGTAAAGTGCTTTGAGATCTCCAGAGAGAGTTAGAGTTGTCATTTAATGTGTAACACTTGTCCATCACTCCCTCAGCTGCATGTGTCCCTCAGGGATGCCAAATGCCATCACACCACCCTGATGGAACAAGCAGTCACTGCAAACGTCCAGGGACAAGCAAAACCCTGATATTGGCTTCCTACACTGGAGTCAATGTAGGGCTTTTCTTTAAGCCAAATGCTGCTTTCTCCCCATTCTTGTCTGCTAGTGGAACCCTGTGTATCCATGTAAATGAGCACCCACTACTGGCTTAATATTGCAAAATAATTATTTGGCAAATATTGGTTTGCATTTGACGTGTGTGTGTGTGTGTGTGTGTGTGTGTGTGTGTGTGTGTGTGTGTGTGTGTGTGTGAGTGTGTGAGAGAGAGAGACACACACAGACACTATTTTGGGTTGGCTTTCCAAGACCCTTCTAGTGCTCTAGCTCTGCTAGGGCAAATACTCAGGAGTAATCAGTGTTTAGCTCCCATGTAGAATGGTATAATTAAACAACAGTGCAAATCTGACATGAAAGTCTGTAATTCAAAATTCACTCTTGATTAGTGGCATAACTCATCCAATCAGGAGACTGAAATGATGGCATATGATTTCTGTAGCTACCCAGCCCCATAGGCACCAACTTCCCCTCTGCCTGGTGGGTGCTCGACCTCCCTCGCCCCTGGCCCTGCCCGTCTCATCTCTTCCCATCCCTACACCGCCCTCGCCCCACCCCTGCCCCAAAGTCCCCACCCCACCTTTTCCCACCCCAGTCCCGCCCCATTCCTGCCCCCATTCCACCCCCTTCCCTCAAGTCCCCGCTGCTGCCCTGCCTCTTCTCCACCTCCTCCCCCGAGCGTTCCGCAACCCCGCTCCCTCCCAGAAAGTCCTTAGCACCGCCAAACAGCTGTTAGGCAGCGGGGGGGCGGGAAGTGCTGGGAGGGAGGGAGTAGTGGGGACACGGCGCACTGAGAGGGGGGGAAGGAGACGAGGAGGGGGGAGCTTGGCTGCCGGTGGGTGTGGAGCACCCGCTAATTTTTCCCCGTGGGTGCTCCAGCTCCGGAGCACCCACGGAGTCAGCACCTATGCCCAGCCCAGAAGGTATTTGGCAGATGAAATTCAATGTTGATAAATGTAAAGTAATGCACATTGGAAAACATAATCACAACTATACATATAAAATGATGGGGTCTAAATTAGCTGTTAACACTCAAAAGAGAGATGTTGGAGTGATTGTGGATAGTTCTCTGAAAACATCCACTCAATGTGCAGCGGCAGTCAAAAAAGCAAACAGAATGTTGGGAATCATTTAGAAAGGGATAGATAATAAGACAGAAAATATCATATTGTCTCTATATAAATCCATAGTACGCCCACATCTTGAATACTGCGTGCAGATGTGGTTGCCCCATCTCAAAAAAGATATATTGGAATTGGAAAAGGTTCAGAAAAGGGCAACAAAAATGATCAGGGGTATGGAACAGCTGCCATATGAGGAAAAATTAATAAGACTGGGACTTTTCAGCTTGGGAAAGAGACGACTAAGGGGGGATATGACAGAGGTCTATAAAATCATGACTGGTGTGGAGAAAGTAAATAAGTGTTATTTACTCCTTCTCATAACACAGGAACAAGGGGTCACCAAATGAAATTGATAGACAGCAGATTTAAAAAACAAAAGGAAGTGTTTTTTCCTACAACACAGTCAACCTGCGGAACTCCTTGCCAGAGGGTGTTGTGAAGGCCAAGATTATAACACAGTTCAAAAAAGAACTAGATAAGTTCATGGAGGATAGGTCCGTCAATGGCTATTAGTCAAGAGGGTCAGGGATAGTGTCCTTAGCCTCTGTTTGCCAGAAGCTGGGAAAGGGCAACAGGGGATGGATCACTTGATGATTACCTGTTCTGTTCATTCCCTCTGGGGCACCTGGCATTGGTCACTGTCAGAAGACAGGATACTGGGCTAGATGGACCTTTGGTCTGATCCAGTATGGCCATTCTTATGTTCTGATGTACCTTTATATTTTGTCTCTGAAGACAAATGTAATGTTTTGAGTGACAGCAGGGATTAACTTTTTTTTCAGACGAGCTTTGCAGGGTTTATCCTGGAAAGTGCTATGAATTAATGAATTATCTCTTCAGGTTTTAGGGAATCAAAGCTGCCAAATCTAAAGATTGCTGCCAGGAGCAACAAAGTGTTTTTTGGGACCCCATAAAATTGTTTTTAATCGAGGCAGACAATAGTGAACATATCAGATGGCCCCAATTCCAATAGTTCCTGCAATATAAAGGAATTATTATTTTGGGCTACAATCATTGCGCTATATGTTATTTAAATATAAGCTTTCCCATAAAAAGTAACAGTCAACATAAAACTTATTACTATTGTGACAAAGTTCCTCCTCTACCTTGGTGGGTCCTGCACTTATTGGTGGATTTGCTCACTTCACAGATTCACCCTGTGGGTCAGGAAACAGTCCAGAGACCTTCCCCTCTGGTAGAAGCTATAGTCCAGGTCAATTCCTCCTGTGTTTGATCAGGAGTTGGGAGGTATGGGGGGAACCCAGGCCCGCCCTCTACTCCAGATTCCAGCCCAGGGCCCTGTGGACTGCAGCTGTTTAGAGTACCTCCTCGTACAGTTGCACAACACCTACAACTCCCTGGGCTACTTCCCCATGGCCTCCTCCCAACACCTTCTTTGTCCTCACCACCGGACCTTCCTCCTGATGTCTGATAATGCTTGTACTTCTCAGTCCTCCAGCAGTACGCCAACTCACTCTCAGCTTCTTGCACAACCTCTTGCTCCCAGTTCCTCTCACACACTTCCTCTCCTCTGGCTCCCCCTGGCTTGACTGGAGTGAGCCCTTTTATAGCATCAGAGGGGCCTTAATTAGAGTCAGGTGCTTAACTGCCTCACCTGACTCTTAGCAGGTTAATTGGAGTCAGGTGGTCTATTAGCCTGGAGCAGCCCCTGCTCTGGTCACTCAGGGAACAGAAAACTACTTATCCAGTGGCCAGTATATCTCCCTTCTGCTACTCTGCTGTTCCCAACTGGTCTGGGTCTATCACACTATACTTAAATTTTTAATCTTCTTTCAGCATGAACATTGCTTTGTCTAAGTGTGCCTCTTTCATTGTCTCAATAATTAACAAAACCTTCACTTTAACCACGGGCTGTATGTACAACTCCTCACTCAGTAAGAGTTTATCCAATACCTTTCAAGTTTAAAGTGTTTGCTCGATCAGTTACCTCTTCTAGTTCTAAATTCAGCTCTTCTTAGAAATCAAGAAAGTTGCATTTTAAGGAGTATGTAAAAACAGAACTGGCTGGAAGTTACAGTTCAGTAGTTTGGCAGCAGAAACAGAGACTAGATAAGGCCAAATTTCAGGTCTCCACATATTGGTATCCACCAAGAAACCCATAGGACAAAAGATGTCCACCCTGAATCTGACTTCTTCCATTCCAGGATGAGTTTTAGCAGGCAAAGCTTCACTTTTACATGCATATGCCCTGTGACCAAACAAATACACTTGTAGATTCTGCACAGATTACTCCCACAGGATATGCAGGGGACAAAACATTAGAGCACACTGATGCTGCTTCCGTAGCATATACTTATTTCTGGTTTTGTGGCTAACCTGCATGTTTTCAGACAGTGGCTCCCAGTGAGTACTGAAGTTCATCACTGATCTGGCACCTATCAACATGAATGATCAGGGCCGTTCCTAGGGGGGTGCAGGGCCTGGGGCAGACGTGACAGATTTGTTTCTTCCGGGACCGACCGCGCCGGCCAATCGCACCAACCCACAGGGCCCCCGAAAGTGCGGAGCCCAGAGCCATTGCCCTGATTCACCCTACCCAAGGGATGGCTCTGTGAATGGTTAATATCTACTCCTTCCCTCAAAACTTACCCATGACCCATATTACATCTGGCCAACATTTTGTTTCACTCTGTAATTCAGTTTGGGATGTTTTGCATATGAAAAGCACTGTAAAAATTTTATTATTTACTCCTCTAAGCTTCCCTGATTACAGACTCTTTGCTATTCTTTGCATTATAGTAACAACTAGAGACATCCTTCCCACCCACAACCAAAATCGGAGCCCCATTATATTAAGCAGCTACTACCCTGGTAATATGGGGCAGCTTCCTTGCAACTCTCTAACCATCAGTCTATAACCACTGTAATTAAATGTCTTTTTTCTTTTTATATCAGAGACTTGAAGAGTAGCTGTTTTATCATGTAAAAAATTGATACTTTTGGCAAATTGCAGTAATCAATATGAATGGACTTTGATATTACAATAGTGCCCAGAGGCCCAATCAGGATCAGATCTGAGTGCAAAAGCAATTTGTAAGAGTGCCTCTACTCCTATCAGTCATATCTAAGAAGTAGTCATAGTATTCATATAGCGGGTGAATAGACTGTACACCATTTGCAATAGTGCTGATAAATGGTTTGCCGTGCAACTGGAGTAAGGTGTATATTATCTCCCCACTACTGTTTGCACTGGTCACTGATTATGTCATGAGGAAAGTAACCACAGATGGTAACCAAGGAGTTCTATGGACAAATGATAAAGCACAATTGGATGACCTTGTTTTTGCTGATATTGTTCTGCTTATTGCAGTGTTGTTGTAACCATTTTGGTCCCAGGATAGGAGAGAGACAAGGTAGGCGAATTAATATCTTTTATTGGACCAACTTCTGTTGGTGGAAGGTACAAGCTTTTGAGCTTCACAGTGTGCATGATGCAGGAAAGGAAAGCCCTGGTAAGTGATCTTTTTGAGTAGATGCTGCTTGGTTATATGAGGTAGAGCTTCTCTTTGCTCTGTACAGTCTAGAAGTGGGTGAAGGGATAGAAATGTACAAGACTAGCTGTGTTTACGTGTGCTCCACATTCCCTTCTGTAGCTAAGCAGTGTGGCAGAACAGTGTGTTAATGCACACTGAGGCCTTGGCTACACTGGCAATTCACAGCGCTGCACTTGCTGCGCTCAGGGGTGTGAAAAACACCCCCCCTGAGCGCAGCGAGTGCAGCGCTGTAAAGTGCCAGTGTAATCAGAGCCTGCAGCGCTGCAAGCTACTCCTCTCGGAGAGGTGGAGTACTTGCAGCGCTGCGAGAGAGCTCTCGCAGCGCTGGCGGCGCGACTACACTCGCGCTTCACAGCGCTGCCGTGGCAGCGCTGCCGCAGCAGCGCTGTGAATCCGCGAGTGTAGCCAAGGCCTGATATTTCATGGGAATCCTCCAGAGAGATCTCTAGGAAACTTTCCTGGAGGTACTCGCCAATCCTCTACCGAAGGTTCCTTGGCAGAGCTGCTTTGTTCCTTCCTCCATTGTAGGAAACTTTCCCGTGCCAATCGGCAATCACTTGTGCAAGGACCAAAGTGGCACATAGGCAAGCAGCATAGGGAATGGGTCCGAAGCCGCACGTGTGCAGGAGATGCACCCTTGCTTACCCTCAGGAGTGAGATATTGGCTTCAATGCACCCCACCTGTGAAAAATGGTGGCAGAATTTACAATAATGTCTCTAGTTTCCTGCAGTGATACCCTTAAAAAAACACCTAGACGATTTGCCCCATCTTTAGCGCCCAACACCCACACACACACACGGGCCGAACTCACCATGTCTAGGGTGTTCGCCAACATGTGTGCTTGCCAAGGGACAGCGAGAAAGTGATTGGTATGTAAAAAAGAGGTGTATTTTACTATAATGATTCAATGCTGTGCATGAACTAACAATCATACTTCTGTGCATTGTTTCTTATGCTTCAGCTGATGTGGCCTTCAGGGGAACCCCCTATCCACCAGCAGAGCACCTCCGCCAGATAAGGAAGCGACCAAGGAGGGGCAAGGAGGACATGTACTGAGAGGTACTTCAATCCTCAAAAGTGGAAAAAAAGAGAACACAGGGAATGGAGAGAGACCCTGAAGGAAAATTTTAAAATAGAAAGGCTGGACAGAAAGGAGACTGAGGAGTGCATTGTAAAGGAACAGGAGCGGATGATAAAAGTGATGGAGGAGGAAACAGAGATGTCGAAGTCCCTAATCACGCTCCAGCCAGAACACATGCACGCTCACCTGCCCTCCTTCCCCCCGCAGCCAATACAGAACTGCTTTCCATACCCTTCCCAAACTCCTCTCACACATTCCTTGCAACTTCCTGGAACTTCTCGGTACCCCGTTCACTCCACCCCTTCAACAACGTCCAAAATTACAGCTAGACTTAACCACAGCTATGAGAGTCTACACTGCCCTGCACTCTTATCTTCCTTCCCACCAAGCCTTTTGTGTATGTTGTTAATTGGTATTTAATAAAAACAAAGTCTGTAGGAGACAAATAGAGATTGGTTGTTGCTGCTGGTAGTAATACATAGTGGCAATTTGATCATTTGCTGACTACAAATCACAGTCAGGAATCATCACAATTTTCATGCAATGCAGCAAGTTAACAAAGCATGATAAAGTGCTGTATGGAAAGACACCTTACGGGTGCTCATTGTCAAAATGATGTCTCAAAGCCTCCCTGATGCAAATAGCCCCCCATTATGCTGCTCTAATAGCCCTGGTATCTGGCTGCTCAAATTCAGCAGCCAGGCAATCTGTCTCTGCGCTCCACCCCAGGCAAACTTTTCACCCTTAGCCTCACAAATATTATGGAGCACACAGCAGGCTGCTATGACCATGGTAATATTTTCCTCATTTAGGTCTAACCTGCCATACAGGCAGCGCCAGTGTGCTTTTAATCTGCCAAATGCACATTCAACTGTCATTTTGCACCTGCTCAGCCTATTGTTGAAGCGTTCCATGCTGCTGTCCAGGTTTCCTGTGTAAGGCTTCATGAGCCATGTGAGTAAGGTGCACGCCAGGTCTCCCAGGATGACTATGGGCATTTCAACATCCCCCACTGGAATCTTCTGCCCTGAAAAGAAAGTCCCTGCTTGAGCTTTCTGTACAGGCCTGTGTTCCTGAAGATGCGTGTGTCATGCACCTTCTCTGACCACCCTGCGTTGATGTCAGAGAAACACCCACGGTGATCCACAAGCACCTGCAGTACCATAGAGATGTTCCCCTTTCTATTGATGTACTATGTCACAAGATGGTCTGGGGCCAAAATTGGGATGTGTGCCACCTAGCGCCCCACTGCAATTAGGGAATCTCATTGTCACAAACCCATCCACTATTTCACGCACATTGCCAAGAGTCACAGTCCTTCATAGCAGGAGGGAATTAATGGCCCTGCACACTTGCGTTAACACAGCTGCCTCGGTGGACTTCCCGACTCTAAACTGATTCGTGACCAAACAGTAGCATTCTGGAGTCACCAGCTTCCACACAGCGATCACCACGTGCTTCTCTTCCGAGAGGCAGCTCTCATTTTGGTGTCCCTGTACCACAATGCTAGGGCGAGCTCCGCACACAGTGCCTGGAAGGCGGCTTTCCGCATCAAAAGTTCTGCAGCCACTGCTCATCATCCCAGACCTGCATAACGATGTGATCCCACCACTCAGTGCTTGTTTCCCGAGCCCAAAACCGACAGTCCACCGTGTTCAGCTGCTCTGTCAATGCCAAAAGTAATCTGGTGTTGTTTCTTTCCATGGCAACTCCGATTCCCTTTCAGATTGGATGCTCATGATATATTGCATGACCAGCTGTGATGTGTTCATAACAGTGACCCCAATAGTAGAGAATGGTGCAGGATCCATCCTTTCAGACAGAGATGGTGGATGCACAGTAACACGGGCCTTTGAAACATGCCCTCAAATGCAATCGGAAGCCCATGGAATGCTGGGACTGCATAATGTGACATTGAGCCCGCACCCATGATGCACTGCGATCTATTCTGCCTTCCCACAACTCCTAGGTGCAGAAGGTGGTGAGTAGCACAGTGGGATAGCTACCCACAGAGCACTGCTCTCACTGCCAATGCTAGAGCACCAACTGTGGACACGCTCCGCCGACAGAAGGAGCATTGTGTGAACATGCACAAGCAATGTAATTATATCAGTTGACAAAACTGTGTAGTGTAGACAAGGCCATAGCAAAACAAGTCAATTTGTTCATCAGCAAGGAGAAAACAACATATATGCCTATCACTCTCCCAAAAGCAACCATAAGAGTGGAGGGAGAAACTCTAGAACTAGTAAGGCATTTTACCATCTAGGGAGTGAGATGTGCAATGATGGTAATACTCCATGCTTGATATCAAGCAACAAATATCAAAAGCAGCAAACAATTTTCATAAATGTGAAAAGATTTAGAAGAGTAGCGTGATTGGCACTGACACAAAGAGTCATTGAAATCTACAATGGAAACTGAAAAGAAGAAGATGAACTCATTCCAAAGTAAATGCCCGCAAAAGATCTTCAAAGTTCATTGGAAAGGGTTTCTTGCAACATCAGAAATTCTAAGGAAAGCAAATCAATCTAAAGAATCAAACATGTATGATGACAACAGATATATTTAGGACATGCTTTAAAGGTGCCACCAGCACAACTTGCACATCAAGTGATAATAAGGACACTACCTGGAAGAGAAAAAGAGGGTGACCTAGAGAAACATTATGCAGAACAACAGAGAAAGAAGACAAATCCATCAACAGGACACTCAGAAGCCTGAAGAGACCAGCACAAGACTAAAATAAAAGGTGGAAATTGGAGCACAGGAAGAAAAAGATGTTGTAAGAATGAGTAATGAGAATTCCTGGTTTTTTTAAGACCTTCCAATAAGTGACATTAGGAATTGAAGGTAGATTGTACAGTTCCACTGGCTTGCCATTGTTTACAAGTCTTTTGCATACCTGCCAATACAATTATGGGGAGTGTGGATCAGTGGTTAGAGCAGGGGTAGGCAAACTATGACCCGGGGGCCACATCCGGCCCTCCAGACATTTTAATCCAGCCCTTGAGCTCCCGCTGGGCAGCGGGATATAGAGCTTGCCCCACTCCACAGGGCTCCTGGAAGCAGCGGCATGTCCCCACTCCGGCTCCTACACGTAGGGGCAGCCAGGGGGCTCCGCACACTGCCCCCGCCCCAAGCGCTGCCCCCGCAGCTCCCATTGGCCGGAAACTGCTGCCAATGGGAGCTGCAGGGGTGGCGCCTGCAGACAGGGCAGCGTGCAGAGTTGTCTGGACGTGCCTCCGTGTAGGAGCTGGAGGGGGGACATGCCGCTGCTTCTGCGAGCTGCTTGAGGTAAGCACCACCCGGAGCCTGAACCCCGACCCCCTCTTGTGCCCCAACCCCCTTCCCCAGCCCTGATCCCCATCCTGCCCTCCGAACCCCTCTATCCCAGCCCAGAGCAACCTCCTGCACCCCCAACCCCTCATCTCCAGCCCCACTCCAGAGCCCACACCCCCAGTCGGAGCCCTTCCCCCCCCCACACCCTAATCCCCTGCCCCAGCCCAGTGCCCCCTCCCGCACCCTGAACTCCTCATTTGGCCCAACCCCAGAGCCCGCACCCCCAGCCAGAGCCCTCACCCCCTCCCACACCCCAACCCCCAATTTTGTGAGCATTCATGGCCCACCATACAATTTCCACACCCAGATGTTGCCCTCAGGCCAAAAAGTTTGCCCACCCCTGGTTAGAGCATAGGACTGGAAGTCAGGACTTCTGGGTTCTCTCCACTGCTCTGCTACCAATTTTCATGGGTGATCTTCGGCAAGTCACAAACTCCATGCCTCAGATTAGCCATTTGGAAATGGAGTATAATAGATAGTTATGTTCCTCAGAGCAAGTTGTGAGGCTTAATTAAATGTTTGTGAAGTGTTTTGAGAACCTTGGATGAAATAAAGTAAGATCCTGAGACTTTCTAGTAAGTAATAAACTTTCTACACATTGCAGGCTGGAACATTTTGGATTGGATTGCTGTTACAGTCACTAAGCATAAAAACCACTACACACCAGAAACGAAATATAGACATCTCTAAATGCGAACTATCCTTTATTGTACTACATGAGTGTATATTTTGTTTCTGGCTATCCCCTATAGCATATTAAATAGAAACCTTGTTAAATATGAAAGATTTTTCTCCCCTGCAATTTGTTTTATTTTTAAAGGGAGAAACATTTGAAAGGGGAAGCCAAAAGAGTCAATTATTGAAGCTTGCAGAGAACATAAAGCAAATGTTGGCAGGACACACATGTTTATCCTTCTCATATACTGTTTAAATTATTGTTATAAACAAATCATTATCTCGTATAGCCACTGCTTGGTCCCTTTCACGTCAAAGACTTTTGATGTTACAGTAATTAACTAAGAAGGTCTGTAACTTTGCATTCAAAAGAACAGCCATGAGGATGGAAGGGCTAGAGGGTTTGTGGGAGATGAAAAATTGCCTTTTTGCAACTGAGACTTCAATTTTCAAATTTCATTGTCCAAATTAGGCACTCATATTCTATGTGTGGGAATCAAGTCTATGCTCAGGCATTCAGATATCATTTTTATATACATAACTACTGATTAAAATGTCCAAATTTTAAAACTGTGTTTGTGGTATTTTGTATTAAAATCGAAGCATGCTAGATATGTAATGTGACCAGGATAGCACTCTTGATGATCAGAAGCTTCACTAGGTCAGTTCCAACTTCATTGTGAAGAAGATGCTTATAAAGAAAACCAAACACACACACACACACACACACAGATCCCTTTTGTAGTTCAAATATGCAACTTGGATTGGGAATTCTATTTTTCCAAAGCCATTATTAAAGTAAAAATAATAAACAAATAATTAATCATAATAATTAATAATAATAATAATAATAAATAAAAGTTGGCCTGGTAGCTCTATGCTTTAGTATTCTTTGCTGCCATGCAAAAGACACAGGTTTGATCCCTTCTCTTCCACAGTCCATGCAGGACTGGGAGCATTATGGTGACAGCATGGTATTTCCCTGGGAAAGGGAATGCCTGGTATTGCTCTGCAGCAACCTAGTGGCTGTGCTAGATGTCCTATTTATGGGCTTCAAAGGGAGTCTCATCTAGCCCTCCTCATTCAAGACAGGTCACCATAATGCAAGTCCTTGAGGGAGAAGATGTCCATTCTGGAGGAGCCCCTTGTTCACAAAGCTAGATGAGACGTTTCAGTCAATGTTGTGCAATAATGAAAATCTGTATAAACAAAATGTGCATAGTAACGCTGCCTCTCTCTCTTTTGTTATTTAAATACACAAACACACTTTGCCAAGGTTAAATGGGACTGAAACAGCATCATGGGGATCAGTAGGAGGGAAGAAACAGTGCTGGAAAAAAATCTATAGTGAAGTGATGTCAAAAAAATTACTTTTACAGCCCCCCCTTTTAATTTGTGCATATTCGTCTGGTAACATCCAAATCCACTTTTCTCAAGAAGAAAAATTCTGCTGATCAAAACCACATTCAAATGGCATTAAAAAAGCAATTGTTACTTCATTTCAAGGCACAGGTCTGTACTGCAGACACTGCACTATGTTTGAAAAATATTAAAGTCACACTACAATGAGTGTCCAATTCTACACAACTTCTATAATGTAGTCTATAAAAAGACAGGTAGACTAAGATTTCTCATCTTGTATGTGCTTGCTACAATTTAACCTTTTTCCTAACTTATTTGGACAATTTTCAGCAGGCTTTCTGATTTTGCTGCTAAAAAATTTATTCTCACAGATTCATTTCTCACACAGTCTGGAAACTCAAGGGATTCTGGAGATATAGTGATGCAATTATGCACCTCTGTTTCAGACAAACTAGAGCCCCTTTTCTCAAACACCTCTTTGTTCATGGCTGTGAATATCGCAAACTCTCTCTGAGCTTTGATCTGTTTTCATTTTTAAGTGCTCCTTGTTGCCTAGTTTGGAGCTCAGTGACTTTGCTTCAATAGACATTATGTCACCCTTTAGCACATATGTAAACAGAGTGTCTAACACCTTTATAGTATATGCCAGGCAAGTGTAATTCAAAGAAACTGACAAGATACGTGTGCATCTGCACCTGCATAACATAGTATACTACTAATATGAACACTTATGTTGTATAAATTTTTAAATGCACTTTATGACAAAGAAATTGTGACTCATAAAGGAAGATTTTACCTTCATTAAATATATCTTACGTTTACACAGAGGCTAGAAATAACTGATTCATTCTGGTCTTCTTATTGTAAAAGAAACATTAGAAAAAAGATGAAATGATATGTCTTTGCAGTACTGTTTAAAACACTTTCTCCTTTAATACTGGCAAATCTTGATTCCTGCAGCACAAGTGTTCAAACTGTCTTGATTAATTTGCAAAGTCACTCAAGCTGTACAGTACATGTATACACTGCACGGATTTCAAATACTGTGCTTCTGTATTCTAAGTAGGCATTTTCACAATGATTCTATTTATACACAAATATTTGATCCACCAATATTCTGAGTTTATATGGAGCCAACTGTTCTGAATTCTGGTTTTACTGGGCATTAGTGAAGAACATCAGGTAATACCACTGAAAGTTTTTAAGGGGAAGTTCCTAGGGAAATGGTTATGTATTCTTGAGATTAACACTACATTGGATCAAGACAAACACATGCAGGACTCTTAAAAACATAGCTACTGTTTCAATTTGCAGAACACTCAGGCTATGTCTACACTAGACTTTTTTGCCCCAAAAAAATTCCCACTGTTGCTACCACTTGTTCGGTTCTATCATTGTTAGCCACAGTGAGTGTGCTAGTATAGGAAGGGCTCCAGGAAACCACTGAGTTGATTAACCATGCTCACAGCAGGTACGGACAACATGGGATTAAAACACCATGGCTGCCAGCATCTTGGTTACTTAGTCATCCCACCATTTCTGTCCCCAGTGAAACTGAACTCAGTAAGGTTGCAGAGGGGTAATTAACTATCTTCACTGGAGTTGAGCAAAGGAAACTGAAGGTAGCATTTGGCCCTGCAACTGGAACTGGGATGCCTGGCCATCAAAAGATCAAAATCTGTTCTTGAAAACGACAAGCATCAAGCAAGTGGAATGGTACCTTAATGATTTCGTGGAGGTCAAAAATGGACAGCTCAGACAAATCAGGGGACATGGACCCATGAATTGGCAAACCAGAATGTTTAGATCATTTTAAAAGTGTTTGCAGAATAACATGGCATAGGTTTCAGCGCAGATGCACCTGCTTAGGTCAGCAGTAAATTTGGACTAAAATCTGAGTGAATACTGTAACATTTTGGGGATCAACCAGCCCAGTAAGGGGTTCTGTCATCGCCTGCCTTGTTACTTTGGGTGCCTTAATGCTCTGCTGCTATAGCTCAGAACTCTGATACCAGTAGCCAGCCTTCAAGCACGAAGGTCTCATCTTGGCTTCCATCCACCTACTTACTCCTTGCAGGATGACCCCAAAAAGCCCTTCTGGTCCCATGTCTCCCCAAATGCATCCCCCAAATTCTTAACTACCAGACACTCAGACTTCTCCCTTTTGATTCATCATTCATCACCGAAGGAGTGAATCCTACCCCTAGTCATCAGTCCGCTCAGGGCCGCACACTGCACCCAGATTGCACAACAAAGACTTGCTTAGGGTAAAAATAAATCAAACGTTTATTTAATAGATAAATCTCACAGATTCAAAGGTGAAATAATAAAGAAAAAAACGCATACAAGTCACATAGAAGACCATAAAGACAAAACCTCAGGCTTTACACTTCTATGTTAGCTAAATTCCCTTCTCTAATACAAGTTACCAACTGCCTCTGAACAGTTTCCTAGCATGGCCTCTGTCCTAGAGGAGATCCAGTGTTTCAAGGACAGCACCCCGCTTTGGCCCTCAGTTTCTGGTTAGCCTCTACTTCAAACCTCTTCCCTTTTAACAGGGTTTGCAGGTTGGAGGGGGAAGGGATAGGGGGAATTTGTTTTTTTCCTCTCTCTCAGACATGGTAATTCATGATTAAACAGAGAGGGGAGGAAAACTCCCTCCTCCCTTAGTTTTCCACGACTGAGTTTTTCTTTTCAGTTTCAATGTCTTTCCATTAATTTTAATGGTCCACAACTGACTTTCCCTGGATTGTACAATGCTACGTGCTTGGAGTTCGTTTTGTGTAAACAACTAGATTGGGAGGTGCCACTCCTTGCCTGATTGCTTCCCCACACTGCTGTGAGGTGATGCTGTAGTTACAATAACAATTTTCTACACATATATACTGTACACATGCATAACCACAGCCTGTACACATATCTCCTAATGACCGTCAAGTTCAGAGCATTACCCACTTCCATAAAAGACCTTACTTAACATATATTTATACACAATAACATTGTACACAACCAGCTAATTCAATTGCTTATTCTTCAGGGTTCAGACCCCCTGTTCTCTCCTTTGGGTGTCTGGACTCTGATTGTCACAAATATTAAGAGCACAAAAGCCATGAACAATATCACTGCAATTATCAAGCCCATTTTTAATAAATGAGTATAGTTAAGAAACAGCTCCTGATGGCTGATACTGCCACCTTAGGGCTTGATTCTGTCACGTTTACTCAATTTGACCTCACTTTTGAAAAAAATCAAGCCGCTTATTTAAGTAACAGTTCCTTAAGAACTTGCACTTGAGTCTGCCAAGCAATCCCAAGATTCTCAATGGAAACAGCAAACAAGAGAGCTCTCCTATCAAACTACAAGCCAGGAAAACTAACCCCACTAATCCAGAAATTTGGGCCTATAAAAGACAGATCATAACAAATCTTACGTCCAGCCATCCAAGAGTAAATTTCAGATAGGCAACTTGACAAGAAGGTCATTATTCCAACATATTGTAAAAAATGACTAATTTAAGAATCATCTCCATAATGGCATCAGCCCAGATCATGCCACCTAATAATGGCAAAAGCAAAAGGAGTTGGAAGGAAATCTAAATTGGGAACAATTGCAGTTCAGTACTCAATGGCCAGCTATTGGTGTACCTACATCACTGCTGACCCCTACATATAGACAAGAGCAAGCTGGGGTTTGCACTAATTTAGTTATTTGAGGCTATTCTCATTAGAAGAGTGCTCTGCTCTATGTTAATAGATATGTAAATAGTCGTAGATAATGTTTAATTAGATAGTGCTCAAGAAGCAGAGTTCCTGGGTTTTCTGGAACCAATAAAACTTGATGTTGGGTATTGCAAATGGACTGTTTTTGTGCAGCTCTTTACATCAGCTCTTAGCAACAAGGTTACACAAGTGTCGACAATTTGCCTGGAGTTAGATAGTTTCCAGTTACATAAAATTTGTTGTGTGATGGTAGAACAATAAAACTTCATTGTTATAAATAATCAAATAGAGGTGCTTATTGGTAGTAAATTAATCATACTTAAAGAGGTTTACCAATTGGGAAACAGCAGAGATAATCAATGGGGCTTGCTTCTTTCTCTTAAGGAATGAGTACTTTGCTCTAACTTCTTAAATTGTTCAAATTAGTGAAGATGTAAGATTCCGTAGCACTAACTACCCCTCTCGATTACTTAGGTAGTCTGGGCCTCTCTCTTGCCTTATTTAAGTTAGAAACACAATATACAATGTTTACATTTTAAACTAAATGCAGGAATATTGTTGTTTTGATGGTGCTGGACTAGATTCAACAAGGACTTACACCAACGTAAACCCTGGTGCAATTCCCCAGCGGCAGAAAGTCACCTATAGCCAGGTGGCTTCAGCACAAGACATCCACAATCTCCTTCATGGCACAGCAGCCATAAGGGTCCAAGGCAGCCCAAAAAGAGATCAAAGCTGGCCAGGAAATGGGCTTGATCAGAGCAGCCAACAAATGTGAAGATTCAGTGCCCCTCCTCATTTTGCTCCTGAACCTTGCCCCCTACCCTTTTATTTTGGAATGTTCACATTTAAAAAATGTAATAAAGAGCATGAAGAAGGATTTCTTCACAGGACTTGTCTAGGAGAGGTGTTTGAAGCTCAAAGAAAAGTAATGTGTCAGACATTGTCCAGGTTCTATCTCACTGCCACAGACAATCAGAGGTATCTAAGGGAGGGTTGTGGCCACTCTACCTTCTGTGCCCTCACACAGGAGCACGAGAAGATGGAACAGGACACAGGCATTTCCTGACTGACACTGTTAGTAAAAAAAAAAAAAGTAATCTTGCATGCACAAGACATGCAAGCACCTACAATAGGATCCACACTCACAGAAGAATTTATATTTCTGATTCTATTAAAATGACTCGGAAGGACACTCCAATTTCTTTTGTAGCCACTATTTTACCAGTAGTCAAAAGACAACACCTTTAAAAAACATTGACAACGCTGTTCAGAAGTAACCTTTCTATTTAGTCAGCATCCAGTCACTGGAGTCCTGACAACATGCAAGTACCAGGAAAATCATTTTGGTGATGATTGCAGGTGAAGAGAATTCAACTATGAGTTTTGGCAGTTTTTTGGTATATACCTCATAGGAGCACTGAAAGACACTGAAATCCTGTACATTTTTGCTGCTTTTTCCTAGGATACACCATACCGACCCCCATTTTCATAAGCAGTAATTCAGGCTTTCTCCCATCAGAACTTGTCTCTATCTTATGCTATATCAGTAAGCTTCCTGTTATTTTGCATTATAAATTATCATTCAGTTGAAAAGAGTAGTCATTAGTACATTTGCAAGAGACCAACACATCCCAAGAGGCAATAAATGCTACACCAATTGGACAATCTCAGTCTGTTGATCTATGAACAGTTTAATAACAGACAATGATTATAAGTGACATTATCTTTTATGACTAGCAACTTGGATGTTGGTGAGAAATTTCTAATGTTGATTCATACTTCCTGATACTCATAGCTAGCACTTTAACTGTTATTTCAATACATTACATGAATAATTTTCCCTGGTTATTATATAAGTGTCTTGATCCAAATTATTTGAACTGATTTGAACCTAATGAATGTTTTTGCTCACAACAGAAACCAGTGCTTTTAGTGTAGAGAGGGGAGTATTATCCTCTCCAATAATTTTCCCCAAAGGCTTTATCCAGCAAAGTGCTAAACAACTTGCCCAAAGTGCCCAAAATTCCCATTGAAGTCAGTAAGTGTTGCCAGTGCTCAACACTTCTGGGAATTTGTGAGCACCTTGCAGGACGAAACCCATAAGCCAAAATGTATAAAAATAAGGTGGTGGTGGCAATGTGGCATCCTCCCCTCTACTCTGCAAAGCTCACCTGCCTGAACTACATGCAGTCAGGCTTCTGTGGGTTTGGGAGAAGCCCAGCTGGTTGGAAAGCAGATGGAACTAGAGAAGCGTTACTCTCCACAGCATCCTTCTCCTGGAATTCCTAGAGTAAAATAACCCTGACCCTGTGCTCATTAATTTACACACACTCCTGCTATCTGACCTCGAGAACCCTAGTGGCAAGGAAAAGAGCCAGCAATAGTTGGGAATGCCCTGGCAGCTGACAGTGTTGCCAAAGCAGACTGGGCAGGCAGAGAGTGGCGGGGAAGCTCTGAGCCACTGCATATTTGCCTGAAATTCCATAGAATTTCCTCACCAATTTCAGAGCATCCAGAGTTTAAGAAGGCCATGCCCACTGTCTGCTCCTTTGGTGGCCAAACTCTAACAAGCAATCACATAAGGGGGCAGAAACTCCACAGTCTTAAGCCCATTGATTTTTCCATCTAACTCTGGCCCAAGAGTTTCTATGAGTGTGCATCATTCAGACCTTGATTCAAAAAACACATGTATCTTTCTATGGTAATAGTTTGACAGCTACATTTTACAATTTTAGTTAACATATTATTGCTGTAGATTAGGAAACTCATGGAATGCTCAACAGTCTGTATTTCAACAACGCCATCTCTGAAGCAATCTCTTCCTGGATAAGAGTCATAGTTCTGCTGCTTAACTCTAGGATCGACATTTATCAAAACATCTATTTTAAGATGACATTGAACCGTCCTACTGTGAAGTCTAAACTTTACAGAACTTCATTAAAAATGGAAAAGCACTTTGCACATTGAAATGTATTGGAATAATATTGGTGTTTCATTCTTCTTCACATTAAATGGAGTTTCACTATATCAGTTCCTTACAATTGCATTCCACTGTATAAAACTTATTAAAAAGTGTTTTCTGTTTTTCCATTGAAATTCTCTCTTTGGTGCATGGCACATTAATAACATTCTGAAAATGAGATCTGTTTAAAAATAAGGTTGATGTCTAATAGAATTTATTTTAGCATCTCCCCATTACATATACCTTCCTATTGTGTTCAAAGTGTCAGTCACCATTCTTTTGGCAGAGGACTGGGTACTCTTCATAGCCAGACCACACCATTTCATAACCAAACAGAGGGATCACAGCTGAGCAACTCAAGGCAGTCTTTGCTCCTGGCCCAGGACTATGCGTGCACTTCCTGTGCAATACTGCTGGTTCCTGCCACAATTTGGGTGCAATTGACTATGCATTTATTTCATACAGTGATAACTATGTCTTTGTTCAGCACCTAAAACAAAGTGGCTTCAATCCAAATTAGGGCCTTTGGACACTATCATAACATAAATGTTAAATGATAATAAGCGATATTTAGTTATATGAGGCCTAAGACGACGGGATACAACTCAATTATGTTTGTTTTTATTGGAAAAGATGGTGTTGAATTTCAGTGTCCATACAACTCTAGTCTGTCAGTTTTGTTGTATCACTGGCCAAAAACTTTCAGGGGATGGGCAAGTGTTATACAGATTTGCACCACATCCACAGCCCTGGGTACGTCTTCACTACCCGCCGTATCGGCGGGTAGCAATAGATTTATCCGGGATCGATATATCGCGTCTCGATATATCGATCCCCGAATGCGCTCACCGTCGACTCCGGAACTCCACCAGAGCAAGCGGCGGTAGCGCAGTCGATGGGGGAGCCGCGGCCGTCGATCCCGCGCCGTGTGGACCCCAAGTAATTCGATCTAAGATACTTCGACTTCAGCTACGCTATTCGCGTATGCAATGCAATCCTAACCTGCAGAATGACCCTTGCTATTCTATTACTGGAGGATCTGGAGGATGGCGTGGACTGCACCCTCAGCAAGTTTGCAGATGACACTAAATATATAAATTAATAGAAATAGCCTATCTCCTAGAAGGGACCTTGAAAGGTCATTGAGTCCAGACCGCTGCCTTCACTAGCAGGACCAAGTACTGATTTTGCCCCAGATCCCTAAGTGGCCCCCTCAAGGATTGAACTCATAACCCTAGGTTTAGCAGGCCAGTGCTCAAACCACTGAGCTATTCAACTGGGAGGAGTGGTAGATACTCTGGAGGGTAGGAATAGGATACAGAGGGACCTAGACAAATTAGAGGACTGGGCCAAAAGAAATCTGATGAGGTTCAACAAGGATAAGTGCAGAGTCCTGCACTTAGGATGGAAGAATCCCATGCACTGCTACAGACTAGGGACCGAATGGCTAGGCAGCAGTTCTGCAGAAAAGGACCTAGGGGTTACAGTGGATGAGAAGCTAGATATGAGTCAACAGTGTGCCCTTGTTGCCAAGAAGGCTAATGCTAATGGCATTTTGGGCTGTATAAGTAGGGGCATTGCCAGGAGATTGAGGGATGCAATCATTCCCCTCTATTCGACATTGGTGAGGCCTCATTTGGAGTACTGTGTCCAGTTTTGGGCCCCACACTACAAGAAGGATGTGGAAAAATTGGAAAGAGTCCAGCGGAGGGCAACAATGATTAGGGGGCTGAAGCACATGACTTATGAGGAGAGGCTGAGGGAACTGGGATTGTTTAGTCTGCAGAAGAGAAGAATGATTTGATAGCTGCTTTCAACTACCTAAAAGGGGGTTCCAAATAGGATGGATCTAGACTGTTCTCAGTGGTAGCAGATGACAGAACAAGGAGTAATGGTCTCAAGTTGCAGTGGGGGAGGTTTAGGTTGGAGCACTGGAATGGGTTACCTGGGGGGGGAATCCCCTTCCTTAGAGGTTTTTAAGGTCAGGCTTGACAAAGCCTTGGCTGGGATGATTTAGTTGGGGATTGGTCTTGCTTTGAGCAGGGGGTTGGACTAGATGACCTCCTAAGGTCCCTTCCAACCCTGATATTCTATGATTCTATGAACGGCTGTCCTAAACTGTGATTTAAGTTGTCCAAAACTTTAAGGGTACCTAATGTCCTTCCACCTCACATTATTTTACACATATAGAAAACAACCAACCAACAGCAGACAAGTCTCTGAGGGAAAAAAGTTAATCATCAAGTTGGTGCATGTATCAGATTATCCAAATGTAATTTGAAAATCATCTTCAAAATTAAGTGAAATAGCAAAGGCCTGTTTAATCTTATTGAATTGAAAATAATTATGATATGGCCTTCTGGATTATATCAAGTGCAGCATCACTTTAATAATACCTCCTTTCTCTGGGGACTACACTGTGCACTTGAAGTGAGATGGATTCAATGATCTGTTAGAACCTTTCCACCTTTATCTGCTACAATCCTATGTTAGGAACATAGTGCACATTCACTATAGCAAATGATGGGCAACTGGGTTTTTTGGGGGGAACGGGTTGTGTTGTTTTTTTGTTTGTTTGTTTGGGTTTTTTTGGTTTGATCCCTGACAACATATTCATGTAGGCGGCTGTAACTAAACAGTGACTTGGGAACAAACATTGGTTTCCTCAAGAATCAACACATTCAGCCATCCAGGACCTCATTGCAAAATAAATAAATAAATGGGGCAGCCTATGTGTGCACATTCACATGTACAACAGGCAGACAAGCCTGACTCTCCTGCCCCAGGCAAAAACTGTCAAACAACAAAAAGCGCCTATCCCTACCAGCTCACAGTCACTGAATGTTTTGCTGCCCGTAGCTAATTAGCATTTGAAGACGCAAAGTGCTAGGTGAGTGCTCTCCTGCAGGAGCAAAAGAGGAAAGCCCACCATGGAGCAGATCCCAGGGAACGCTGAGCGGGTGCTTAGGCAGCACCTCGCCCTGGGATGCAGTGAAGGGCCAGTACCGCGTCTAAGCAGCGGGGCCGTCTAGCGATGTGCTAGGGAGAAGTTGAGTCAGCTATAGTCAGATCTCCGCTACCCCGTGGAGAAGCGCAGCCCAGCACCGAGACACACCGATGTTCTTATCCCGGATTCACAACCAAGAGCCTCCAAATGCGGCTGCCGGCTGGCTCTGCCTCCCGAGCTCTCGCGCTGTGCCCACTTTCCGATGCCACCTGCTTCCACCGCCCAGACCGCGTCTCCCCTTGGCCCGCCCCTTGCCCCACGCGGCCGCCTGACACTCACCCAGGTTCACAAAGCTCATGACCATGTCCGCGTCGTTGAGGAAGGCGCTGTCCTGCGCGCTGGCCGAGGGGGAGCCGCCGCTGGGTCCCGGCTGGGGGATGAGGGTCTTGCGCTGCAGGGTGTGAGCGGTGGGGGGCTGCAGGCGGCGGCGCTCTGCCCCCGGCCCCTGCTCCTGCTCCTCCTCGCTGGACAGGGCATTGTACAGATCCAGCATGAAGAGAGGAGCCGAGTTGAGCCTGCCCGGCGGGGGCAGCTGCTGCTGCTGGGGAGGAGGCGGCCGCGGCTGCAGCCCGTGCAGCGGCCGGGGCCGGTGCGGCAGCCCCAGCACGGACAGGATCTCCTTCTGCATCTCCCGCTTCTCGTGCGACTTGAGGCGCCGGTAGAGGAATCCCGGCGAGGAGGCGGCTGGAGGCTGCGGCTGCTCCCTGCTGCTGTCCGCCAGCAGCGCCCCCCCGGCGGGCAGCAGGGGCAGCACGGGCGGCGGCGGGGAGCAGCAGCAGCTGCACAGCAGCCCTCCCCACCAAAGCCAGCCGAGCCTCAGAGGCATCGCGCCCAGCCGGGTGCTGCTGCTGCTGGCTCGCCTCTGAGGCAGACGAGGGATGCCCGGCTCCTTCTGTCCCCGGGCTCTGCTGCTCCCCCCCTCGGGAGTTAATTCATGAGTGGGGGGGGGAGGCGAAGGGGTTAAACCTTCCCTCTCTCTCGCATGGTCACTCTCTGCCCCCTCCCCCGGCTGCGCAGGCAGACCCCGAGGAAGGGCTGCGGTGGCAATGGGGGGCGGGGGGGAGAACAGAGCGGCTCAGGTGCAACCGGTGTGCGCCCGGGGTGGGGGTGGGCGGCTTCCCGCCCCCACAGGCAGCAAACGCGCCCCGCTGCTGCCCCGCTCACACAGCCCGCGGGGACTCACAGCCGGGAGCCGCTCGCTGCGCTCAGAGCAGCCCCCGCTGCCCAGCCCCGTGGGACACGCGCCGCTCGCAGCCCGCCCCGCGCTACCGAAGCCCCCGGCGCGAGCCAGCTGCGGAGTTGGCAGGGGCAGGAGCCCGCTGGCCTGTAAGGGGTTGGGGGGGGTCAAGAAAAGGGGGGGGATAAAATAAAAGCAAACTTTCTCCAGGAGGCAAGTCCCTGCAGGGGAGCTGGAGGCTCCTGCTGCTGCTGCTAAAGTCCCCCGGGATCGGCTGGAAGGGGTGATGGTGGGGCAAAAAAAAAAAATCACATGCGCGGGCGCTGCTCTTCCTCCCGGGACAGGCAGCCTTGACTCACTGAGGAGAGCAGCGCTCCGGCAGGTACCACACTCCAGCTCCCCGAAGCGCCCGCCCACCCCCCTTGACAGACAGCGAAAGCCGCTATTCAAGAGGCTCCTCCCGCGTCCATCGTGCGAGTCTCCCCACCCCAAGCCGGCTGCAAGCGGGGGTGTTGCCGTCTGCAACGACTGGCTCTGGGCTTCCCCTGCTACAGACTGGAAATAAGCCGTGGAAGGGAGGGGGTGTCTCGCAGGAGGAGGATGTGCGGGACACAAGGGGCAAGGGGTGGAAGGCAAGGCCGTGGCTTTGCTGCTGCCCTGGCAGTAGTTTAATGTTAGGCAGGATGGAATACGTGGTTTAGGGTGGGAGGTGGGGGGGGGGGTTGTTTTTAAATTGTTGCTTCCTCTTCAGTTTCTGAAACTTCGGCTTTTGGCAGAAAAATGGTAGAACCACATTAAAATACCATGTAGCCTCTAATTGGTATAAGAGAGTGATGCTAACCGGGTTGTATTCACAAATACAAAAGCATTCATTTGGTTTCCTTTGGTATCCTCACTGAACTGAAAAATGACAAGGGCAGCATGGTTTTGGCTTAGCTGGGAGGTAAAAGGGCCCCAAAATGATGCTATCACAACTGGTTCAGGCTTCCTGGTTGTCATCCCACTGCTTCCCACCCAGTCCCTTCCCCACCAGGGGCTGATGTCTGACAACTATGTTGTGTTTTATTTGGGCCTGCAATTAGACTCTTGTGCTCACAGAGAGCCCTGCTGAAGTCATTATTTTATTCTTAAATGATACCGAACAAAATGGAATCAATCCTTTTATTTATTAGCAGTATTGCATTGGTACCCAGGAGTCCCTCTCATGGACCAGGATCCCATTGTGCTAGATGCTGTACAAACACAAGAAAGACAGGCTCGCCCCCAAAAAGCTTACATATTTAGAATTTTTTAAAAAACTAGTCAGTTAATGGGGCTCTGCAAGGGTCCTCCCCTGCAGATCTGGCTGCGGGATTAACGCATTGTAAACTCCTCAAGGATTGTGTCTTCCTATACGTTGTAAAACATATGGTACTATAATAAAACCTCTGGCTGTATACATCTATACTGCACTGTGATTACCCTTGTACTGTGGATTTGCTAGTAGGTGTGAGGTTGTTTTTTTAAGTTTTTAATTTGTTTTTTTGCAGGGTCAAGGTACAGTATTAATCTCTGTCTGAATCTGGAAAACACCCTCTGCAGGATTCAGAATGTTGACTGACAGGCATATCATGAAAGAGAGAAACTTTTCACCAATCAGACCTAAGCAGCTTATACACTTGCATAGATAGTCATGAGTTTTCCCTCATTAATTTTAATGGAGTCCTTCAAACTAAAACAATGCATCTGTTATTTTATAATTACAGTAATTCAGAGGAATAGCTTCTGAATATATTAATAGGAAGGAAGCTCGTGCACAGTTGCACTTACACATTTTTAAAATAAACCAAGTTGTTGTTGTGCTCTGTTGAAAGAGCTCTTTCATATAATAGCTAAGTTAGCTCTACTTGCAAGGCTTATAAAAGAAAAAAATAAATGGTGTATTGAAATTATCACCTGCCTTTTTTGTTCATCCTTTCTCCAATTTGTACAACCTATTTAAATTGCCTAGAATGTAAGTATGTTACTTTCAGTATAATCAAATTTACTTTCAGATCATTTTGGTTCTTAAAGAATGTCATATCTAAGGTAATTTTAACAGGGTACAATATAGTACAATATTCTTAGAAAGAGACTTACAAAGTGGCACATACAGCATCGTTCAGGTGGTGGTCAAACCAAATAATCCATAACGGTCTCTTCTGGCCTTAATCTATGAACAAGTAGTAATATGTACACAAACTGCTTGAAAACCTTATACAATCTTATTAAAAAATTATTTCAAACCTTAGAGCAATGGATGAAGAATACTTCTAACTCCAGCCCCTATTTATTACTGAAAACAAAATTAATAACCCCTGTCAAACAGACCAGTGGGAGACATTCTATATAATGGTCTCTATCCTTATGGGTTGTAGCATGCTCTCAGTTACACTGGTAAATTCAGGCTCATTCCACTAGTAAATCCAGGCTACCTCCACTGAAGTCAGTGGATTTACTCTGTATTTATACCGGTGTAACTGAGGCTACGTCCTCACTACAGGGGGGGGTCGATTTAAGATACGCAAATTCAGCTACGCGAATAGCGTAGCTGAATTCGACATATCGCAGCCGACTTACCCCGC
Source organism: Emys orbicularis (assembly GCF_028017835.1). Taxonomy (NCBI): domain Eukaryota; kingdom Metazoa; phylum Chordata; order Testudines; family Emydidae; genus Emys; species Emys orbicularis. The sequence continues at coordinate 117,870,050 of NC_088684.1, forward strand.
TGTAAGGACGGTGGCAAAATCGACCTCCGCGGCTTCCCGTCGACGGCGCTTACTCCCACCTCCGCTGGTGGAATAAGAGCGTCGATTCGGGGATCGATTGTCGTGTCCCAACGAGACGCGATAATTCGATCCCCGAGAGGTCGATTTCGACCCGCCGATTCAGGCGGGTAGTGTAGACCTAGCCTGAGTAGAATTTGGTCCTAGAAGTCAAATGCTGATCCATTTGAAGTCACTGGAAATATTTGTTGACAGTTTGAGGATCAGAATTTGGCACTATATTCACATTCAGTCTCCCAGAGCATTAGCTGGGACTATTAAAGACAGAAGACTTATTTTCAGAAGTTTAGAAGACAATGAAAATGTATTCCGAGGAAAGCACGCTTTAACACTGGTATTTTAACTATGATAATGAAGGAGAATCCATTATTAACATTAGTTCTATTCTCCAAAAAAGACCGTGCCCCTCAGGAGGTCCATGCACAGATCTCATCTTTCCCCCACAAAAGGCTTAGTTGCCTTTGCAGCCACCTATTGCGGGTCAGAATCCCTTTGGAGAGAGAGTTGGCATGTGCTGGCTTGAGGCATGGCCCAGGATACATCTTGTCCTCCCTCTGCTTTCATGGAGATTCTTAGCTGTTCTGTGGACTCCCCTACGTAGTGTGAAGATTTGAGCTAGAGGAGTTCCAGTGCAACTGGGGAGTGCTAGGGACCAAAACTAGTGGCTTCCTACATATCTCCTAGGATCCACAGAAATCCCTGGTGATTATCCAGGGCCAACCCTGTTGCTTGTTCCATGGGGATGCAAACCACACTCCCTCCTCTCCCCAATGAAAAAACAGGAAGGCTGGGTAGGGGGTCCTCAGAAATATCTTCCTCTTTAGCCCCCTCCCCTGTGTTTTAGTGTGTGAGGATGAGGAGGAGGGTAGGGATGATCCAACCCCAGTATCTTGCACATTTCCTTTTGTTGCATTGCTAGCACATGCAGTTGGTGTCCTTAAAGGGCATGCAATCTGAAGTAATATTGTCACCACTGTACACTATTATGCATCTGTTTTTAAACTGTATCTTTGTATACACTAATCTTTCTAATTTGTCTGTGTAATTTTAGTTTAGCGCAATAATGCTGGTTTTTACTATGTAGCTAAAAATCCCAAACAAACAGCTCTGAGGGATGTTAGGTGCTGGTAGATTTCTGGTATGGGCAGCTGCCAGAAAACTTGAACCCCAGAGGAAGAAGCATAGAATGTACGTTGTCCGTTCTAATTCTGGCTTCCCTCCCAAAGCCATGGAGAGGTTATTCTGTATGCCTTTTATGACAAACTACAGAAGGGTATTCCAAAAGCTGATGATGTAGATGTTAGGGGCTGTGATTTGCCTGCATACTTATCCAAACCAGTACCTACAAACTCCCATGCAAGTAATCATTGGAGAGGTGGGCTCAGAAAGGAGCAGCTACTTTCACAATGTTAATTTATTGTGCCTGATTTTTCACTCTTCAGGTATAACAATGGACCTGACTTTCCACTGTATGTTTGCAGTGCTGTTGACGTGTTGGACATTAGAGAGACAAAGTAAATGAGGTAATATCTTTTATTGGACCAACTTCTGTTGGTGAGAGAGACAAGTTTTCAAGCTTTCACAGAGTTCTTCTTCAGGCCTAGGAAATGTATTCAGAGTGTCACAGCTAAATAGAAGGTTGAACAGATTGATTAGCATAAGTAGATAACACATATTTCAAGGGACCATTCAAAGTGAAGTGTCCAGTCACCGGGGGGACGGGGGACGGACGGAACACAGGTTAGTGGGCTATACATAGTTGTAATAAGCCATAAATCCACTGTCTCTGTTCAATCCATGATTTTTAGTGTCTAGCAGTTATGAATTTAAGTTCCCAGGCTCATCTTTTGAAGGTATGGTGCAGGTTTTCTTTGAGGATGAGGACTGACAGGTCAGATATGGAGTGAAGGTTTTGTGAAAGTAATGTTCAGCAACAGGTGATGTGGTGCTTTTGTCTTTGATCATCTTCCAGTGTGAGTTCATTCAAGAGCATGGTGATCGTCTGGTTTCGTTTCACCCACATCGTTGTTACTGGGGCATTTAGTACACTGGATGAGGTACACCACATGTTGTGATGGGCATGTGCAGGACCCAGGGATCTTGAAAGGTGTGTTTTGGGGGGTGTTAAACATTGAAGCAATGCAGATCTGGCTGCAGGTTTTGCATCTGTTGTTCTGACAGAGCCTGGTGCAGCTTTGAGTTGGTGTGTCCTGGTCTATAGGGAGCTTGCTTCTGATGATCTTGGAGTGCCTGGGGGTTGTTTGAAGACCAGAAGAGGGGGTTCAGGAATGGGGTCCTCATTGAGTGTGGGTTGTAGTTGTTTGATACCCCATATAGGTTCCAGTGTGGGGTGGCAGGTGACAACTAGGGGTGTGCGGTCGGAAGGGGTTTTATTTCTGTATTGAAGCAGGTTCTCTCAGGGTATTTGGGTGGCCTGTTTCATGATGCAATCTACTTCTCTAGCAGAGTGTCCTTGGTTGGTGAAGGCAGTTTTAAGTGTGTTCAGGTGTACATATGTGTTAAGGTGCTGGACTTTCTCCTCTGAGCATATTCTGTGGTATCTGAGTGCCTGGCTGTAGATAACAGATTTCTTGGTGTGTTTGGGGTGGTTACTGGATCTGTGAAGGTAGGTGTGGTGACCTATGGGCTTCTTGTATATAGTTGTCTGTAGGGTTCCATTGCTGAAGCTGATCGTGATGTCCTGAAAGTTGTTCTAGAGTTTAATGGATGGGTGGCAGCGGTTGAGTTGTGATGGAAATCTGAGGGAGTTTAGGTAGTCTGGTATTGGGGAGCCATCCTAGCACCCATGGCTGTTCCCATGGTTTGGTCAAAGTGTTTGTTGTTGAATTAAAAATTGTTTTGGGCGAAGATTAAATGAATGTGCTTGGCGATGTGTTGGGGTTGGATATCTAAGTGTTGTCCATTAGCTTGTAAATATTTGAGGCAGGCAACAATGCAGTCGTGGTGAGGGATGTTGGTGTCTAGGGAGGTGACGTCCATGGTGGCAAGGATGGTGTTCTGAGGGAAATTGTGAATGTTGCGGAGTTTCTGGAGGAAGTTGGTAGTGTCCTAGAGGAAGCTGGCCCTTTGGGTGGTGAGTAGTTTGAGGATGATTTCTATGATGCCCGATATTCCTTCAGTGAAAAATGCAGTGGCCAGATATGATGGGTCTGCCTGAGTTCCCTTGTTTGTGTATTTTGGGAAGCATGTGGAAGATCCCTGGGGTGGGTTTGTGGGGGATGAAGTTGTAAAGTTTCTCTTAGAGTTGTTTAGGGAAGAATTTAATGATTCTCCCCCCCCTCCCCCATGAATGGAGGGTGTTAACAGGCCACTTCACCTTGAATGGTCCCTTGAAATATGTTAATTACATCTACTAAACAATCTGTTCTACCTTCTATTTAGCTGTGACACTGAGTACATTTCCCAGACCTGAAGAAGAGCTCTGTGTAAGCCTGAAAACGTGTCTCTCTCCCCAACAGAAGTTAGTCCAATAAAAGATATTACCTCACCCACCTTTCCACTGTATGTCTGTTTAGGGGCAGTTTACATCACTTTCTCCACAAGAGTCTTATAAATTCTGCTTCATATTTTGGATACTACAGAAGGAAGTGTCACATTTTAAATATATATATTTTCCAGAGTTAACTATGTAGCTTGAGTACCCTCATCTCTTCTTGAATCAACTTGAGTTGAAAGTGTTCAGCACCTTTTAGGATTGAACCCTGGGATAGTTGTCACGGTAGTGAACACTGCTTTTCTGATGATCCATAACAAGCATACATCATCTACGCTTTTTTATTCTTAAAGTAAAATATTGAGTTTTGAGTATGTGTTGTTGTAATATAGCTATAGAAGTGGCAGTGTTTGGGCACCCCAGGACCAATGCAGTGTCGGGATATGGACACACTGAACTTTCCAGCACCGCTCTGCTAAATTACCTCAGTCTTATTAAGGTAGACTTTCTATATAAACCAGCATGATGACTTAATGTGGACTCTTTGCTACAGTACTGTAGCTCAGGGTATTTCTACACTACCCGCCGGATCGGTGGACAGCGATCGATCCAGTGGGGGTCTATTTATCGCGTCTAGTCTAGATGCGATAAATCGACCCCCGAGCGCTCTCCCATCGACTCCTGTACTCCAGCTCGGCGAGAGGCGCAGGCAGAGTTGACGGGGGAGCGGCAGCAGTCGACCTACCGCAATGAAGACACCACAGTAAGTAGATCTAAGTACGTCGACTTCAGCTACGTTATTCACGTAGCTGAAGTTGCGTAACTTAGATCAATCCCCCCAGTGTAGACCAGGCCTTAGTCGCTAGCCTTTCTTTGGTAGTTCTTACCAATGATGTGGACTACTTCCCTAGGGTTCCTGAAGAGCTGCCACGACCACCTGAATCAGAATGCCTTGTTTTGGATTCTGACCATGTTATCAGCACTAGACAAGCCATCACATTGCTTTGCTTCCTCAGGAACTCACTGGAAGGGATGAAAGATTTAGGTCTTCTTAAAGAGGTTATACCACAGCTTCAAATTTCAAACAAACATGTTTGAAAAATTGCACATTTCTAAAAAGGATAAAGAATAGAGAGCAATACCTAATTCTCTAGGTGAAGGCAAAAGGAAAGGCATGTATGTAATCTGTTGCAGACTATGACAAACACTGTAAGAGTTAAATAAATACGTTCGTGCTACTGAAAGAATTTTTCACCTGCCAGAAAGCCTCCACAACACACACACCATCCAAAACTCTGTGGTAACATTTGCTTTCACTCAAACTTTCCTTTCACTGTCATATCTTCAAAAATGTTGTAGACTCAGGCTTCAGAATATCTTTCAGGTCATCATATTTTCCTACTCCTGGAGGACATCTGGTGGTGAAATGAAAAGCTTGTGCATAACTGTTTCTGAAAGACATCCATACTGGAAAGTTAGCAGTAAAATGGTTTAATTTTTGTTAACTTCTTTTAAATTCTTGCCCATAAGCCAAGATCCTGGCTGTATGAGAACTGAGCAGGTGCAGGTTTTCTTTGTCGCTAATATACTGTAAATAGTTCCATGAACAGATCTGCTACCAGAGGAATTGTGTTTCAAGATATGGAGTTTTGAAAATAAGAATTAACTACAGTAGTTAATTTCTTCTGGCAGCTCTAGTGTTTAGGTTGTAAGTAAATAAAGCTGTGCCTAAAAATAAGAAGTTGGTTTTTGGTTGTCTTCATTTGGCAAATCAATCAGCTTTGTTTATATAAATTATGTTACTGCCATGCATTTTTAGTAGTGCTATACACTGGTTATGGGAAGCAATTCCTTTTTCTTTTAATAAAGACTAATGGCTAAAATACTCAAATAAAAAAAATGTAAAAGAATTAGCTTTATTTCAGGATTGCAGAACAAAAGTACAATAAAAATTGAAATTTTTCATTATGACAATGATTTTTAGATATAAAATATATTAACACAGGGTATCTGATCTCCATTCACAAGGATTTATGTACATAACCCTTGCTAACACAATTATGTATACAACTTCCCATACATCAAGATTATGTACCCTAGAGTAAATTATAAATTTTGAATTTATATAATAATTTTTTCAGGACTTCCATTATTTTTGTAAATTCAGTAGACTTCTACTGTTTTAATTATTAGTAAACCTTTTCTACACGCAGAAAATATTTGACTTTTATAACTTTCCTCCACGTCCCACCCCTAAGCTGAACTTTGTAGCACCAGGGAGAGACTCTTTGGAAATCACCTGCACACCGGTGTCAAACTCAAATTGCAGGGCTTCTGTGAATGAGGCAGCATCAAAGACACTGTAATAAGCAGAACTTCGGTCTCCTCGCATGCATTGTTGAGGAAAGGAAGAGATTTGTTTAGCAAGCTCAATGGCACACTGAAGGGCTACAAATAGAAACATAAAAGAATATTTTAATAGTACTTAAAAAAAAATCGTACACAACTTGCAGATATAAGAAATAACAGGTATGTGATATAGGCTGTTTATAACATGATGCATTTGAAAACAGGATATTAAAAAGGCAAAACATGCACAGTAAATTTAATATTGGCTTGCAAGGTCTACTTATGAACTGGGGAAGAGTAGTTTAGTGTAAACTTAGTTCAAAGATGGAAGCAGACTAAAACCAATATTTGCTATGTATGCCCAACTTTTTTCCTCTCATTTGATGAATGCAGTTTCTTTAATGCAAGTAGTCTAGCAGAAGCATTTAAAAAATAGTAACATCTTATTATACACACACACACACACACACACGGACACACAGACCCACTACTTTCTTTACCTAGAAATATTTTCTAAAAATATGTAATGCAGATTTATCAGATCCAAATCTTTGTGAGAGAAATGGTTGTATATAAATACCTAATTCAATAACAACATTACTATACCACTATCGTTATAAAAACAAAAATCTGAAAGTGAAGAAATTCATAGTTAAGGTTCCTTGAACAATCACAACTCTGTTCCAATTTTCATGTCCACCATCTCCATAACAGGAATATACTTATATCCTATTGATTACTGTTTAAATTTATGAGTCAGCAATTCAAATATTTTTAAAGCCACAGCTTTATCCTGGAATCTAGCCAATTTAAGAAGAGTTAAAAGTAGTTTGATACTACATTTGCGCCGACCCCTTCAGCCAATACTTGTTGGTTTACAATAACATTTTCCTATTTCAAAAATGTTTTTCTCTCCCTTGTTTGTATATGCAAGATGCAGGCAAATAGGGGAAATTAAGTAATTGACTATATATGGGAAAACCCCTGAAACCCACTACACAGTGCTGTGAAATGTCCTTAGTAAACAAATTTGAAAAGTGATTTAGCCTCTCTCAGTTCAAGTAATCTAGAGGTCTTACTTGGAAGTATGAAACATTTAAGACAACATGACATTTTTAAGGCAATGGTGTCTCTTTAACATGTCTATATCTGTCTGGTAGAGGCTGTGACATACATGGGCTGCATGAATATTGAAGGTACAGTTGGGTTTCCAGTTCATATAGCAAACTTTGATAGGTCTCTTACTCATAATGGATTAGCAGAGAGGAGACTATGCTGTTTCTGGACTATGAATAAGATGTAAGATGCTGAGGGAGAGGGCTGAATTTCTCCCAAGCTCTCTGCTGCTTAAGTGGGTGCAACTTCAGTGAATTTTCACCCAATCTCAACAGCAGGCCCGCTGAGCAGAAGAAACTAAATGACAGTTTTTATAGCTCATAATAGGAGGGTGAACTAGAAGATTGCCTGTGGACCATGTTTGGTAGGTGGTTTTTAGCCCCTATTGAGCATATATAGGGAGATATGGTAGATGGATATAAAAGGCTTCTAGGCTATAGGTTGAGACTGGGAAGAGATATGGGGCAGAGGCTTAAATTACTAATTTTCCTCACTTTAAAATGTTTGCTATAACTGGTGTTCTGAGTATTTGATTTCATGAATATTTATTTACAGCCTTAACTCCAGTTTTTGTTTGTGAATTAACTTCATTTTTAATAGAAGCCAGAAGGCAACAGAAAGCTCTTCTGTAAGGTCAGTAGAGCTTTAAACCCTATCAAATGCAACAATGCATAGTGTAACAGAAAAGCTCTGTTTCAAAAATTCCATCCATAAGAGCCATCATTTCTGCCAGATATTGCACTCTTGGAGCTTATAAAACTATCTGAAACTAGTAAAGAAACACAAAAGCTGGGGGGGGGGGGGGGGGGGGGGAGGACAGACGACTTTGCATGCTTTTAAATATTGTTACAAACCCAGAACATGCTGCAGTTTGCCCAGCAAGAGTTGACTTCAGCAGGTTTAGGGGCATGTTTCATGGCACATAGTCCCTCCAGATGGGATCTATTAAAAGGAGTGGTGTCCTAACTCCCACTTTAAGTGTTGATATCTTCTGGGTAAGAAGGTGAGTCAGGATAGTCTACAGCCAATATTTCCCCCCTCCTCCAGTGTCTCCAGGGAGCATAAGTTTGCCTCCTTGGCTATGACAGGGATAGGAAAGGGAGGCTCACCTATACCTAATTGAAAGGAATCTGGAAGAAGGGTGAAAGTTTTGTGTGTGTGTGGGGGGGGGGGGGGGTAGAGTACTGCTTCAAGGATCATATTTACCCTTTGCTCAGAGACAGTCATGGGAGCTGCTCCGTGTCTGGGACTCAGAGACCCGGGATCTGAATCCTCAGGGGCCTACTGTAACTTGTGAGAGTAAGGAGCGCTTAAGAGTTCCCCATGATTCTAACGGCAATCTCAGCATTGGGTTGTCTTTTTTGTTTTGTATTTAATGCAGAGAGGATAAATGATGGTGTGGTGCGGCAAAAGGTTTTATCAGCATGAGTTTGGGATCACAATGTTTTCTCAAATAGCTTGTGAGCTATACAGGTCACTCCAAATGATTGCTAATAGCTACATCTCTTACAGTTTATTCATAGTCCAGAAACAGCATAGTCCCCTCTCTGCCATTCCATTATGAGTAAGAGATTTATCAACATTCTCTTATAAATTACTAATAGCTACATCTCTTCTATCCTACATATACACACACTACAGAAAATCAGCTACAACATATTTTAGAGTTATCTCTTTATTTGATCCCTCTATGACAGCTGGTAGAGATTAGACATCCAGCACACCACGGCTGGAGAGAATGCAAGACTATCTTTATTGCCCTTTTTACAGACCCACACCTCCTTGCTCTACGCCCCTATGTTCACAACTATCACCACCATTTTTACAGGAACTACTAGTAAGGAATTATGGGCCTTGAACCTGGGCCTGTAGGTCACCAGACAGAACTCAGGCCATGGTTGCTACCTGGCAGCTCACCCAAACCCCTGGAGAAGGGGGCTTCTGGAACGTTAGCTCACAATGGGCTGTGCCCACAAAGCTCCTGACTGTGTGAGACACCAAGCCCCACTGATTGGCTGGGTTGCACTATTTAAGCTAGACAGAATCATGGGAAGTTGTCTGAGCAACTAGGTGAATCCCTGGCTGGCTGCTACTACGGACCCTGCCTACTTGTATGAAACCTGAGCCATGACTCCCAGCCTGTTCCTGGTGCCTGACCTCTTCATCCTAGGCCCCTGTCTGCTCCCAGTTCCTGTTTTCCTCCCTTGCTTCAGGTCTCTACTCCTACATCCACCCCAGACACTGACCCTGGCTTGACTCCTGACTCTGATCCCAGCTCCGAGCCTGGATCCATTTCCAAGCGTCTGACTAACCATTAGGCTAGACACACCCCAGACCCTCCACTACTGTCATTATCCTACAGCCTGTGAAGCCAGATGCCTTAGTTACCAGTCCGATGGCACTAGTCTCAGAAGGGCCCTAAAAACCTCTAAAATGTACCTAAATAGCTTTTCTGTTAACATTTTAGGTATAAGTTTAAGGTCTGATATCTTGCAACCTCCCAAGCCTAGAAGCAAGTGCTGGGTTCCATTGGAAACTGGGATTCTCCCCTTTCCAATGGTGTAAAGTTAGGCAGGGCTTCAAGATATCAAACCTTAAGCCTGTCACTGGAGCAGGATCAAGTACTGCCTGTCCTGGATCAATAGCAAGTAATTTTTAAAGGGGAAACTTCCCTATTTGGGAGGAAGGAAGAAACATTTTTATGGCAGGTTTATTTATTCTTTAAAATGGCACCTGTGAAGCTGTTCAGAGATCTGGAATGTCAGGATGTGTCTAAGTGAGATGGATTAGAGGGCAGAGAGCATGAGCTGGTCAAAAGTGCATGATCAAGTATACAACCAGGTGATATGTATTATTGGTTCTGCAATTAATCATATGTATATCACCGCTACATATGTGGAGTTTTAGGCTATTTACAGTAAGACAGAATTGTCCCAAGCATACTTTGAGCACACACTGATTTGTAGGACTCTTAATTGACCTCCCATATTGTTTCTGAATACTGATTCTTTTAATGGATGAAAGTGTGAGACCCGACATTAACAAACTAGGTTGCAATATAATAGAAATATGGCTGTGAGCTATCGGCCTCACCCCACTTTAAAAAAAAAAAGTCATAGGCACACACAAAACTAGCTAACAATGTTAGGGTAATGAATGGTTGTGCTACTGAAATAAATTATCTTTCTAAGTATGTGAAGACATTTAACACAGTGTATTTTAAATACTAAGTTTTAGTGGGAAAATTCATATGAAATATAAAATGGAAACCTTTTCAATGCTGAAAAGAATAAATAAGCAAAAAATTAAGGAGCGAGAATGGCTGCTAGAACTGCTAACAAATATTGCAAGATGAGACTGGAAAATCTTTTCAATATAGAAGAGGCAAGAGAAAGGGGTGCCAGAGTGTTACTAAGGTGAAAAATCACCCCCCTGAGCGCAGCAAGTCTGAGCGCTTTAAAGCGCTAGTGTGGACAGGCTCCGAGCACCGGGAGCCATGCTCCCAGAGCTCGGAACTATTCCCCTCGTGTAGGTGGATTACCAGGAGCGCTGGGAGAGCTGTCTCCCAGCGCTCACATGTGACCACACTCACACTTCAAAGCGCTGCCGCGGGAGCGCTCCCGCAGCAGCGCTTTGAAGTTTCTAGTGTAGACGTAGCCTTAGAAACACTCTGATGTGCTCTATCACTCCAATGCACCTTCAGCGAGCAACAAAACCATAAACCTATTCAAAGACATTTTATTGTAGCATTGTAATAGCCTGAAGCAGCACTAAGCCATACAGGTTGGTTCCTACATTTTCCCTCTCTGCCTCTAGCCCAAGGGCATAGCCAACTTCCCAGTGATCTTCTGCTAGCATATCAGTCTTCTGGGGCCCCAGGCAGGTGAGAGATGTTAGAGCAGACTCCAGGCTGCTTTATTCTGTTCCAGGGAAGAATTGCTCTAAGATAGAGGAAGTGTAAAGGCAGTTTGTATACCTCTTCTTCAGCTCAGCCAAGCACATCTCAGTTGTAGCTGAGGATCAGGCCCAAGGTCTTTCATGACACTAGAACGTCCTACCACCAGGTTTTCTTTGCTTTACATCTAGCTCTGTAATCAACAGGTTAATGCTAACTGCCAGGGTAAAACACACTTTATAGAATTCTCATTTGCTTACAACACATTCAGTAAATAAAACTTGGTTTCATTCACATTCACTTCTAAGGTACATCATCCAGCGCCAACCAAAACACTCATGCTTGAAAAAGGAATCAGGATATCAGAATGCACACAGTACGACAGCAAGTCTATGGAGACGTTAGTCACTTTTTGGACTTGAAAAACGGCGGCAGCTTCAGGAGGTTTGAATAACCTCCTGTGTTATTACTGACCTCCTCTCCTTCCTTTCACACTCCATGATCAAAATAACCTACTTTTCTCACACACACACACACACACACACACACACACACACACACACACACACACACACACACACACACACACATTTGTACCTTTTTGTCCTAGCTAATTGACTCATGGCTAATTTCCTTTTAAAAAATCTCAGACACACAAGCTTTAAAAAAAAAAAAAAAAAAAAAAAAAGTCATTCCCAAAGCCCATTTAGATTTAAAAGTACATGTTGTAATCATTTTGCTAACTAGTCAGGAGAACAGGCTACGGTAAGCAGCAGTCATATCAGTTTAAGTTGAAGAGAAGCAGCTGCTACTGTGCATTAAACCAATTTCCAGGCCAATTCAAAATGAGGTAACTCAGTAGAGCGTCTTCCTTTTTCCTTCTACAGGAAATGTTAGAGACTGCTTAAAAAGGTTTTCTACATTTACCTTACGGGGGTAGTTCCCTATAATGGACAGAGGTTAACAGGAGAAACGTTTTTTTGTTTTGTTTTTTGTTGTTGCTTTTTACAGAATACACCCGTTATTGGAAGGAAACCTCTTAAAATCTATTTCCATGTTTTCAACTCTCTCTAAATTAACAAAAAAAATCCAGGTTATACTTCCTAAATTGAATAAAATTGATAAATAGCAGCAGCTGTCGGTTATGGAGAGCTTAAAGTTTTTAAAATGACAAAAAGCACACTTGTAACACAGGGCTTGTTTTCACTGCACTGTTAACTAGAGCTATAACTTGAGTGTTACCCAACAGACTCCACTGACCCCCAAAAGTCTCTAGCTTGAGTTAAATGGTACTTTAAACATGAGCTAGCTGGCCCATCAGTGCAACAGGATGAAGCCCAGATTCTGCTGCCACTCGAGCCAGTAGCACAGTGGGTATGCAGTCTATTTGTGCTGCTGATACAAGCACTGTGCGGAGCTCAAGAGTCATTTTGCAGTGTGAATGCTCTTTCTCCACTAGGCTAACACGACGCGAGAGGAGTTAACTCCAGTGTAGATACCTCAAGCTAAGCCTGCAGTGTAGACAAGTCCACGAACATGCTACATGACTCTTAAAGGGTCTAGTCCTGGCCTCCACAGACCTTTCCATGTAAGCAGTATGGGAGGAGCCAGGCAGCTAAATTGCTATGGTCTCACTAGCTCTCAGTATCAAAGGAGAGAGGATAGCGCTTTCAAGGGTTGGAAATGGTAGGCATTCTGAAAGTATTAAATAGGAAAATAGGAAAGAGTTACATACATTAAACAAAAAAAACAAAACAAAAAAACCCAGAAAATAGGACTAGCTTAAAAACAAAGGCCCAGTTTTCCCAGGGTATGGGAATACTTTAGTTCAACTCCCCCAGTTCAAAATTGCCTTAAAACAAGTTTACTGGATCACATGAGGATACTCCCAGCTCAAGGGATCCCTAAGTGTTGGGGAACTACCATAGTAGCACCTATGCCACTCCCTCCTTGTGGATGTATGGTGAAAGTGGGTGTAGCTGGAGTGTCCTTGCACACCAACAATATCTGGCTGACGTAATGGCCCCTTTGGGCTAATGCCTAATGGCCTAAGATACAAATTAGAGTGGTCTTCGGGCTGCTCTACCTTGTGCCTGGCACTCCACTGGAAAAAAGCTGCCCCAAGATCAAGCAACTGCAAGGTTGCTTAAAGCCACTTGCACACACACTTTCTTGAAGCACTAAGTGTTCTCTGGCCAGACACCAGGGCATGGCCCTAATAAAGAAACTAACCAAGGGTTATAATATAAAACAAAAAGTCAGACAAACATACAAAAACCCAGTAAACTGTTAGACACAAGTAAACAAAAATGCAAATTGGCATGAGTTAAAAAACAAAGGCAAATAAGCATGGCCGGCTCCAGGGTTTTTGCATCCCCAAGTGGCGGGGGGGAAAAAAAAAAAAAAGCAGCGATCGGCAGCAATTCAGCCGTAGCTCCACCTTGCCACTTTCTTCTTCGGGGGCAGGTCCTTCCCTCCGAGAGGGACCAAGGGACCCGCCGCCGAAGAGCCCGACGTGCCGCCCCTTCCCCTTGGCCGCCCCAAGCACCTGCTTGCTGAGCTGGTGCCTGGAGCCGGCCCTGCAAATAAGTAAAGGTTAAAAAAATAAAACCTACAAGGATTAAGAAAAGGGAACGCTAGAACTGGAAGAGGAAGTCTTGGGTTGTATGCCTCCTCCCACCACCCTTTTCTGTATATATGTATTTTGTCTATTAAGATTTCAGCCCTGCAAGGTGCTGAGTGAACTCAAAATCTGGTGAGCCCTTAAGGCCTGATCCTGGATATACTTACTATTAGGTATAGTGCTTATTTCCATGAGTGGCCCACTTGATTTCAATAAGCATTATACTTAGTAGTAAGCATTTGCAGGATCAAACCCTTAGACAGTAAACATCTGAACATTACATAATATTTACGCAATGCAACTAAGCTCATCTTTACTGGCGAGACAAGTATAAAACGATACTACAGTATGAGAAATATTTGAGAATAATGAATTAAGGGAGTGGAGGGAATAAAGGCAAGATCCTGAAAACCCTTGATCACTCACCGCTACTCCCATTTAAATCAGTGGGATCAGTTGCCCAAGGAAAGACTACTCATGTGAATAAGTGCTTGCAGATTTGGGCCCTGAGTGAGCTGCTGTTTGAGTTCTTTGGATTCTAGCTTAACAGAGTCGGAAAGCATTGCTTCTCTTGGGCCAGAGCTGTGATCCATGTTAGCATGGATCAAAAACACCACAGTTGACTGCAAAGGTTACCAGGGTTTTTGGCTAGCTTTTTATGACTGCACAGCAGCACCTTTCTTTTGAGTGGAAACATAACATTTAACTTGTAAAGGAAATCTTTCTAAACTAGATTCTTGCCTCAAGTAATTTTAGTTCTTCACAATATCTTTGTCTCTAGGCTTTGGAGAGATGGAGTAGGCACCTAATTAGTTAGAAAGGAAATAAAAAAACCTTCAAGGAACTGTACAGTGGCAGGACAAGACTGATTCACAAGCAGAGAAACTGGAACATATGCTTTTTTTAGTGTAAAAGCAAGTGCTACGTCTGACTTCCATTAGAAAAACTTCTATTCATTTCCCTTGCCCAAAATATAAGGAAGCCCATTTCATTTTTTTAAACCATACAGCAACATTTGGAAAGTTTTGTTTCCCTCCATTTAAAACAAAATAAATTAATAAAATATGATGGCAGCCCATCAACTAATGTTCTAGTTTCAGCTGTGTGATGTTACAAAACATTTACAATAAAGGGAATGGATAATTGGATGATGTATTATTGTTAGCAGCCTGCTTTAAGATCTACTTTAAACATGAATAATAACTTAATAGCAGTGTAGCAGTAAAAGCAAATGTGACGGATGTTGGATGTCCTCTCTGCAGTGTGTCAACCCTGTGCCAGATGTATATTTTATTTTATTATTTGTATCATGATAGCACCACAGGGCCCCTGCTTAGGGAGCAGGGCCCCATTGTTCTAGGCACTGTACAAATATATATTAAAACATGGTCCCTGACATAAGGACCTTTTAATTTTAATCATAACCAACCCAGGGGCATGTGCAGGACTTTAAATTTGACTGCTTTTGGAGAGGCACATTAAACACATACAAGTGAAAGGCTCATGTTACACACACACCCCTCAGATTTCTCAGGACACCTCTGGCGAGGAGGCAGCAGCACTCTCTGTGTCCCTGCAGCCTTGGGAGGGAGGAAGCAACAGGACTGCTGGCTGAGCTCCTCCTCCTCCCACCCCTACAGCTGCTGCTTCTCCTTCCCTGCTGCTGGAATCCCAGCACTGCCACCTGGTTTGCAGATCACCTGCTGAGGTGAGTCAGGGGATGGAGGCAGAGGCAATACCTGCGACTCCAGCACCAAGGAAGGAAAAGCAGCAGCTGTACAGGTGAGGGGAGGAGGAGGAGCTCAGCCAGCAGCCACTGCTTCCTCCCTCCCCAGGCTGCAGGGACACATGGAAAATTTGGGGTGGGGGGCCATGCCCCTGCTTGCCCACTCTTGTGCACACCCCTGTAACCAATTCTGTTTATTACAAAAATCATGATTATTTTTGTGTTAACTAGTCTTCACAAAGACAGACATACAGATAATAACACTATCAAACAATTCACATTTAGAACCATTTCCTACACTGTTCATTAAACACTAACCTTGGCCATTGGGGACTATTCGATTGGCTAGCCCAAACTCATATGCTTCTTGTGCACCAACAGGATGACCAGTTAGAATGAGATCTAAGGCTCGTGAGAGACCAATCAGTCGAGGTAGCCGTACAGTGCCACCATCAATCAATGGAACACCTGTGAAGACAAAAACCACAGGATTAAAAGAAAACCCAAATGTTTATATTTTAAAACAATTTTTTGGCCTAATCCTGCATGACTTTACTCAAGTGAGTATTCTAGACTGCTTATTTGCATTTAATTAATGTAACACAAAAGAGTATTTCATTAGTAAAGGTTTGCAGGATTCTCCCTTTAATTTCACAACTGAAAGACAGTTATCTAAAACTGTAAGTGCCATTTGATCTACCCTGAAAAGTGACTCTAAAAACAGCACTCTTGGCTTCCATGTTTTTTCCTTGACAATTTCTGTATCAAATGTGCTCACTTTACAAGTAAAAGGGTTTGGGTTTTTTTCCTATATGTCAGCTCTGCAAACTGCCTAGTCTCTGAGAATCAAGCTAGGCTCTTTCCTACTCTAGCTTCATCACTAATAAATATGCTTTTATAGACCAAATTATGCCCTCAGTGGCACCTGTGTAAACCCGGTGCCTTTCGTGAGTTTGCACAGTTGTTACTGGATGGGCCTCTAATTTAAGTCCTGATTGGACCATAATTTAGTAAACAGTTTGATTGATGCACAAGGAGTACAAAAATCCAGCTCACTCTGTTTTTGCTGTGTTGACTCTGCAGGGATCTCAGAAGTCAAAAGTAATATTTGTCACAGAACAAATGTGACTAAGCACAGGGAGCAGATTTACTTTTACAAGTCACTTTTCCGAACAGATCTGCACTTAAAGAAGTGATTTAATGTTGTTTACATGTTTATTAGAAATGTGCTGATGTTGTCAGGACCAATTCCCAAAGACCAGCGTTGAAAGATTTGCTTTTATACAGAAGCTGTGTGACTAAGGCCCAGATCTACAAAGGGATTTAGGTGTTATCACACTGAACTTCATAATCCCTAACTTTTAGGAAAAACCGCAGGACCCACACTACTATTTATAAAGCTGATTTAGGTGCCTAAGTTCTCTATACAATGAATAGGGAGAGACAGGTTGTCATAACTATAAAAGGAAGGGTAACAGCTCTCTGTGTACAGTACTAAAATCCCTCCTGGTCAAAGACTCCAAAATCCTTTTACCTGTAAAGGGTTAAGAAGCTCGGGTAACCTGGCTGACACCTGACCCAGAGGACCAATGAGGGGACAAGATACTTTCAAATCTTGGGGGGGGAAAGGCTTTTGTGTGTGTCCTTTGTTTAAGGGGTTGTTCGCTCTTGGGACTGAGAGGGACCAGACATCAATCCAGGTTCTCCCCATCTTTCTAAACAAGTCTCTCTTATTTCAAAATTGTAAGTAAAAGCCAGGCAAGGCGTCTTAGATTTACTTTGTTTTCTCAACTTGTAAATGTACCTTTTACCAAAGTGCTTATCTTGTTTGCTATACTTTGAACCTAAGACAGAGGGGATTCCTCTGAGCTCTTTAAGTTTGATTACCCTGTAAAGTTATTTTCCATACTGATTTTGCAGAGATAATTTTTACCTTTTGCTTTAATTAAAAGCCTTCTTTTTAAGAACCTGATTGATTTCTCCTTGTTTTAAGATCCAAAGGGGGTTTGGATCTGTATTCACCAGGAGTTGGTGAAAGGAAGGAGGGGGGAAGGGTCAATTTCTCCTTGTTTAAGATCCAAGCAGTTTGGATCTGTATTCACCAGGAAATTGGTGAAAGGTTTCTCAAGGCTTCCCAGGGAGGGAACTCTTAAGATGGTGGCAGCGGACCAGAGCTAAGCTGGTAGATAAGCTTAGCAGTTTTCATGCAGGCCCCTACATTTGTACCCTAAAGTTCAAAGTAGGGATACAGCCTTGACACAGGTACCTAAGACTGAGATCCACAAAGCCAGCTAGGCAAGGAGCCGCTTAAGCTAGCCAATGCAACATGCTGACCAGAGCAGGGTGTGCTAAGCCCTCTCACAGAGAAAAGCGCCTAAGTCTGGGCTGCATTGGGTTCCTAGCTCTGCTTGCGATCCATGAACCACAGGAAGATAGGTGTTTGAATGCTTAAGTGCTGTGCAGGACCCAAAATAAAACATCGGGGGGCATTACCTCCATTATAACCTTTAGCCTAGTGGATAGAGTATTCACCCTGGATACGTGAAATCCCCAGTTCAAGTTCCTCCTCCCCCTGGATGTAGAATATTCTGAGGTGGGGGTTCCTTCACTCGCCTACTGACCTTGTTCTACTTTAATTAAATATTAATTGGGTCAGCAAAAGCGTTGGAATGACTCTATAGCCTAGTGCACTCACCTGAAAGGTGTCAATCCCTGTTCAAATCTCTTCTTCCCCTCAGGAGGAGGTGGTATTTGAACCAGGGATCTTCTACATCCTGGGTGAATAGCCTAACCCTTAGGCTAAAGGTTGTAAGGGAGGGCCTCCCCACCCCCCTGCTGTTTTTTGTGAACTCCTGAGGGGCCCAATCCAGTAGGCAGCCTCTGAGCATTGCTACTGGATCAAGCCCCCAGATGTGACTTAGGCAGCCGAACACCTATCTTCCCTGGTTTATGAATTGCTCTTGGGCTTAGGCAGGAGGTGGGCGTTCAGATGCCAAGAGCAAGGCTGCAGTGCACATGCAAAAAATTAGGTGCCAAGTCAATTTTTGCACCTACTGGGTTAGGGGGCAAGCAGGAGTTTTAGGGATCACAGTGGTGCCTAAAAACAGGACTTAGGCACCTAAGTACTTTCATGGATTGCACCATAAATAATTATACACTTTGCCCCAGTATACAGAAACCTAGAACTAGATACAGTAAAAGCTTTGTTATCCAGCATGTTGGGGGAATGGGGGGGGGGGGGTGCCGGTAAGTCAAAAATTCCGGTTCACTAAGAGGGAGGGAATTTGGGTGTGGGAGGGGGCTGGGGGTTGGGGCACAGGATGGGGTGCAGGGTATAGGCTCTGGGAGGGAGTTTGGGTACGGGAGGGGGCTCCGGGCAGGGGGCTGGGGCACAAGAGGGGTTTTGGGATGCCGGATCCAGGCGGTGCTCCCCTCGAGCAGCTCCCCGCAAGCGGCAACATGTCCCTGCTGCTCCTAGGCAGAGGCACGACTAGGCAGCTCTGCACGCTACCTCCACCCGCAGGCGTCGCCCCCATAGCTCCTACTGGCTGTGGTTCCCGGCCAACGGGAGCTGCGGCACCAGCGCTCGAGGCAGGGGCAGCGCACGGAGCCCCTGTGGCCACTCCTCAGCCTAGGAGCAGCAGGGACATGTCACTGCTTCCAGGGAACCATGCAGAGCCAGGTAGGGAGCCTGCCGGCCCCGCACCAACCGGACTATAAACTGGACTTTCAATGAATATCAGAAATGCTGGTTTATAGAGCTTTCCGGTTGGTAAAGTGCCAGATAACACAGCTTTTACTGTACTCTGGATAGTTACAAACAGAAAGCCACCCGCCACTCCAAAACTCCCAAATGCAGCTTGATTAGGAGGGTAATTATATATATTGTTAGAATTGAAACGCTATTCATGTTCTTATATGGCCCCTCCATCACCACTGTAACTGAGGCCTGGTCTACACTAAAAAGTTAGATTGACCCAGCTCCTTCACTCAGAGACGTGAAAAATCCACATCCCTGAGCGGCATAGTTAAGCCAACCTTACCTCCGGTCTACACAGCACTGGGTCAACAGAAGAATTCTTCTGTCAGCCTAGCTACCGCCTCTCGGGGAGGTGGATTAACTATGATGACGGGAGAACCCCTCCCATCAGCATAGGTAGTGTCTACACTGAAGTGCTGCAGCTGTGCCACAACATTAATGAAATTATCTTCACAACACCCGTGTGAAGTAGAGAAGTATTGTTATCTCTATTTTACAGATGGGGAACTGAGACACAGGAAGATTAAGTAGCTTGTCCGAGGTCACACAGGAAGTCTGTGGCAGAGTTAAGAATTGAACGCAGGTTCTCCGAATCCCACACCAGTGCCCTAACCATAAGTCTATTCTTCCTCCATAACTGGGTGCTCTCCCCTAACAGATTCAAGATGTAACAGGATGTAGCCATATGAATTTATTTCTATGAAAGGTTTTTAAATATTCACATTTAGCTCAGACATCACCACCATATTTCTTCATGGAGATGCTCTAAACTGGTTTAATAAAAATCAGTCATGATCTGAAATGAACTAAAAGGGAAATTTGTTCCCAGATCTTTACAGCTACCATGTGGATAAGTGGTCAGGATCAAAGTATAGATTATATGACAACAGCAGCACATAAAGCAGATTTTAAGAGTGGTGTCTTCTCTCCAAAGACACACCACCCACTCACTTAAAAAAAAAAAAAAAGCAAAGCACCACATGAAGCACTGTGTTTTCAAGTATTTAAAATGGGCCAAACTACAATAAGCATAATACTGCAGCAGATGCTAAAGAAGCATGGTGTAAGTGTGTTGCATTCCCCAGACATTCTTAGCACTGCTTTTTCTCTCATAGCAAGGGTCAAACTATTAGGGTAAACCATGCTATTACAAACGGTAGTTTGCATGAACCTTGTTCAACAACTTGCTTTACAAATAGGCCTGCCTGTTGAATATACTAAAATGTCAACAGTGAAATCCACTGCTACTTCAGACAAACTATTAGGGCTATGAAAATCCAGTTGCAGCACATCTGCTATCTGCAAGAATTTTAGCACAAGTTGTGCATGAGTCAACCAGAATTCAAGTAAGTGAGACCAGTAGAGTCACTGCAGCTGTTAAGGGCTGAAGCTTAGCATTCCCTCCCTGCCATACCCCCACAACTCAGAGGAACTTTCTAGAACAAATATCTTGCCATATTCCCCCTTCTTGATTGTAATAAGAAGTTATTACTTTGGAGGTATGTCTACACTGCACACTCCTTTCAGCTGCCTGTAGAGTACCTACACTACATTTCCCCTAGTACAGGTATAAATAGCAGCATAGACGGTGAGGCACTGCTTAGGTAAGTAAAGACGTGCCTGAACCCTGCGGGTATGTACCCTACAAGACTCTCTTCATGCCCAAGCACTGCTTCCCTCATCTACTCTGCTATCTTTAGCAGTGCAGTCAGGGCCGGCTCCAGGCACCAGGCAACCAAGCTGGTGCTTGGGGCGGCACCTGGAGGGGGGCGGCGCGGCGAGAGCGGGGCCACAGCCGGGCTCGCCGCCCTCCCCCCGGCGCTCTGGCCGCCCTCTCCCCCGCGCCCTCCCCCCAGAGCGGCGAGCCCCTGCCGGGGCTCGCCGCCCTGCGCTCTGGCCGCCTGGGGGAGAGCCGAGCCCCCGCCGGGGCTCGCCGCCCTGCCCCCTGCGCTCTGGCCGCCGGGGGGAGAGCCGAGCCCCAGCCGGGGCTCGCCGCCCTCTGGCCGCCGGGGCTCGCCGCCCTGCCCCCGCCAGGGCTCGCCGCCCTGCCCCCTGCGCTCTGGCCGCCTGGGGGAGAGCCGAGCCCCCGCCGGGGCTCGCCGCCCTGCCCCCTGCGCTCTGGCCGCCGGGGGGAGAGCCGAGCCCCAGCCGGGGCTCGCCGCCCTCTGGCCGCCGGGGCTCGCCGCCCTGCCCCCGCCAGGGCTCGCCGCCCTGCCCCCTGCGCTCTGGCCGCCGGGGGGAGAGCCGAGCCCCAGCCGGGGCTCGCCGCCCTCTCGCCGCCCTGCCCCCGGCGCTCTGGCCGCCGGGGGGGAGAGCCGAGCCCCCGCCGGGGCTCGCCGCCCTGCCCCCGGCGCTCTGGCCGCCGGGGGGGGGGGGGAGAGCCGAGCCCCCGCCGGGGCTCGCCACCCTCCTCCCAGGGCTCCGGCCGCCCTCCCCCCGGCGGGAGAGCGGCGCCGCCCCCCCCCCCCCGCTCCGCCCGCCCCCCCCCCCGCGGGGGGGGGGGGCGGCGGCGGAGGCTTTTTTGCCTGGGGCGGCAAAAAAGCCAGAGCCGGCCCTGAGTGCAGGGCCCTGCTGCTGGAGTCTTTCCCCAGAGCTTTTCCTCACTGCCTCCCCCTGGCTGAGCCTTTCATGGACATATGTATCTACACTCTGCAGCGTGGATGAACCTTGCTTTTCACTGCAGCATGTAGCTACACATACCCTATATGCTGCAGCAAGTGGTGTGCAAAGTAGACATAGCCTGAGCATCTCAAAATATAGTTAAAAGACTTATAAAGTTTCCCATTAAATTCTTGAGATGGAAGGGACCTTCTTGGGAATAGGCTTTTAGTAGCATCTCATAAGTCATAAGTCTAGATATAGATTGGTAGAGGCTAAAAGTTACTATCGTTGTTAGTAGCCTCACTCCAGTTCCTGGCGAAAAGGTCTCCACATCCCAAAAACAGCTACCATGTTTTGCAGTCTTTGCAGAGAGGCCAAGGATCTGAATGGCCACGGAAACTCAACTACCCCAACATCAAAAAGTCTGGAAATCCAGTCAGTTCCCTGCTGCCACAGGATCTTTCAGCACTCACTAGCACACCACCCTAGTAAGGCACTAATCCTGCCAACAATTAGGCTACATCTACACTATAGCACTTACAGCAACGCAGCTGCGTTGTGGCCGAGATGCTCTAAGCCCATGAGCGAGAGCTCTCCTGTCAGCTTAATAACTCCTGCCTCCATGAGAGGCAGTAGCTATGTCGGTGGGAGAAGCTCTCCCGCCAACATAGCACTGTCTAGACAGCACTTAGGTCACTATAACTTACATCGCTCAGGGGTGGGAATAATCCACACCCCTGAGCAATGTAAGTTATACCGAAGTTCCCTGTAATGTAGACAAGGTCTTACTTTTGCTTAACTTTACTACTACGGAGTAGTCTCATTGAAATCAACAGAACTGCTCTTGGTAGTAAAGTAAAGCACATGCAATTGTTTGCAGCAGCACAGTGTACGCCTCATCTGCCATTTTAACTTTGTAAACCCTTTTTAGGCATCTCCCCCGCTTCCCATGCCTAGAAAAAAGTGCCTCTCCTCAACAAGGCCAACAAAATAATATTTGGAAAAAAGATTTTATAAATTTATTTAAATTTCCCAGGAAAATCTCTTCCCAAGACTGATGTGGTATCTGAAATTTCAGGGCAATTGATTTGTTTGTTTCTTAAATAGGGCTTATAATGAGAAGCAAGCTTTCATCTTAACTATGGAGGAGCTATCATCATCCTTCATACTAACTAGAAAAATATTTCAAAGCTCTACTTCATGCCTTTATTCCACACTCCTCTATCTAAATACATTGAAAAAAACTTACTTTATTAGGAGGAAAATGATAAAATCTTAAAATTTAACAATGTTTTATCAGCAGTAACTATAGTAGATATTTATAGCTTTATTAAAATTTAACATAATAATTATTTACATAAATGAACATAAGAACAGAATAGCTATACTGGGTCAGACCAAAGGTCCATCTACCCCAGTATCCTGTCTTCCGACAGTGACCAATGCCAGGTGCCCCAGAGGGAATGAACAGAACAGGTAATCATCAAGTGATACATCCCCAGTTGCCCATTCCCAGCTTCTGGCAAACAGAGGCTGGGGACACCATCCCTGCCCATCCTGGCTAATAGCCATTGATGGACCTATCCTCCATGAATTTATCTAGTTCTTTTTTGAACCCTGTTATAGTCTTGGTCTTCACAACATCCTCTGACAGAGTTCCACAGGTTGACTGTGTGTTGTGTGACAAAATACTTCCTTTTGTTTTAAACCTGCTGCCTATTAATTTCATTTGGTGACCCCTAGTTCTTGTGTTATGAGTAAATAACACTTCCTTATTTACTTTCTCCACACCAGTCATGATTTTATAGACCTCTATCATATTCCCCCTTAGTTGTCTCTTTTCCAAGCTGAAAAGTCTCAATCTTATTAATCTCTCCTCATATGGCAGCTGTTCATACCCCAATCATTTTTGTTGCCCTTTTCTGAACCTTTTCCAACTCCAATATATCTTTTTTGAGATGGGGCAACCACATCTGCATGCAGTATTCAAGATGTGAGCCTACCATGGAGTTATATAGAGGCAACACAATATTTTCTATCTTATTATCTATCCCTTTCTTAATGATTCCCAACATTCTGTTAGCTTTTTTGACTGCTGCTACACATTGATTGGATGTTCGCAGAGAACTATCCACAATGACTCCAACATCTCTCTCGAGTGGTAACAGCTAATTTAGACCCCATCATTTTATATATATAGTTAGGATTATGTTTTCCAATGTGCATTACTTTGCATTTATCAACATTGAATTTCATGCCATTTTGTTGCCCAGTCACCCAGTTTTGTAAGATCCCTTTGTAGCTCTTTGCAGTCTGCTTTGGACTTAACTATCTTGAGTAGTTTTGTATCATCTGCAAATTTTGTCACCTCACTGTTTACCCCTTTTTCCAGATCATTTATGAATATGTTGAATAGGACTGGGCCCAGTACAGACCCCTGGGGGAGACCACTATCTATTTCTCTCCATTCTGAAAACTGACCATTCATTCCTACCCTTTGTTTCCTATCTTTTAACTAGTTACCAGTTCATTAGAGGACCTTCCCTCTTATCCCATGACAGCTAAGTACACTATATCCACTGGATCCCCCTTGTCCACATGCTTGCTGACCCCCTCAAAGAATTCTAGTAGATTGGTGAGGCATGATTTCCCTTTCTAAAAACCATGTTGAGTCTTCCCCAACAAATTATGTTCCTCTATGTGTCTGACAATTCTGTTCTTTACTATAGTTTCAACCAATTTGCCCAGCACTGAAGTCAGGCTTACTGGCCTGTAATTGCTGGGATCACCTCTGGAGCCCTTTAAAAAAATTGGTGTCAGGTTAGCTATCCTCCAGTCATTTGGTACAGAAGCTGATTTAAATGATAGGATACAAACCACAGTTAGTAGTTCCACAATTTCACATTTGAGTTCCTTCAGAACTCGTGGGTGAATACTATCTGGTCCTGGTGACTTATTACTGTTTAGTTTATCAGTTTGTTCTAAAACCTCCTCTAATGATAACTCAATCTGGGACAGTTGCTCAGATTTTGTCACCTACAAAGAATGGCTCAGGTTTGGGAATTTCCCTCACATCCTCAGCAGTGAAGACTGAAGCAAAAATTCATTTAGTTTCTCCACAATGGCCTTATCGTCCTTGAGTGCTCCTTTAGCATCTCAATCATCCAGTGGCCCCACTGGTTGTTCAGCAGGGATCCTGCTTCTGATGTACTTAAAAAAATTTTTTGCTATTACTTTTTGAGTCTTTGGCTAGCTGTTCTTCAAATTCTTTTTTGGCCTTCCTAATTATATTTTTACACTTCACTTGCCAGAGTTTATGCTCCTTTCGATTTTCCTCACTAGAATTTAACTTCCACTTTCTAAAGGATGCCTTTTTGCCTCTCACTGCTTCTTTTACTTTGTTGGTTAGCCACGGTGGCACTTTTTTGATTCTTTTACTATGTTTTTTTAATTTGGGTATACATTTAAATTGAGCCTCTATTGTGGGGTCTTGAAAAAGTTTCCATGCAGCGTGCAGGGATTTCACCTTTTAGTTTCTGTTTAACTAACTTCCTCATTTTTGTGTTGTTCCCCTTTCTGAAATTAAATACTACTGTGTTGGGCCGCTGTGGTGTTTTCCCTGCTACAGGGATGTTAAATTTAATTATATTATGGTCACTATTACCAAGCAGTCCAGCTACATTCACCTCTTGGACCAGATCTTTACATATGATAGTAGTGTTGTAAATTAGCTAATGAACTGTTTAATTTACCAAAACTTTTAATCTTTTTCAATTTTGAAAGAATGAGAAGAATAATAAAAGGACAGCAAGATACCATGCACCCAAAAATGGGAAAATATATATATAAAATAATAGCTTCCAGTCTATATACAGCATCTGTTACTTGAATTTGAAGACAATAGCTGTACAATTGATCACAATGTATATGTTTATTAGCAGTAAATGCCAAACTGTACAAATTGTTATTAATTATCCCTGGATAGCAAATAAGATGAAAATAAAACATAATAGCAACTTTGGACCAAATTTTTAAAAGGTATTTAGGCACTTTACTCCCACTGAAATCATTTCAGAAATCAATTTTATTTCAGTGGGAGCCAGGCTCCTAAATATATTTAAAAATCTAGCCCTTACTAACAATTTCAATTACACTGCAAGGACTATTTAATATAGTTTCCTTGCACCTGCTGTGGCACTTCAGTGTAGACCAGGGGTAGGCAAACTATGGCCCGTGGGCCACATCCGGCCCGCCAGCCGATTTAATCCGGCCCTCGAGCTCCCGCTTGGGAGCGGGGTCTGCAGCTTGCCCCGCTCCACACGCTCCAGCTCTCCGGCTGGCTGCTCTACGCACATGCGCTCCAGCTCTCTGGGGGCCACTCCGCAAACATGTGCTGCGGCTCCGCGCAGCTCCTGGAAGCAGCGGCATGTCCCCCCTCCAGCTCCTATGCGTAGGGGCAGCCAGGGGGCTCCGCACGCTGCCCCTGCCCCAAGCACCGCCCCCTCCAGCTCCCATTGGCCGGGGGCGGCGCCTGCGGACGGGGCAGCATGCAAAGCCACCTGGACGCGCCTCTGTATAGGAGCCGGAGAGGGGGACATGCCGTTGCTTCCAGGAGCTGCTTGAGGTAAGCGCTGCCTGGAGCCTGCACCTCACAGCCCCTCCCATGCCCCAACTCCCTGCCCCAGTCCTGATCCCGTCCCACCCTCCTGCACCCCTCGGTCCCAGCCCGGAGCACCCTCCTGCACCCCAAACCTCTCATCCCCAGCCCCACCCCAGAGCCTGCAGCCCCAGCCAGAGCTCTCACCACCCCCTATGCCCCAACCCCCTGCCCCAGCCCGAAGCCCCCTCCCGCACCCTGAACTCATTTCTGGCCCCACCCCAGAGCCCACACCCCCGGCCAGAGCCCTCACCCCCTCCTGCACCCCAACCCCAATTTCCTAAGCATTCATGGCCTACCATACAATTTCCATACCCAGATGTGGCCCTCGGGCCAAAAAGTTTGCCCACCCCTGGTGTAGACACTACCTTCACCAATGGGAGGGATTCTCCCATCAGTGTAGGTAATCCACCTCCCCAAGAGACAGTAGCTAGGTTAATGGAAGAATTCTTCTGTTGGCCTAGTACCGTCTACGCGGGGGGTTAGGTTGGCTTAACTACGTCACTCAGGAATGTGGATTTGTCACACCCCTAAGCAGCGTAGCTATGGCAATGTAAGTTCCCAGTGTAGATGAGCCCTTAGTTGGCTAACAGTTTTCTAATTTCCAAACTTGCCTGTAACATCTGGCTACAAAGAAAGCAGGCAAAGAGAAAGAGACCCCAAGGGATCAGGGCCCAATTATCAGATCAATCTGTAACCATGTGCTTGCAAACTGTGTGCATACAAACCAGAAAATTGTGGGTCTATGTACCCAATTCACATATACAGATATAGGTTTCACACTTGCAAGAACTGGAAGTGCAATTCTAAAGGCATTTTTTAAAATCTGGTCTCTGCTATCTCGGTAGAGATTTTGTATGAAAACATACCAAAGCGTCTGCAGAACACTCCAAAAATGGCACTCTGCTCCACAACACGCAGGTCAGCCAAAAGAGAGAGCTCAAGACCCCCGGCCACTGCATATCCACTTACTGCAGCAATCACTGGTTTGGAAAACTTTATTCGGGAAGGACCCTATCAAAATAAAAGATATATTAATACATTCATACCACAGTGTACATACCAAAGACCCAATCCTGCAAACACTGTTGGATGTACTGCTTAATATAGGATGGAGGTTTATTGACTTCAGCAGGACTATGCCTTGTAATAAGCGTTTACAGGATTGGGCCATATCTAGGATGGTTGCAACCAGCACATCAGCTAATGCACCCATATATACTAACTTCAATTTATTATCTTGGTTTTGCTGTGATCAATTTACATTTTTATGATTACGGTCTACTCAGTTTACTCAGGATTGCTTTACTGGGATATATCCCTGGGTACCTAATTAGCCTAATGATTGCTGTTTAATCAGGACAGCAGTAGGAAAAATTAATAAGACATTTGTCCAGTGCCAGTGAGTTAAAGCAGATGTTCACAGTAGTGAAATTCTAAGCTGCAGTCACAGAAGTTGTCCTGTATAGATTATGTAAAGATGCAAACCAAATGATGACCTTAGATACATCTGTACAACTCCATGGTCTTCCAAACTTTACTTTAAATTTGAGCTTATACCACTGAGGCATAATCTGAAGGCAAAAAGGTTATACAGGTGCAGCCAAGGGCACAATTTGGCTAACAGAACCTTTATTACTGGTTATGATGTGCAAGGCAGAAAGAACCCAGTTACACTTTCAGAGCCCGTGTTGAATTTTTAGGGCTGACAGTAAGAAAGACATTTTACTTGTCAGCTGAGCAAGTTTTGATATCAGGGAGACAGTACACATGGAAGGAAGGAAATTCACTTTTTAAAGAAGGCATTTCATCCTTGATTTGTTTCCAATGTGTTCAAATTTCACGGTACACACTGCAATCATAATATTTGAATGCCATAATTATGCATATTAGGACTGTATTAAGGATCAAGCATCAGTAATTTAGAGAAGTAGTCAGTATGCTAACAGACCAAATGTATCCCACAGCTGTTAGCATTAATACAAAGGCATGCCTCTGAGAGACTATTGGGCTCAGCAAGTGAAAGACAGAGGACTGCATACTGTGACCCATAGCTTCTGTGGCTGTCTTTTAAAAACATGTTGCACTTAAACCACATCCTTCATCAGAGGACCTCAAACTACTTTAGAAGGGCTAATAAGTTTTGTTATTTATATTATAAAGATGGAAAAATTGAGGCACAGTTAAATAAGCTGTTCACCCACTCAAATTACTACTCTTTCATGAACACAACAATTCAAACAGCAGGATTATTTTGTTTGTATATGTTGAGTCTCAGACAAGATTCTCAGAAAGACTCTAGAATAACAACTTTCAGGAAGAAAAGATTTCATTCTATTTGAGTTATACACCCTCATCTGTCAAAATGCTAAATAAATTTACAGATATGAGAAGCAGCAGCAAACTTCAGACAGGAATGTGCACTACTCTATCCAGTGAGACTGATACCTTGATTTCGTCTCAACCAGAGAAGCCTAGTAACTTTATTGACCTTCACACTACCTAAGATAAGAACAAAACTGACTCAATGTATGGTGAATGAATTCTGATACCCAAGTAACTAATTCAACATTTTGTTTTCTGAGACTACGGATTTTATCAACACATCACCATTAATGTACTTCTGGCGAATGTGCTGTATATGGAAACACATACCGTATATACTCGTTCATAAGCCAAATTTATTTAGTAAAAAAGGGAAGCACCAGAGAAGGGGGTCGGCTTATGAACAGGTATAGAGAGGGAGAGGTGGGACACAGCCCCTCCTCCCACCATAGGGAGCAAGGAGAGGCAGCAGAGCCAGAAGGGAAGAGGCGGGGCCAGAGTCTCTCCGCTTCTGGCCACGCCCAGCCTTAGAAGCAGCTGCAGCTCCCGGGCTGGCAGGCTGCAGCCGTGCTGCTCGGCCCTGCCCCCCAGGGCAGGCTGTGGCCGTGCCGCCTGGCCCGCTGGAGCATGCTGAGGCCGTGCCACCGGGCCCAGCCCCTGGAACATGCTGCAGCCACGCCGCCCGGCCAGGCCAGAGACATCCTCCCCTGGCCCTCCCCAGATAAGGTGGGAAGGGATGGGATGGGGATAGTGTGGGGGTCCCGGACTAGGGGTGGCGTCATGTGGGGGATGGTCACAGGGGTTATTCCCCTTATCCCCAGCTTTCCCCTCCACCCCAAAAAAACCCCACAAAAAACATTTCCCCACCAGTTGCTGTTTCGGCCCGTTAGGGTAAGCAGCTGGTGCGCCGGGACACTTTGTTTACTTAGGTTTACCTCCGTGCCTGTGGACGCTCGATGTAAACAAACCATCTTGGCCCACCAGTGGCTTATCCTGATGGCCCAGGAGCTAAAGTTTGCTAACCCCTGAATTATAGGGTCGGCTTATGAATGGGTCATAAAAATTTTCCATTTTTACTTATCCATCTTGGGGGGGTCGGCTTATAAACGAACTGGCTTATGATCGAGTATATACGGTAAATCTCTCAGTGCCCATATAAAGTGATGTTCAAAGCATTGAGCACAGCCATCTAACATACTGAAAATAAAACACTTACCTAACACATTCACTTTACAAGTGGTCCATCTCTAGCAAACTTCCCAGGTGAACCTGAAGTTCTTATGTTTTTGTATGTACCACTCCCCCACCACCAGCCACAGCAAGTACGAATATAAAGATACTCATTTTTAGAAGGCAGAATGATTAAGTCAGAAGAATCTGTCTGTTTCTGAGCAAAATGGTGAACTCCTGCACCAAAGTCTTCATGGTAGAGATACCATGCAAATGGAGAATGACTGGGATCATATTAACATTGGTGAAAATCCAGCTTTCCAGACATGACTCAAGTACCTACATATGACACTGGGCCAAAGTTTTCTTTACCATTCAGCTTAAAGAAAAAAGGTTTGATATACCATGCTGGAAAATAGTTAATAGTAGATCTTTGGATCCTGTCTATCCCTCAACAGTCTCTGCCTACTATATTTTCATTTGAACTACAAATGACCCTGTGCACATAATCATGTAATTCATATTTATATAAACAGAGGGTATAGTACATATAATTTCCAAGATGTCTGGGAGGTGATGCATCATAACTAAACTCCTACTTTTCCTTTGGGGAAACAATCCCATTTGATTTTAGTTAACTTCAAAGAAGACAAGTATTTTTTCCCCTTTTTGTGTCTGCAAGTTAACAGAAATTTGTCACTTGTTTCCATAAATCAAGATTTTAAAGTTTTCTTGTCTGTTAAAAGCAAAACAGCTGCCTCTCACACATATAGCAAAACAACTGAAACACAATGATATGGTCCTGCAGCAATTTCAAGCCACGAAAATTGACTTTAGTTTCACTGAATTGCAAAAACTTCTCCATGCTGCACAGTTCTGTTTCCAAGTACGTACCATGGGACCAGGACCTTTGGTGACATCTTGTTCCAATTTTATTGAGGTTGGGTTGTGGGCCAGCTCTTTCAAATCATAACCAGCGCAGAAATTACCTCCTACAAAACTCCGCAAAAATTAGACTCCGCAGTGATGAATTCAGGAAAGCATCAGTGTGGGGTCACTGGAGCTCCAAATATTCACATTTTTTCCTTGAGGTTTGTCCAAGAGCTGCTTTTGGGGTGGCTCAAGGGACCATTTTCTTTTATTCAGAAGCTTATTTCACCCTGAAAGCCTTGCTGAAAGTCTGCATCAGACAATTTTTACACACATCTAAGGAACAGCTCTGGATCAGAAAATGTATACATAAATCTCAGACAAACATCATTTCTATATTTCTGTCCATCCATTTAGTGACAGCAGCATTTCGCTACAACTTTCAAATGGGATTATTGATAGTGAAAGTGTAGTCACACCTACTGTTAAAGGTGCATGAAAATTTCCATTCTCAAGGGGTCATTTTCAGCTCCCTACCCAGTGAAGCTGGTTTCTGGGTACATTATGCCAGCCCAAAGTGGCGTATAACGTATAGTAGATCCATCCAGTTTTATGAGAGACACTTAGGCCCAGATCCAAAAAGATATTTAGCCCCTTACTTCCATTGAAATCAGTGGAAGTTTAGGAGCCTAAATAGCTTTCTGGATCTAGGTTCTTCATTTATTCTACCTTTAATTTTTTCTGATTCATTTTGAAGTTAATATTGTTGTCAGGACTTAATGGAGTCCTGGTCCATGACTAGGGCTCATATATCCTAGAGTGGTAGAAAAAATTATTATTATTGTTATTATTACAGACATAGGGCCAGATCTTCAGCTGACACAAATTGGTATAGCTTAATTGAAATCAGTATAGTTGTACCAATTTACACCAGCTGAAGATCTGACATAAATTTTAATGATATCTCAACAGGAAGTAGCTCTTCCATTAGACCTGTCTTTTTCAGTTGTATAAAGGTAAGTCAATGAAGACAAAGGATCTGATTCTCATTTATACTAATGTCCCTTTTCATCACTCTGGCAGCACAAAAGGGCCTTGAAGTGGGTGTAAAGCATATCTAAGATGGCAGAAGAAAAAAGTTGTATGATAGTCTGAGAAATTTGCTAAACAATGTAAGGCCCAACAGTACCCACTGCCTGAAAGGCTACAACATGCCAAATGTGTCCATAAGATTGTCTTTTTAAAAGTACATTGAACTATTTGTTTGAAAGCTAGTGGCGGTCATATTTTAAAACATTAACATGCACAAAAGGAGGCAGAGTAAAAAATTGTCCAGGCAACCTTAATTTTACCATCTCACGACCTGAGTGCTTCCCTTTAGGCTCTCAACATTCTTTTAATGTCATTGTTTCTATTGACTACAGCTCAACCGGGTACTGTTGAGTCACATCACTAATGAGGGGGAAAGACTTCTTAATAGTAATGTAGGTTGATTCTCCAAGTGGTTTATTTCCTCCATAGAGGCACATTATTTGGATAAGCACATGTATCGATACATGGGATGTGGGATCCATGAAACATAGACTTAGAAAGCTTTAGTGTGCATTTCAACAACCATCCCAAGCAAACAGTTCTTTTTCAAGTATTGGGCTAACATCACCAACTCAGGACCATATCCTCATCCGGTCCTCCATTAATGTCAATGGAGCTACATCAATATTCAGCAGTTGAGGATCTGGCCCTCAGGTTTGTGGACTGAGATTTGAATTTAAGATCTGAAGTAACGAGGAGGAGGAGGGAGACTATGAGCGTGTGGAGAAGATAAACTTGTCAGAGAACTTCATTTACTGATAAATCAGCCTGTTTTCTCTTTAATGGGATCACTTCCACAGATCCCATCGGTTATCAACAGTAAAGCAACACAGTGAGAGAATGGACATAGATGTTCTGAATTGCTCTGTGGAAGAAAGTGTCCATGCCAGGCAGCAATGCTTACAGAAAGCAGAAAGGGGGAGTTTAGGTAGCAGGTCTCCTGATTCAAAGTGGCTATGAAAATTCAAATAATAAATAACAACAATAGTAAGAGAGATGACATCTCACATGAACAGCAGACCACAATTTGGGAATGTAGGCTACAAATAGCAGATCCAATTGATGAAAAAAGAACAGGTTTAGGGTGAGGCTGAAGTCTCTTTTTATTTTATGAAGAATGACTTCACCAATGGACAAATGATGTCAGGGAAAGAAAGCAGATAAAGGGCTTAATTGTGCCTTATCGGGGAGGGCACTGCAGAGCCACACTGCCGCAGAGAGAACACTCGAGAGGCATTCTGCCTCAGAGAAAACATTCTTCCTGTGTGTACAGAGATAGCATGTATGCTGCTATACACGCTATAGGGAGCTCCCCTAGTCAGTGTGCAGGGATACAGACATGATCCTGCCTAGTCCCTGTACCCTCTGGGACAGCATGTACACTGCAAGTAAGGATGGAGCAATCTTATCACTCCCCTACGTACAGGGAGTGCAATTTAGGTTGGGCCTTGCCAGGGTAGTGGAAGAATGGGGAGAGGATATTTGTGGCCTCACCCACACTGTGCACTCACATAAAGCTGGGCAGAATTTGCCCTTTAATTTTGAGATGATTTTGTTGGAACTCCAAAACCTCCTTGGTAAAGAATCTGGAAGGAAGAGAGAAAAAAAAATAAGAAATAGTGTCACGATCTCTTGATAACATGCAATAATCTAATTGAACAAGATGAACTAAGGTAGCGTTTTCCTTACAAGAAAGGCTGCATGACAGCAGTTAACGCAGAAGCCTGAAAGGAGGAAAATATAGTAACTCAGGATGAAAGTTAGTTCCCAAGGAAGGGTTAGACACCTGACTAATAAATGAATATGGAGAAGCTCTCTCATGAAAGTTACTGTGAGATACGAGAAAGGAGCAGTCACTGAATGTGGAAAGCCAACAACTACTGTAGAAACACATATTGCTACTCAAAATCCAGACTGAGCTACTGTTAGAAGATAACTAAGAATGACATTTTCATAAGTGCTAAATTCACCTAGGAGTTACACAACACACTGACACAAAATTAAACTCTCTTCATTCAAGTGAATGAGATGAAGGAAATATCAAGTCTAGAAATCTAAAAGAAATCCATGTCAGAAAATGAACTCTTGGGAGAAAAGTTTCATACAGGTTTGAATCAAACAATCCATGTTCCGGTTAAGGAAATCTCCCAAATCACGGCTGTAAAAGCATGACCCTGAGTATGAATTAAAGCCCTTTCTGCAAAAGCCAGATAACAGTGTTTAACAGCTGTGGTTAAGCAGGTCTTAAAAATGGTTGTGGCTGAACTGGGCTATAAGCCGGTTTGGCCAGCCAGTGTGGACTGGACCCAATTATACTAAAACTAGGTTAAAACACATGTTCTAGCCACAACCTCTAAACTTTCTGTAAGATTCCTCCAAGGGATGCTACAAAACCAATTTCTGTTTTACGTTCCAAATCATTAGTCAATGCAATAGCATGTAATAGTGGGTATTAAATACTCTTAACATAAACCAAATGAGTGTCATTAGCTCTCCAACACTTTTTCCAATAAAATAGTTTATGTGAAGCTGTGTAAGTTAAGAATCTCCATGACAATTTTCAAAACACATTTAATATTGGGGAGATGAATGATGAAGATAAATAAGTGCAAAGTAATTTTGTTTTGAAAATTAACCTCTGTTAATGGGTATGAGGAACAAGAACAACTCTGCTATTAATGCTGAAAGAGACTCTGAAAGGTCTCCCAAGATTGTCTCCCAAGACAAAATCATTTGTGAATAAGACACAAGGACAGCTTTCTGCAGTGCATTTCTGCAGTGCAGTATGACAAGTTATTGCACTCAGAGCTATATTAATACAGTAGTGTTTACAGTTTAGTAGTGTAGTCCTGTTTGCATCTCAGTTTTCAAACAAACAAGAGAAAACATCAAGTTACTTCAGAATACACCATCAGCTTTTACCTATCGCAGATCAAAGTTCTTTGGGGGAAAGAAAGGGCGACACTGGTGGTGTTCACTATTCCAGAAATGGACTTTAAAGAAAAAAAATCTCTACCCTGCACCAACTCTCCTGGTCTTAGTTCTATTGGGGCAGAGGGCGGGAGGAAGAAGAAGATTCTCTCACAGCTGTGAGCAGCAACTAAACTGCTTCATGCCCACCACTGCAATCTCAAAGCTACAATCTCTGCAGCACAAACTCCCTTAAGAAGGCCCAGTAGATCCGTGTAGCCAGGGATCAACTAGCAAACCTCCTACTCCTCCCCTGTGCACTGGGGCACAGTGTGCTTCCAGGAAGATTGGCTTTGTAAGGCACAAGAGGTTCACGTCCATGGCATGGAGCCCAGCCCCACTCCAGCCCTGGGGAACCACGCAAGTCCCATGCAGGCAGGCCACTCCAGCTCCTCAAAGGAGTGTGTGGGGAAGAATTTGCCTTTATGTCACCTAATACAATACACATTATTCCTATATTTAAATCTGAGGTTCTATGAAGAGCAGCAAGGCCACCTAATCTCACATAGGTGCCCGGAGGCCACAAGTTGCATGTTTACAACCATTTGGGCTATGGCAAGACTAGACAGCGGTATCATATGCTGGCTGAGATTATGAAACAGCTTCTTAAAAAGTAAACATAGAAATAAAAATCTTTTGATGGTGAAAGAAAATGAAGAGATTGGTCTTTTGGCGCTGAAGATCCTGGTCTAATATCAGCATTGCACTGACTTTTTAGTAACCCTCCATATTCTCTTCCTTTGCGGATGCCAATTTTATGATTAAACACTGAATAAAGGCTGCATTCTATAAGGATGTGTCATTTAAAAGAAAGTGAAGACAAAGTAAACAAGAATTCACTTCCAGGGTTCTCACCGCTGCATGCCAAAAACCTATTCGCCCTTCCACCCCCTCCACTTCCTTATCACTGAAAGTGTGCCTCCTCCACACAGCTACCCGCAGCGGAAAGAGTGAATTCAGACCATTTCTTGCATGACTGCGGTATCGTTACTGCAGAGTGCTGGAAGCAGTAGAAAGCACTGCTGCTTGCTGCTCCACCACAATGAAAATCAAAACATTGCAGCCCACCACATTTACTTTAATATTCAACTATACAACGGACAGAAATCCCTTGCTGTCTCTAAAACATAAAAGGCCACAGAGCAAGAACCTCCCTGATACAGTTTAACAGATGGAACCACTGTACGAGGCTGCAAAATTCAATGTTCTAATTCTCTCTGTTAAGTCAGTTAGGGTGGCATAAATAACCCATGCATATGTGCCGGGGATGTAAAGCTCTGAAATATACACACAACTTTCCTTTTTTTAGTCTACAAAACTTCTGTAAATTTCCCAGGACTTCAGTAATACCACTGACTCCAGCCTAGCAACTCTTTTATATTTGAATAAGAACTGTCATGTATTAATATTAAGCATGTATTAGCATTGTTAGCATGTATTCTGTATGTATTAAGTATTATGAAGCCGAATGACCATCAGTCTGGAGACGGGGGGTGGGGGGGACAAAAAACAAAAAACACCCTAGGGTGCAGTTTTCAAAAGTGACTTGTGATTCTGGGTGCCTCAATTTTTGGGTGCCTGACTTGCAATACTTTAAAGGGGCCTGATTTTCAGAAAGTGGGCTCAGCACTTTCTGAAAACTAAGTCCCTTTATGGTATCTCAATTTTGGGCACCTGAAGTTTGAAGCACCAACAATAATAATAATCACAAGTCACTTTTAAAAATCTTGTCTTTTCAGAAGACACCAGAAAGACAAGAACATAACATAAGAACGGCCGTACCGGGTCAGACCAAAGGTCCATCTAGCCCAGTATCCTGTCTACCGACAGTGGCTAATGCCAGGTGCCCCAGAGGAAGTGGACCAACAGGCAATGATCAAGTGATCTCTCTCCTGCCATCCATCTCCATCCTCTGACAAACAGAGGCTAGGGACACCATTCCTTACCCATCCTGGCTAATAGCTATTAATGGACTTAACCACCATGAATTTATCCAGTTCTCTTTTAAACAGACCAAGGAATACAAGGAATATAAGTGTTTGCCTGTAATACATGGTAGCGCCCAGTGATAGGACAGTCATTGCTTTTGTGCTGATAGTTGGTTTGGGAGTTAGGATGCTGCGTGAGAGGAATCATATAAAGGCAGACTGAGAAGTGAGAAGAGTGAGGCTAGAGAAACTATGAGATGTATGAACAGAGCCAATAAACCAAAGCCATACCCGCTGTAACTCTACTGAAATCAGTGAAGTTACACCAGGGGTGAATTTGGCTCAGTGCGTTTTTCTTGTAGTGAATAAGAGAGAGTTTTCTTGTAAAATGGGTAAGTGAGTCTGTTCTTGCTGAACCATACACACCTAAGAGCTCAATCATTACATACACTGGCATAAATTAAATAAATACCACAGAGAAGGCCACAAGTCCAGTTGCCTTTGATAACTCATTCCCGGAAGACTGAGTGTCACTGATTAAAAACTTAGTGGATCTGGGCCAGATATGAGAGATTAAGTTAAAGAAAATACAAACTAATTAACTCAGCCAGCTAAATCCTATTATAGGCCCATGTCAAAGTCAAGGCTGATCTAGGAAACTACCTGCTTGGTTTGGAAAAGTGTAGCAATCTCCACACACAAAACTCTAATGGCAGGTTGGGTATTTGACCTGTTCCTCCCCTGAGAAAAATAAATGTCTTCTCTCAAAAATATGAGACTGTTTTTATTTGGCCTTTTTTCCAGTTTGTTTTTAAACAGGCCTTACTCGTTGGGCCTGTATTTTAAAGTGTTTTGTGGTTTTTGGTTTTTTTTAAAAGAAACACAACCTAGAAATGAATTAATTTGCATCAATGACATCTAAAAATCTCACAATTTAAATAGTTACAACTTTAGAGCCTTAGGTGCTGAGCTATTTATATAATAAGATACACATGCATGTGTATATTTTAACTAAAATAATTAAACTGGAGCAAAATATAGATCTCCAAACATAGTGGTGATAAAAGCATCTCTGACTACTGAGAGCTATCAAGGCAGGCCAGGGAATAGGGAATTAG
The DNA here is from genome assembly GCF_028017835.1 of Emys orbicularis. Taxonomy (NCBI): domain Eukaryota; kingdom Metazoa; phylum Chordata; order Testudines; family Emydidae; genus Emys; species Emys orbicularis. The sequence continues at coordinate 117,907,761 of NC_088684.1, forward strand.
AGGAACGCACAAAAAGTTATTAAAATAATAGGAGCAATTAGTTATAAATACTGATCCTGCAGAAGTAAATGGGAAGTGACTTGGCCAGGATTTGACCCTGCAAATGTAAACTGTCTTTAAACTGGTGTGGCAGTCACTGCTGGAATTGCTATTAAATGTTCTGACTGTAAACAACTAACATGCTATTTCCACCATGAATGTGAATGTTTTCCTCCTCTCTGGATAATGACAAGACAGCTACTTCTAATTAAAGTTTAGCAATGTGTCTCTTCTTATTTTGCTACCTCCATCTGACAATTCACACAAGTACTTTCATATACTCTTTGAAGTTTAGGGTGGGGTTGTTTTTTTCCAAGTGCTGGATTTTATGTCTCAGTCATCCTAAATTCAACTGCAGTGCTTCCAAGATAAATGAATAAAGCAAGAAAAAACTGCATATGCATCTTAAATAATATGCATGTTCTCATTTCCTGTTTTGATTTTCAAATACATGTTCCTTGTCTTACCCTCGTCCGTGGGCACAATAAGTCATTTGTATTGGACAAAATAAGTCATCGGGTTTTTTTTTTTTTTGTCACCTAGAGTAGAATAATCTCAAATATAAAAGATTTCTCAAAAGTCACACAGCACCTGAGCAGTATAATTACAGTAAAAAACCTCCAACAGCCAGATTTTCAGTTAATGAAAATCAATGGAGCTATGTTGATTTATACCAGCTGGGTATCTGACCCTCAAGCATAATTGTCATGATATTATACATATTTCAAAGAACAAAAACAGGAATTTGTCTCTAGAGTTTCTTACTAGCTTATAAACAACTATTACTCAAGGACACATTTTACAACAAGCATCAAATGAATTGAGTTAGTTGTATCTAAAATATTTTACCTCTTCATAACTTTAAGTTCAGTGTATAAGTGAACATGTACATTGACACAGTCAAGAAAGCATGAGTAAAAAAGCCTAGCAGCATCTGGGAACAGCTGCTATTTTGCTGAAAAGGCAGCAATACAAACAGTGATGTTTATTAGAGAAAAGAGACTCTGACCAAAATCAGGTTATAATTAACAACTTCACTGCCTGTGAAGGTATACCATTGCCAAAATGTTCAACAGTGGTCATTTATTTTGGGTTCCTCCATTTTTGAATGCCAAGCCTGAGACAACTTCAGACTGATTTTCCAAAGTGTTGAGTACTCACAGCTCCTCTGGAAGTCAGCATGAGCATCAGAGGTGTGAGCAGCACCTCTGAAGTTCATGACCAACATGTCTCAAGCTGGGCACACAAAATATGAGGCATCCAAAAATCAGTGTTCACTTCACTGTCTGTGAAAGTATAGCATGAGTCCCCCCCCCAATTTTTTTTTCATACTTGTGAGTCTGTAGGAGCAGGACCCTAATTAACTTTGATCCTGCAAACATTTTACATACAAGTTATTCATGGGCATAAAGTTACTCACGTGTGCAAGTGTTTGCAGAATCATGCTTTTGGATGTAAATCATACTTCACTATTCATTTATTCAGTCGTGTGTTTAGATTGATAAGAAGACATGCATGGGTTAAATAAACCCAAAAAGGCTTTTTCATCACCTACTGTTCAAACAAGGTAGAGCCGTGTACCAGACCTCTCTGTAGAAATTAATACATTCCATTTTTTTTAGAACTGTAGAAGATTAATCTCAGGAGGAAGAGAATAGCCTTGTGACAGTTCGGGGAATATGTTTGGATCAACATATAAATCCCTAATATCATTTATGGTTGTAACAGCCATTGTGAATTAGATCATTCATTTGGTGGCAGGGACCTGGCATGTAGTGAACAAACTATGTCTGGAGAAGTAAAATAGGGCCATCAACAACTGAACAGCTTTGCCCTGAATGGCCAATGGAGGTTGTTACAAGCAGAACCACTGAGTTTTAAAAACTCTTTGCCTATGCCTAGCAAGCCTTGGGGGACTGGGGCATAGAAAATCCCTGGCACAAGGACAGAAAAAGAAAAGATGTTACAGATTGCTTTTTAAAAAGAGATGAGCACTTTGGGTAAGACAGTCAGCCTGTCACAAGAAATAGAGGACACAGCTGGAGAAGTGGGCACAGAACGGGCTTTCCCTTCCCCCAAAGAAACTGACCAAAACCCTAAAAACTCTCAGAAGCAGTGAGCACTCTGGCCTCTGGGGGAGCAGGAGAGGAATTTCATTCATGTGTTTATTGTTTTGCCTACATCTGTAATTCTGCTGTGCTGTCTATGAGTAAAGTATATGTGTTTAAGAAGTTCCTTTATAAAGTCTGTGTTCCCTACTTTAACTGACATGTGTCCCCAAAGAGTTAAACTATAAACTAGAGCTATGAGGAAACCATGCACAGACAGCAGGGGAGTTTCAGCACTGGTCTTGAGGCTGAGGGCAACTACACTGAGGAGTCCCACATCCCAAGAAGAGGGCCAGACAGGGAGTCTGCATGCCAGGAGCATGCCCTAGAGGCTCAGTCAGACAGTGACTGGACTCTATCCAGACCCAGATGGCTGGAAAGCACGTTGGATTCAAATGTTGGGTCTAATTATAACAGCCTGGTGACCACCCGCTGAGGGGGTTGGAGGAGGGAGGGTTCCAGCCAGGGCTATAACAAATCTCACCTATTCCATGAAGTACAGCGACAGTTAGCGAGGTATCATCTTCAAATGAGGTGAATGCCTGCAGAAGCATTGCTGCAGTCTCCTGATTCACAGCATTCCTGGCTTCTGGCCTGTTAATCCCAATTGTCATGATGGTTCCATGTCTTTCAGTGACTACATTCTTCTTCCCTGCGTGGGGGAGAAGAAAACAATCAGCGTAAAAGTGTACTTACATTCTTTTTAGTAAGTCATTAATATATTAAAAAGGGGATCTGAAAGGCTTAAAATGTTATTATTATTAGACGACAGAGATATTTAAAATAAACAGAGGTAAATCCAACATATTATTTTTACCACTTACATCATTCCTTCATGAACATTTTTAAACATTTTAATATACAGTATCTTTGCCAGGCTTGTATTTAAGCAACAGTAAATAAGGACAGAAGATATTTCCCGAGAATTAATAACAAAGACCAGCTGTGAAGAGCGGACGGTCTCAAGCACAGCTGGGGCATCACTCTTCTGGGTGAAATGCGCTGTGGTGTCATTGTTATTGCTAAAAAATGAAGGAAAAAAGTTATTTTTAAATGCAAGAGGTAGTTTCAACTGGTATTGGAGGTACAAGAAATTTCTACAGAATTAATGTTAAGCAAAGCAGGCAATCAGGTTGCTTAAAACAGCCCTCAGTAATCCATTTTACAATAAACATTAACTTCTAACAAGATTAATTGTTGAAAGTAGTAAATAATCATATTTACCTCAAGATACAGTAACTCTCTCTTTCTACCAAAATAGAAAACCAAGGGGTCCAATTCTGGTCTCAGTGTAAGAAGTTGGATTTACTTTCTGGGGTTTCTTACTAAGTGTGCGTACTGTACCCAGTACAATGGGGTCTCAGTCGTAGCTGGGGATTCTAGGCACTGCATGAATTTACAAGGAGATATTCCAGAACAGCAGCAATGAAACTAAGAGCAGAATTTGGCTCAGTACCTGTAATTTTACATATATTCTAAATGTTTTCATCGTACGTAATTGAAAATGTGACAGTTTTTCCTTTAAAGCAGTAGTAGTCTATAGGGACCTGAAGTCTGAAGTCCAGGGGGGGAAAAAACAAAAAAAACCAGTGTGACAGATTCTCAGCTGGTGTAAATTGGCCTCATTTCCCTGGTCTCGATAGAACAAATCCGATTTAAAAAAGCTGGAGATCTGGCCCAGTTATTCACTTCTCATGGGACAGTCAGGAAGACCTTTATACCTGAGAGATCACATTTTTCCATGTTCCACACTACCACAGCTGTAATTTGCAGAGGTTCTTCCATGTAAAGGAGAAAGGGGCGGGGTCTCCCAGCAGGATATTTGCTGTGAGGAGCCCTCAGCTTTGGAACCCAATTCCCCCATTGGTTCAAAACAACCTGAGTCTGTGAACAGTCAGGGCATACTGCATAGTTATCTGTTTACACAAGTTTGGGGGGATATAAGGGATGATGTTTGTGCCGGAAGGGGCACTTGGGGGGCTTTATTATATTACTATTTGGGGTGCAGGAGAAGCTGTTGGCTATGCTTCTAAAGTTATTTTAAGCTATTGGCATAGGCTCCTAGAGTCCAGGATAGGTGTTATACATTTTACATTGAAAGAAATAAGAACTGCTGTCGGATCGGCTAGAGACAGATAGTTTTTACTAACCTCAGATGCATCCACTCAGAATGCATTTATTTGTTTGACATATGTGATCTGATTGATTAATATTGCTCTAGATCTCAATATTGCTCACCGCTGAGGAGCCTAGACAGCAGAAGTCTACTAACTCATCACATCACTGTTTTAGCCAATTATGAGCCAGGATTTTTCCCTTGGGATGTAACAACAGCAATAAGACACTCCACTTCCAAGGGACTGTTACATCCCTAGGGTGATTAAAGTAAAATCAGCCTTTATTCTCACTGTTTATGAAACATATTTATGGCAGTCTCGAGCCACCCCAAACTGCAGATAGCATTTAATTTTAAATGCATGTTCATCCATCTATACTTCTAAAGCTTGACTCTTTCTGAGTGAAATTCAACTGTGTGATGAGTCGGCACAAATCCTCTGACCCATACAAATCCCACTTAAGGTCTCAGAACAGGACTTCACCCTTCATGAAGCATAGGGATTGGAGAAGAGAGCAGAATGGGGCTTTAGAATCAAGAAATTCACTGCTATTCAAAAATGAAACAGCAAGCTAGCGATGGGGCTCAGTCAGTACAGCACTATATCCAATAGCAGTTCTTTAAGACTGCAGCACCCTTAATTAAAACAAAAAAAGAAGAAGCAGCAGCAGCTTGAGTCACCTGCTGTATGGTTTCATTTTGTCCAGTGCAAGGTGAAGACTTCTCTCTAGGCAAAGCATCTATCTCATGAAGGAAACATAAGCAGAGGTCCTGCGTCATCACTTCTCCAACTAGGATGCTATCCTTTAGTCTCCATTCTGTTGTATGCATCATCAGGTCAGATTCACTGGTACACTCATCAGCTTTGTGCCACTCTGATGACACAAGGGGGCCATAAACCTGGCTGAAGTGGGTTATCAGCTGTTCTGAAGTGGGTTATCAGCTGCTCTGCAAGGGGCAAAGCAGGCAGAGGGTAACACCAAATCTGAACCATTGTCTTCAGCATAGGGTACAGCACTGTTTTTCATGCTGAGGTCAAATTTCCAACAAAAGAAATGGAATGTCATCAAGACACATGAAAACTTGGGGTCCCCAGATAATCAAGAATTCCTATATTGGTTTTCAAGTTTAATAAATAAACTGCTCAGAGCCCCCTATAAATCAGCTTAGAATCTGCAGCTCCCACATTGGGACACATTACTCAGAATTTAATGCTGATCCTTCCCAAATGGACATTTGATATGACCCAAAAGCCTCTCGAAGCGGAGGGAGTTATTATTGATCAGCGCGTAAACCGTGGCATTTACTAAAGGCCATGGGGTGAGGGGCCTCCTAAAAACCACGCAGGCTCCGAGACGGCTTGTAATCTAGCAACGTGGTCGCGACTGCAGGCGCGAAGCCGCGGGGAGGGTCCGGCTGGCGGCTCTCGCACTGCAGCGAAGGGCACCGGGTGGCTTTGCCGCTCCCATGCGCGGGAGGGACGGCAGGCGAGTCGCTTCCACATCGCACGCTCCGGTGTGCAGCAGCAGCCGCCTCGCTGAACCTCCCTCCACCCCGTAAGTGTTGTCCCTTCAGCAGCCCAGTGAGCATTGCCCTCTGCCGGGGACGCAGAGACACAAACCTTCGTGTCCCGGTGTCCCTGCTCCTGCTGCAGCCGAGGAGGAGGAGGTCTCCCTAGCAGAGGCACCTGCTGCTGTTGCCGCCTGGTTCCTGCCCAGGGCCCCGCTGGAGAGCAGGCGCGCAGGGTTGCGCATGAGCTGCCTGGACATTCCCCCCAGCGCGGGCAGCAGCACGATTCCGAAGCCGGGCTCCGCGCACCGCTGCCCCCGGGCACTCGGATGGTGCCAGCGCGCAAGGCGCGGCGCAGCGAGACCCAGCTGTGACACCACACACTGACCAGCTCCTACGTGGGCTGAGCGGCTGTTGATCTCTGCTCTCTTTCAAAATGGCCACGGTCCCGTTGTTCCCTCCCCCTCCCATTTGTCTCGTCACCACTGAAGCCGCAGGCTGCCCTGAGAGAAGATAGCCACCTCTTCAGCTGTCAGGGGGCGCGGAGGGTCATTGTGGAGGCAGCTGCAAATGGAGCCAGTAGGTGCTGATCTCTGGCATGTAATAGGGGTATCGACCATTGTTAGCCCCTGGACCCAAATCATGCGATCGTCTTTGGGCCAGGAAATACAGAGTCCAGTCTTCTACTGGGTGTGCCAGACGTTATTACAGCCCGGCTCTGAGAGAGCAGGGGAATGTGCTCCCTGTCAATATCCCCGGCAGAACTGCCCCCTGTTCCTGCTTTAGGTGCCATCTTTGTACTAGGCACTATAACAACTCATGACACTACGTTGGTGGCAGTCAGGCTTCATGAACTCTAGGGGAAGTGACTGGGATTAAATATTAATCTTTGCAAGTCAGACAGACATTGCTGGTTTTTAATCTCTGTTTGTATTGTCCTCTGACACCTTTACTTGATGAAGGGGTTATGTCACTTTAATTATACCAGGAAAGTTAAAGCAGTGCAACCCCACCCTCTATTGTAGACACAATTATTCCAGTATACTATTTCCTCTCATAGAAGAGAAATAAATCATAGAAGTAAAACAGCATCTTTGTACCACTATAACTAGGAGTTTGTCTTTGTACTGCAACACTAGGAGTAGTATCACTATTCCAGCATTGGTGCTGGAACAATTTTTATAGTGTGGGTGCTGAGATCCATTGAACCAAACTGTAAATCCTGTATATGATGGAAACCACTTCAAGACGGGGGTGTGGCGGCACCCCTAGTTCCAGCACCTATGTTAATTCCAGTAAAAATCACACTCCTAACACATGTAATTATCCTGATTCAAAATTTGTGCATAGACCAGACCAAAATTGTGTTTTGTCAAGTGAAAGGCATAGGAGAAGATTTAATCAGGTGACTTTAGCTGCACCAGTATGCCCTGTAAATTACCCATGAAATACAGTTCGTTCAAATAATTACATGTAACAGTTGGGAGTAAGGGATTTTGATGTGTATCTGTCTGTAATCACTAAGATCGTTGAAAGTGACATACTTTTTCAAGAGCACACTGCACACACACTCATTACAGTGAAACAGGTCATAAACAGGAAACTGGTAATATTTAAAAATCTATGTAACACTTGCCAGGCAAAAATTGTATGCTACCTTCATGTCTTCTCTAAGAGCAGCAACATAGTCCTCAAACACTGTAAATTTGAAACTTTGTGGCAATGTTCTTGCACACTGGATGTTAATTGCATATCTCTATTTTCTGTTTAACTCCGAGTTTTATAATGGCATTAACTCTGAGCACTCATACCCATTGTGATCATTTTCCACACTTTCCATTTCTGATCAGCTGTTAAATTGATCGAGTCAGCCTCTCCATACTACTCATGTCTGCATCAGTCATTCAACTACTAGCTCCATTACAGTCTATAGGTAGTATTCCCTACTCCCCATCTCCTTTGTCTTACTTATATTTCCCTAATGTGCTATCAGAGGGTATGTCTACACTACGGGATTAATCCGAATTTATATAATTCGAATTTGGGAAACAGATTGTATAAAGTCGAATGTATGCGGCCACACTAAGCACATTAATTCGGCGGTGTGCGTCCATGTACCGGGGCTAGCGTCGATTTCTGGAGCGTTGCACTGTGGGTAGCTATCCCATAGTTCCCGCAGTCTCCTCTGCCCATTGGAATTCTGGGTTGAGATCCCAATGCCTGATGGGGCCAAAAACATTGTCGCGGGTGGTTCTGGATATATCCTCCCCCGTCTCCAGGGAAGCAACGGCAGACAACCGTTTCGCGCCTTTTTCCTGGGTGAACAGTGCAGACGCCATACCACGGCAAGCATGGAGCCCGCTCAGCTCAAGACAGCAGTCATGAACATTGTAAATACCTCGCGCCTTATCGTGCAGTTTATGCTGAACCAGAACCTGCAAAACCAGGCGACGAGGAGCAGACTACGGCAGCGCGGCGGCGAGAGTGATGAGGATATGGACATGGAATTCTATCGAACCGCGGGACCCGGTGCTTTGGAGGTCATGCTGTTAATGGGGCAGGTTATAGCCGTGGAACGCCGATTCTGGGCCCGGGAAACAAACACAGACTGGTGGGACTGCATAGTGTTGCAGGAGTGGGACGATTCCCAGTGGCTGCGAAACTTTCACATGCGTAAGGGCACTTTCTTGGAACTTTGTGACTTGCTTTCCCCTGCCCTGAAGCGCCAAAATACCAAGATGAGAGCAGCCCTCACAGTTGAGAAGCGAGTGGCGATAGCCCTGTGGAAGCTTGCAACGCCAGACAGCTACCGGTCAGTCGGGAATCAATTTGGAGTGGGCAAATCTACTGTGGGGGCTGCTGTGATGCAAGTAGCCAAAGCAATCACTGAGGTGCTGCTACGAAAGCTAGTGACTCTGGGAGATGTGCAGGTCATAGTGGATGGCTTTGCTGCAATGGGATTCCCTAACTGTGGTGGGGCGATAGATGGAACCCACATCCCTATCTTGGCACCAGAGCACCAGGGTACCCAGTACATAAACCGCAAGGGTTACTTTTCAATGGTGCTGCAAGCACTTGTGGATCACAAGGGACGTTTCACCAACATCAACGTGGGCTGGCCGGGAAGGGTTCATGATGCTCGCGTCTTCAGGAACACTACTCTGTTTAAAGGGCTGCAGCAAGGGACTTACTTCCCGGACCAGAAAATAACCGTTGGGGATGTTGAAATGCCAATAGTTATTCTTGGGGACCCAGCCTACCCCTTAATGCCATGGCTCATGAAGCCATACACAGGCAGCCTGGACAGGAGTCAGGAGCTGTTCAACTACAGGCTGAGCAAGTGCAGAATGGTGGTAGAATGTCCATTTGGCCGTTTAAAAGGTTGCTGGCAATCGCTACTGACTCGCTCAGACCTCAGCCAAACCAATCTCCCCATTGTTATTTCTGCTTGCTGTGTGCTCCACAATCTCTGTGAAAGTAAGGGGGAGACCTTTATGGCAGGGTGGGAGGCTGAGGCAAATCGCCTGGCTGCTGATTACGCGCAGCCAGACACCAGGGCGATTAGAAGAGCACACCAGGAAGCGCTGTGCATCAGAGAAGCTTTGAAAACCAGTTTCGTGACTGGCCAGGCTACAGTGTGAAATTTCTGTTTGTTTCTCCTTCATGAAAACCCACCCCCTTTATTGACTCATTCTCTGTAAGGAACCCACCCTCCCCGTTCCCTCAGCTTGCTTTCAAAGGAAATAAAGTCACTATCGTTTAAAAATCATGTATTCTTTATTAAGTGATTATAAACATAGGGAGAGAACCAACAAGGTAATCTGGGTGAGGTTTGGGAGGAGGATAGGAGGGAAGTAAAAGGCCACTGAAAAAATTCAATATAATGACAGCCTTTTGGTTGGGCTGTCCACTGGGGTGGAGTGGGAGGGTGCACGGAACAACCCCCCCCCCCCCCCCCGCGCGTTCTTACACGTCTGGGTGAGGAGGATATGGAACGTGGTGAGGGGGGAGGGAGGTTATACAGCGGCTGCAGCGGCAGTCTGTTATCCTGCTGCTGTTCCTGAAGCTCCACCAGACGCCGGAGAATGTCCGTTTGATCACGCAGCAGCCCCAGCGTTGCAGCCTGCCACCTCTCATCTCGAGCATCCCTCATGACCTCACGTTCACTGGCATCTTTCCTAAATTTAGATACCGTGTCCTTCCACTCATTCAAATGAGCTCTTTCATTGCGGGTGCATTCCATTCTTTCCGTGAACATGTCGTCTCGCGTCCTCTTTCTACGCCGCCTTATCTGAGATAGCCTTCGGGACGGAGGAGGGAGGCTTGAAAAATTTGCAGCTGCTGGAGGGAGGGTTGAAAAAAAGGAGAGTAGTTTTTAAAATGATACATTTTACAGAACAATGCTTATACTCTTTCACGGTGAACAACACTATTCACATTACATAGCACATGTGATTTCAGTACAAGGTCGCATTTTCCATCTTAATATTGAGTGCCTGTGGGTTTGGTGTTAGAGATCACAGACGCAGGTCCAGGCAACAGAATTCAGCTTGCATGCAGCCATGGTAAGTGTGACGGGTTGGATCACAGAAACCCCCTTGGGAGCTGCCACCCAATGTGCAAAGACTACCCCTGCTTCTGTTTTCCCTGCCAGCTCAGGATTCCAGCACCCTGTCTTGCTGAGCCAGACACTCCAGTCTGCTCTAACAAAGACTCAGGGTCTGAATTACTAGTCCCAAAGCTGCAAGTTTACCCGAAACCAGCTCACAGGAGTGTGCTTGTCTTTAGCACTCAGATGCCCAACTCCCAATGGGGTCTAAACCCAGATAAATCCGTTTTACCCTGCATAAAGTTTATGCAGGGCAAACTCATAAATTGTTCGCCCTCTATAACACTGATAGAGAGATATGCACAGTTGTTTGCTCCCCCAGGTATTAATACATACTCTGAGTAAATTACTAAATAAAAAGTGATTTTATTAAATACAGACAGTAGGATTTAAGTGGTTCAAAGTAGTAACAGACAGAACAAAGTAAGTCACAAGCAAAATAAAATAAAATGCGCAAATCTATGCCTAATCAAACTAAATACAGATAATCTCACCCTCAGAGATGCTTCAGTAAGTTTTTCTCAGACTGGACACCTTCCAGGCCTGGGCACAATTCTTTCCCCTGGTACAGCTTTTGTTCCAGCTTAGGTGTTATCTAGGGGATTCTCCATGATGGCTCCTCTCTCCCTCTCAGTTCTCTTCCACCCCTTTATATATCTTTTGTATAAGGCGGGAACCCTTTGTCCCTCTGGGTTTCCACCCCCTCCCCTCACTGGAAAAGCACCAGGTTAAAGATGGATTCCAGTTCAGGTGACATGATCACATGTCACTGCAAGACTTCATTACTCACTTGCCAGCACACATATATACAGGGAGACTCACAGGTAAACAGCCATCTGCAGACAATGGGAGTCATCAAGATTCCAAACCATCATTAATGGCCCACACTTTACATAATTACAATAGGCCCTCAGAGTTACATTTTATATTTCTAGTTTTAGATACAAGAGTGGTACATTTCTACAAATAGGATGATCACACTCAGTAGCTTATGAGCTTTGTAATGATACCTTACAAGAGACCTTTTGCACAAAGCATATCCCATTTGCATTATAGTCACTTATTATCAATTTTTTTATAAAACTATCCCAGTTACATTATATTCACTTATTATCATGTTTTTATAAAACCATGTAGACTGCACAACGTCACAGTAAGCCATTGTCTTTCGGCTTCTGCGCCCTCCTTTCCCACATACCAAGCAAAGCCCGTTGACTGCTGCGGTTTTCCTGTTAACCTTCAGCAGCAGAAAACAAACTAACCCCCCCACCCCCATCCAATTCTCTGGGATGATCGCTTTATCCCTCCCCCCACCGCGTGGCAGGTATCAGGGAAGATCCCTGCAGAAACTAAACTAACCCCCCCTCCTTCCCCCTCCCGCCATGAATTATCTGGGATGATCGCTGTACCCCTCCCCCCACCGCGTGGCTGGTAACAGGGAAGATCCCTGCTAGCCAAACGCGAAAAGCTCAGGGCCAATTCCCCCCACCCTGCTCTTGGCTAACTGCAGGGAAGGATTTCTTTTCAGCCACAGGCAAACAGCCCAGTAGGAACGGCCACCTCTGTCCCCTTAATTAAGTTCCCGTATTTCAACCAGGTTACCATGAGCGATATCACTCTCCTGAGGATTACACAGCGAGATAAAGAACGGATGTTGCTTGAATGCCAGCAAACACCGGGACCATACGCTGCCAGGCTTTGTCATGCAATGATACCAGATTACTTGCTGCAAGCATGGCATGGTCAAGTGTCCTACCATGGAGGACAGAATAAGGCTGCACTGCTCAGAAACCTTGTGGCAAGGCTTTTGGAGTACCTCCAGGAGAGCTTCATGGAGATGGCCCTAGAGGATTTCCGCTCCATCCCCAGACACGTTAACAGACTTTTCCAGTAGCTGTACTGGCCGCGAATGCATCCCAAGTCCTCAGGGCAAAGTAATCATTAAAAAACGCTTGCTTTTAAAACAAGTTTTATATTTTAAAAGGTAAACTCACCTGAGGTCCCTTCCATGGAATCATGGTCTTGGATACTGGCTTGGGAGGGTTGGGAGGGTACTTCAGTCAGGCTGAGAAAAAGATCCTGGCTGTTGGGGAGAACGGAGTGCTGGGTGCTCTCCGCAAGCTCGTCCTCCTCCTCCTCCTCCTCCTCTTCCCCATCCGCAGAATCCTCAGGTGTAGCTGATGAGATTATCCCCGTCCCGGAATCCACGGTCACAGGTGGGGTAGTGGTGGCGGCCCCCCCTAGAATTGCATGCAGCTCGGTGTAGAAGCGGCATGTCCGCGGCTCTGACCCGGAGCGACCGTTTGCCTCCTTTGTTTTTTGATAGGCTTGTCTGAGCTCCTTGACTTTCACGCGGCACTGATCTGAGTCCCTATTGTGGCCTCTCTCCATCATGCCCTTGGAGATTTTTTCAAAAGTTTTGGCATTTCGTCTTTTCGAACGAAGTTCTGCTAGCACTGAATCCTCTCCCCATATAGCGATCAGATCCAGTACCTCCCGTACGGTCCATGCTGGTGCTCTTTTTCGATTATCGGCCTGCATGGTTACCTGTGCTGATGAGCTGAGCTATCTGTGGTCACCTGTGCTCTCCACGCTGGGCAAACAGGAAATGAAATTCAAATGTTCGTGGGGCTTTTCCTGTCTACCTGGCCAGTGCATGCGAGTTCAGATTGCTGTCCAGAGCGGTCACAATGGTGCACTCTGGGACAGCTCCCGGAGGCCAATACCATCGAATTGCGGCCACACTAACCCTAATTCGAAATGACAATATCGATTTTGGCGCTACTCCGCTTGTCGGGGAGGAGTACAGAAATCGATTTTAAGAGCCCTTTATTTCGAAATAAATGGCTTCGTTGTGTGGACGGGTGCAGGGTTAATTCGATTTAACGCTGCTAAATCCAAATTAAAGTCATAGTGTAGACCAGGCCAGAGTTTTGCTGAGTCCTTTGCACTGTTTCACCTGTATCAGTGATGAGCTGCCAAAATCTTAACAACCGGTTCCCTCCTCACCCCATGAGGGGGTCGTGGCCCGCCCCCCAGGACTCCCGCCCCATCCAACCCCCCACGTTCCTTGATGCCCCCCCCCCCGGAACCCCTGCCCCATCCACCCCCCGCATTCCTTGACACACCCCCGGGACCCCTGCCCCATCCACCCCCCTTCCCTGTCCCCTGACTGCCCCCTGCCACCCCATCCAACCCCTCCTCTCATTCCTGATGGCCCCCCGGGACCTCTGCCCCATCCAACCACCCCTTCTCTCTGTCCCCTCACTGCCCCTGGAACCCCTGCCCCTGACTGCCTCCCACCGCCCCATCCAACCCCTGCTCCTTCCTGACTGCCCCCCGGGACCCTTGCCCCCATTCAATCCCCTTGTTCCCCGCCCTCTGACCACCCCAACCCCTATCCATCCCACCACCACCACCCTGAACTCCCCTGCCCTCTATCCAACACCCCCTCCCTGCTCCCTGCCCCCTTACCGCGCTGCCTGGAGGTGGCTGGTGGCGCTACAGCCGCACCGCTCTGCTGGAGCCGGGCCACGCCGCCACCGTGCAGCACCTGGAGCACCAGGTCAGGCCGAGCTCGCAGCCCACCGCCCAGAGCATGCACCGGCGGCAGGGCAAGCTGAAGCTGCGGGGGAGGGGGAACAGCCGGGGACTAGCCTCCCCAGCCGGGAGCTCAGGGGCCGGGCAGGAGGGTCTCGTGGGCCACCGTAGTGGGTGCCCACCCTGCCCCACCCCTAAGAGCCAGAGGGACCTGCCGGGGGGCGAGGTGGGGAGTCGAAGTCCCGGCGGTGCTTACCTGGGGCGGCTCCCGGGAAGCATCCGGCAGATCCCTCTGGCTCCTAGGGGTGGGGTAGCGTAGCTAGGGGGGAGCAGGGGGTTACCTGCCACAGCGCGGGCGGCCCTCCTCGCACCTTCCCCCTGCCCCAGCTCACCTCTGCTCCGTCTCCGCCTCCCTGGGCCTGAGCGTGAAGCCGCAGCTTGCTTCTCAGCCCTCCCAGGCTTCCCACGCAAACAGCTGATTCGCGAGAAGCGGGGGTGGAGGAGAAGGTGGGCAGAGCGTTCAGGGGAGGAGGCAGAGGTGGAGCAGAGGTGAGCTGGGGTTGGGGGCGGGGAGCTGCTGGAGCACAGAGCCAGCACCTAAGGCGCCACTTTACATTTAAAAGCCGTTTTAGAACCGGTTGGACAACCGGTTCTCAAAGGGCTTCTACATTTAACAACCAGTTCCCGCGAACCGGTGCAAGCTGGCTCCAGCTCACCTCTGACCTGTGTTAGTCACTGTGGCTAGCCACAGATCCAGTTCTACAAGTCTTATTCTTGTGTGGTCATTGGAACAGTTGCAGAATGGACTAGGGGGAAGTCCAGCTTTTCTTTCCTTTGTTTTTTCCCCATCTTTGTCATAAAACAGCGCTTCTGTAGTCAGAGGGAGCCAGCTGGAAGCTATCACTGAAATTTTTAACAAGTTTAGAGTTGTTACCCTGGTTACCCTGCTGAGCTTTGCCACACTCATCAGGTGATTGTATCAACTGAGAGGTGACCCACATCTACCATTTAACTGGCAGGCAGCTGTTCAGTAATTATAGTAATACAGAACATTTTAATAACATGTAGGTACATTGCAGCCTGGTTCAATGGTAATTGTTTATTAATTAAATTAAAATAATTACTTAGAGGTTGGGGGGATGAACTTCTGCTTTCAGTTTATTCTGATAGTCTACATATGTAATAGCAAACCATAGGAGAATATGCTTTCATGCAGTGCTTCTACATTAGTGACATATGAACACTACTGCTAAACAGCCACTACTCTGAGTTCCTCTCTCTGTTACTGCATGTAATGGGAGTGCCAATATAGGCTTTTTGGTGAATAATTTTGTAATGGGAACTCCTCTCTGTTAATGTAGATTGTATATATGTAGGATGTAGATATAGATAACCAAGTAATGCTGTTTTCCTAGGACCCAAACTGTTTGTTTTAAAGTGTTGCTAGTCTTTTATTTTGAACTGATTACCAAATAGTAATTTTTTACATCCTTTAGCTACAGGCAAATATTGGTTTAAATGGCTATGCCTTTTAATTATATGCCCGTGTTAACTTTCTTCTTAATGGAAAGTGACAAGGATGGCAGGTGGTCACAAAGAAGGTCTATCATACTTGAGTGCATACCCAGCATGACAGTTGTAGATGGGCTGTTTCTAACCTCACACTAGGTTTACACTAGTGTCACTGCCTTGATGACTGTGGAATCACTACAGAGTTCTGCCAAATAAGTGAAATAAGCATCAAGCACAAAGGGTGCAGCATTTCTGGGGGATAGACCTGAGTGACCTGCTAAATGGAGTCTTTGGACCCTTTATAAGGCATGCAGAAATTATTACCATGTTTGCAAAAGAATCTATCAACCCTGTCTGTAATGGAAAAATGAGTGGCTAGGGATATAATTAATGCATTATGTCCTAGTCCTCTCTGTGCTGCCATCTGCATGGTTTCCAAAAAGCTATGGTTTCTGTCAAAGTTAGACTCAGGACTCATAGTTTGTCAGACCACTCTGTTTTATTAGCACAGCGCTCTGCTAATACATTCAGATAATGTGAGCCCCCATGCAAGATTCAAACAGTCTTATTTATACAGATAAAAGGGTGCGAACTAAACAAAGGGACAGAGAGAGCAAAATAGTAAGATATGCATGGAGCACAATATGCATATCTTGCTTCCTTATTAACTCTTATCGATCTAAGACTAATGCTTCACCAATTGCCCTTAAGTGGGGCAATTCATTAAGCAGTTAATTAATGTCTGCTTTCCTGCCCCCCTGGCTTGCAGCATTTCTCATTTCTACTTAAAGGTATATACAGCATTCTTTAATTCATTCTATTTCTTTAATATAATTCATTTCACTTTCACATTTCCAAACAACTTGATTACTCCAGTATTTTTCCCTCTTTGCCAGAACATAAGCAATGGGTAAAAGACTGTGATGTTTTTTTATGACTGTGATGTTGCACTCCATATGATTTTATGAAAATATGCTAATGAGTGTGAATATAATGTAACTGGAATATGCTTCATGCAAAAGGTCTCTTGTAAGATATCATTAGAAAGCTTATAACCTACTGAGCATGGTCATCCTATTTGTATAAAATTATCATTCTTGTATCTGAAACTAGAAATATGAAATATAACTCTGAGGTCCTATTGTAATTATGCAAAATGTGGGCCATTAATGGTGGTTTGGAATCTTGATGGCTCCCATCAACTAGGACAATTGGTTGTAAATGGCTCTGTTTACTTGCAAGCCTTCCTGTGAGTCAGACTAGGATGAAGGCTTGGGGTCTCACAGGACATGTGACCATGTCACCTGGTACTGGAATTCATCTTAAACCTGGTGCTTTTTCATTTAGAAGGAGGAGTGGGGACCCAGAGAGACAAAAGATTCCTGCCTTGTGCCAAAGCTATATAAGGGGGTGAAACAAAACAAAGGAGGTTCCAGTCATGAGAAATCCCCCAGTTACCACCTGAGCTGGAGCTAACAAGAACTGTACCAGTGGAAAGGATTGGGCCCAGACTAGGAAGGTGTCCAGTCTGTGAAAGAAGCTTATTGGAACATCTCTGAGGGTGAGATTTTATCTGTAATCAGTTTCTTAATGTATTAGGCTTAGACTTGCGTGTTTTGTTTTATTTTGCTTGGTAATTTACCGGTACTTTGTTCTGTCTGTTATTCTTGGAACCACTTAAATCCTACTTTTTATACTTAATAAAATCACTTTTGCTTATTAATTAACCCAGAGTAAGTAATTAATACCTGGGGGAGCAAACAGTTGTGCATATCTCTCTATCAGTGTTATAGAGGGCAGACAGTTTATGAGTTTACTCTGTATACACTTTATACGGAGTAAAACGGATTCATTTGTGGTTTTGATCCCATTGGGAGCTGTGTGTCTGGGTGCTGGAGACAGGAGCACTTCTTAAGCTGTTTTCAGTTAAGTCTGCAGCTTTGGGGTGCATGGTTCAGACCTTGGGTCTGTGTTGGAGCAGACTGGTGTGTCTGGTTCAACAAGGCAGGGTTCTGGAGGCCCAAACTGGCAGAGAAAATGGGCTCAGAGGTAGTCTCAGCACATCAGGTGACAGTCCCAAGGGGGTCTCTGTGACTGAACCTGTCACAAAGACATAGGAGGATTTCTTAATATGCTTGGTGTTACTGATTGCCCACAAGTGGTGATACAGACCCCACTCCTGAGATGGGAGGAAATACAGCGAAACAGAAAGCAGTGCTTCAGTGTAAATATACACCTGGACAGTGATGCTATGCATTTGAATGCAAACCTGAGAGCAAGTTCTTCATACAACTTTTTCATATTCAATGCATTGGCTTAAAAGGCAACTCTCACAGAGTGGCCAGTAATAGATTATTCTAATTATGTTTCCAATAAGGATGACTAGCTTTGCTATGCTTGTGAAATCGAAGCAGCTTTGTGTGTTGTACATTGTTTGACAAATGTGCCCATGTTAAGACACTTGGCAATAAGTTTCTTCTAACAGATGTTCACATTTAGGTTAGTGTACTTAGTTATAGTAATTTTTTATTTAATCTTGGGACAAGTTTGTGAGGTAGCTAGTGTCATGGTTACAGGGCTAGCTGTACTTTGTCATCTTTCTGGGTGTACTGCCTCAGGCATCATCTTTTTACCTAGCTTAAGGTGGAATTCTGCAGTTCTGCCATTTGTAGACCAGGCCTTTGGCCACAAGGGTCCATGTGTCAACTATGGTCAGGTCAAACTGAGTTCAGGCATCTGTAGTTCTTCTACCTAGAGGTCTGTGACCAGTGGTGTGCAGAGACAAAACAACTTTCTTCAAACCAAAGTCTTATTTATTGTAACAGTAGGAAGAAAGCATTTAGAGAAAGAGGATTTTAAAATAAACCGTCTATGTGCATACTACCATGGGGCATATGCTCCTCTCTATGAATATAACTCCCTACAGGGAAACCCCAGGAAGTTGCATATTTTATAACTGCGGTGGGCCCCAATCTTTGGTTTTCATGATTTTGTGTGTGTGTGTGTGTGTGGGGGGGTTAATGGTCCCTGTCTTGGTGGTGTTAAAGTCTCTCTGTAACCGCGAGTCAATCCTGAATCACTAGAGATCAGCATGCACCCCTACTTTCTGATCATAATAGAAAAACAGAATGCTTTAATCAAATAACTATTCAGCTGCTCCTTATAAAGGACATTAAGTTTAGCTAGTACTTCAAAAATGTAAAGCTATTTTCAATATCTTCCTGTAAATGTTCTTTATTACAAAATATGTACTCTACCCTGGGGACAAGTCTGGAATTTTTAAAACCACTGAATATCTTTAGGTACCTCTACAATACTTTTGTAAAGCACATTGTAAGTGGGGAACTCCCCACTAGAGCATTCCCTCATGCCAGGGCTCAGCATTACAGAAGTTCTTCTATTCTAGCACCCCCTATTGGCTGTTGTTCGAATCCTATAGCAGCCTACATGGCCCATACCTCCAGCTAGTAAACCTTTCAAGTTCAGTTCCCTTCCAGAGTAACAAAAGACCAAACAAACCAAAGGGAAATACATGGATGTATGTATACAATACATGGAGATACAATAGATGGAGCTACTATAAGGTGGGTGCATAACCAGTTGGAAAACTGTTTCCAGAGAGTAGTTATCAGTGGTTCACAGTCAAGCTGGAAGGGCATAGCAAGTGGAATCCTGCAGGGATCAGTTCTGGGTCCAGTTCTGTTCAATATCTTCATCAATAATTTAGATAACGGCATAAAGAGTACACTTATGAAGTTTGTGGATGATATCAAGCTAAGAGGGGTTTCAAGTGCTTTGGAGGACAAAATAAATTCAAAATGATCTGGAAAAATTGGAGAAATGGTCTGAAGTAAGTAGGATGAAATTCAATCAGAACAAAGCCAAGTACTCCACTTAGAAAGGAACATCAGTTACACAGATACAAAATGGGAAATGACTGCCTAGGAAAAAGTACTACACAAAGAGGTCTGGGGGTCATGGATCACAAGCTAAAGATGAGTCAACAGTGTAAAACTGTTGCAAAAAACCCAAACATTATTCTCTATTCGCAGGAGTGTTGTAAGCAAGACACAAGAAGTAATTCTTCTGCTCTACTCCGTGCTGATTAGGCCTCAGCTGGAATATTGTGTCCAGTTCTGGGCACCACATTTCAGGAAAGATGTGAACAAATTGGAGAAAGTCCAGAGAAGAGCAACAAAAATGATTAAAGATCTAGAAAACATGACCTATGAGGGAAGATTGAAAAAACTGGGTTAGTTCAGTCTGGAGAAGAGAAGACTGAGAGGGGACATAACAGTTTTCAAGTACTTAAAAGGTTGTTACAAGGAGGAGGGAGAAAAATTGTTCTCGTTGACCTCGGAGGATAGGACAAGAAGCAATAGGCTTAAATTGCAGCAACGGCAATTTAGGTTGGATATTAGAAAAAGCTTCCTGGCTGTCAGGGTGGTTAAGCACTGGAATAAATTATCTAAGGAGGTTGTGGAATCTCCATCACTGAAGATTTTTAAGCGCAGGTTAGACAAACACCTATCATGGATGGTCTAGATCAGGGGTGGGCAAACTTTTTGGTCTGAGGGCCACATTGGGGTATGGAAATTGTATGGCGGGCCATGAATGCTCACAAAATTGGGGGTTGGGATGAGGGCTCCGGCTGGGGGTGCAGGCTTTGGGGTGGGGCCAGAAGTGAGTTCAGGATGCGGGAGGGGGCTATGGGCTAGGGTGTGGGGTGTGTGTGAGGGCTCTGGGGTAGGGCTGGGGGTGAGGGGTTTGGGGTGCAGGAGGGGGCTCCAGGCTGGGACTGAAGGGTTTGGAAGGTGGGAGGCAGATCAGGGCTGGGGCAGGGATTTGGGGTAAGAGGGAGGAGTGTGAGGGCTCCGGCTGGGGGTGCGAGCTCTGGGCTGGGGATGAGAGGTTTGGGGTGCAGGAGGGTGGTCCAGGCTAGGACCAATTGGTTCAGAGGGCAAGAGGGGGATCAGGGATGGGGCAGGCTGTTGGGGCACCGTGCGTGCGGGCTCTGGGGTGGAGCTTAGGATTTGGAGGGTGGAAGGGGTACAAGAGGGTGCTCGGCTGGGATCGGGTTTGGAGGGTGGGGATCAGGGCTGTGGCAGGGGATTGGGGTGCGAGCTGGTCTTAGGGATGCAGGCTCCGGGCGGCGCTTACCACAATCAGCTGCTGGAAGTATGTCCTCCCTCCAGCGCCGAGGCGCAGCCAGGCGTCTGTGTGCTGCCCCGTCCACAGGCGCCACCCCTGCAGCTCCCATTGGCCGGGAACCATGGCCAATGGGAGCTGCGGGGGTGGTGCCTGCGGACGGGGTAGCGCACAGAGCTGCCTGGCTACACCTCCGCGTACTATGTAGGAGCCAGAAGGGGGTCATGCCGGCTGCTTCCTGGGAGCTGCGCAGAGTGGGGCAAGCCCCCGACCCTGCTCCCCGGCTGGAGGGACGGAACGGGGCAAACCCCCGACTCCACTCTGCAGCAGGAGCTGAGGGCCAGATTAAATGGTCTGACAGGCCGGATGTGGCCCACGGGCTGTAGTTTGCCCACCCCTGGTCTAGATAATACTTACTCCTGCCTTGAGTGCAGGGGACTGAACTAGATGATCTCCCAAGGTCCCTTCTAGTCCTCAGATTCTATGATTCTTCTGCCTTTCTTGAACTATTCTTCAGTCCACCTTCTAGGATCAATTCTTGACTCCTTCTGGTCTACCTTTAAGCCATTCCCTCCTCTGTTGTAGAACACTGACTCCTAGGCTGCTTTCCCTAGAGTCCCTCTCATAGTCTCAAGTATCAGGGGGTAGCCGTGTTAGTCTGTATCCACAAAAATAACAAGGAGTCCTGTGGCACCTTAAAGACTAACAGATTTATTTGGGCATAAGCTTTCATGGGTAAAAAACCCACTGTTGCATCTGAAGAAGTGGGTTTTTTACCCACGAAAGCTTATGCCCAAATATATCTGTTAGTCTTTAAGGTGCTACCAGACTCCTTGTTGTTCTCATAGTCTATCACTCACTGAAGTTCCCTGCTCTGCACCCCTATTCCCAGGCCCTGCAGAATTCTTCTTTGCTCTTTTATCTGAGCACCGTCTCCCAGGGCTTTCTCCCTAGAGACTCTTTTTCCTAGTAGGTTCCCACTAACTCTAGCAGCTTCTCCCAAAGCCCACCTTGCTTCCTGCATACCCTACCTCAGAGCCCCTTTGCCAGGCCCAGAGCCTAATACAGCCTATTTCCTGTAGTTCCTCTCTCCGAGTTTGCTCAATGTTTTTTATGAAGCACAGGTGTTGATCAGGCTAACACCTACTTTATTTGTCCAGCCTCCAGGCTGAGAGGCAGCTAATTATGGAGGGGACTAACTTAATAAGGCAGACTGGCCCAAGGCCTCTTGACCCTTAAAGGGGCAGGCTGTCCTGTTACACACACATTCATCTTACTCAAAGTTATAGGAAAACTCCATCTCTTAGGATACCTAAAATTTGCTACACGGGCTCAACACATTTTTATTTTGAAATACTAGGGTCCCTTAAGAATCTTAATATGCCTTATGTTAAATTACCTATTGGTCCAGCGGGTCTGGCTAATCCTATATATCCTTCACCTTTTGAGCCTGTCTTGTCTCTATACCCAATCACCTATGAACAAAACGTAGATGGTGAAATCCTGGCTCTGCTGAAGTCAATGAGGGTTTTGCCATTGACTTCAATGGGGCCAGGATTTCATCTGGAGTTATTTTCTTCAATATGACAAAGTGAGTGGTGCAATTACCATATACAGTTCATTGCTGGACTTACTTGTTTGGCTTGAGGAGACTATTTTAATCTTTTAAAGCAACAAAAGAACACAGGTTATTCTTTACTGCATAATTAATATCATTACCCTTCTTGGCAAATCATAAGGCCTTTTTAATTACTTCTGTTTTATTTTGGGATAGATTGTCTCCAAGAAGACTATTTGGCTAGTTTTTAAGTCTACAGAATTCCAACAAGTAAAGGAGTTGATGATGAATAACAGAGATGGTTACAGTAGCCTCTGTTCACTGTTTGTAGAAACCCTCAGAGTTTATTTGCAAAGGCCCTGGCCATGATCCAGAGCGAAGCTTTGAAAGCGGGGAGCCAGCTGCATATCTAACTTGGACTAATATCTGGACCCATGGGAAGTGACGTAAGAAAGATATTTACAGCAGTGTTTTATTTAATATGGATATGAAAAATATTAGCAAAGCAGCAATGAAAACAGCTCCTTACCAAAAAAAAAAAAAAAAGTGACAGAAGCCTGGGTTTATCAAAGGGATAATGAGTACTGCAGATACTTCTCAAATTGTAATGCAATGCAAAGTGGTTTTCAGAGTGATGCATGAGGTTTTATGTAGCCACTCAGTGTGCAATAAAATCAGAGGAAATCATATGGCTAAACCCTCAAGGCCTAGATTGTGCCTTACTATCATGCCCATGCAGTGAAGTTGGAGTGAAAAAGGATTCCATCTTATTCAGCCCATGTAATGACTGTTCAGATAGCAGCTCCAGCTCTCAAAGCAGCACAGGGTCTGCACCTTAGAAGCTTCTCCTTTGGAGCAGCTGAGTTGGGGAACAGCATGAGCTCAGCCATAGCTGTACCTCCATGCCATGGACTGGCCAGGAGAGCTGGCTGGCCCTGTGTGGGAGTATGCTCTAGGTCTGAGGAGATATGGCAAGAATACTGTGCTGTAAAAGGTGCCAAGTTGACAGCGTGAGAGAATAAATTTTTCTGTGTAGCTACAGATCAGGCAGTGGCACCCCTGGATCAAAACTGTGAGTGGGGTGCTGTGAATTGCGACTTAATGGGACACACACACGAGTTTATTATTTAAAGGTACTTTTGAAAATGGTCCTCAGCACTCTTCTGTGGTTACTGAGCTATTCGCTGCAAAGCTGCTGATTTGGAGCCTCTGACTTGAATGTGCACATTCCACATATACGGTCCAGGGCACTGAAACAGCAGCCCACTATGGTTCCTTCATCTGGAAAAGCTATCCCATTAAACATCAGCGACTGGTGAAGAAACTTAAGATTAAAGTAATTTTATTGTACATTAATTTTATTTTCTTCTATGTGGGGCAGTGGCCCACTTGTTCCAGTGTCAAGCTTCCTTTTGAGAACAGCACAAGCTGTGCTATGGCAGTGCAACCGTTCATCCCTCATCCCTGAGTAAAAGAATTTTTTAAGTGATAGGAGACTCAGTGTCCACTCAGTCCTTTCTTTCTCTGCCAAGACAGAAACTAAAAGGATGCCATTAATGAGAATAATTAGAAGGAACTCCATTTTCATAATTTCAGTGTGCAAATTTTTAATGTATTCAAACTTTTTTTGATCTGGGGATTTCACTGACTTGTTTAAATGGCAAACTGAGTCAATTTTGTTAATTGTTGATGTCATTATTTAATGTGTTTCATATGATGTACAAGTGCTTGGAGAGCCTGATAGGTGCATTTTACAAACCAAAAGCTAAATAAGAATAATAAATGACAATTTGCAGCACTGCATAAATTACTCAAAACTGCAAAATCAACTTGCTTGTACCGTGTTTCCCTTCTTTCCTCAATCTCCAACATCCTGCTGGAAAACATCATAATTAAACAGTTGCATTTCAAGTTACTTTCAGTGTCAGTTAATTTATTTTGTTCTATTTTTCTCCCAGCCATATTTCAGCCACATGTCTAGAGTTTTTGATTTCTAAATGACTGTGGTCAACTCCCCCAGGCATGCTTATAGGCCACAAGTTTTAAAGGGAAACATTTTTAATTAAAGGTCATGTGAGCAGAACTTGGAAAAACATCTGCATTTTGCTTTGCAAATATTCTGTGGTGAGCTGAAATCTTCGGCAAACTTTCATGGGAAAAATCTTTGCTGTTTGAAAGTTTTCCCCATGAAGAGTATCCTCACAAAGAATGCTAGCACTTTTCAAAGAAACTAGAGAGTTGGCTGGTGTGGGAATGTGTCAGCTTCAAGCATGTATTTATGGTTCATGATTTGGTGCAGCAACAGAACCAGGATAAAATAATCTCTTCTTTATCCATTTGGCCTCATACAAGTGAAGTGTCTGTCATTTCAAGAGAAGTTACTCCTTTTAGTCCCAAAGTTACCTGCAACTACACAACTGCGGGTCTCCTCACTTTTATTATTGAAAATTATATGCATTAGAAATGCATAATAATAAATTGAATTTATAGAGTTATTTACATCAAAGGAATGATTCTTGCAACACTTTGTTTCCTGCTTGAATGATTTTTGCATGACCTTCATTTTGGGTTTTGGTCACAAATTCTGTCATACATGTAGGTCTGGCAGGTTATGAAGTACTTCTGGCTTCCCATTACCATGACATCTGAGTGCCTCCCAAGTTATTAGAAATAGATATCACAACAGCATGAACATGTTAATTTTATAAATAGTGTATTTCTCAATATTATGCCAATAAATGACCCCACACCAGGAAAGAATCTATACCCAGACAAACACTTAAGTACAAGTTTAACTTAAAGCACATGCTTAAGTGTCATTGAAGTCAATGGGTCTTAGGCGCATGTTTAAAGTTAAAGAAAGTACTCGCCTGAGTCATGGCCAATGTGATCACACTGCACTCATTCACAATCTAGCTTCACAAGTTAACAGAACTGCAAAGTCCCTTTACTATGCTGCAAAACATGATACAGTTTTAAAAAAATTAATTACCATTACAAATGTTGACTATAGTGAACTCTTTAAGGACCAATCACTCTTTTCATGTAGGTTCTAAATTACTGTGATTGGTTCCACTTATCTTGCAGAGCTAGTGTAGTACAGTAGAAAGGGTGAAGGACTGGGACTCAGGAGACCTGGTTTCTACTCCTAGCTCTGCCATAGAGCTGCTGGGTGACCTTAGCTAAGTTGCTTCTTTTCTCTGTCATCAATCAGGCAGTCCCCCTAGGAGACTGAGAACTCTGATTTTAATCCAAGAACATCAGGCCTGGCCAGCTGGTTTGTCAAAGTACCAATTTCACGTGTTCTATGGGTCTGCATTGCCAGCACTGACTAAGGGGGGAAGGAAGCAAGTTCTGCTAACCTTGTGTCTTCTTGTAAAGTTTGTATCTGTGATGATTTAGCAGATCTTCATTCTCTGGTAGCAAGTGCTGTCTCCCACTGCCACGACAGAGCTGCATAATGGGAGCTGGAAGTGGATCTGCCATTGATTCCAACAGCTGGAGAAGAACCTGGAAGAAATAAAGAAAGTTAGAGGTGGGAATGAATACAAAGTGGTCTTAACATTTAAACATAGATTTAAAAAATGACTATAAAGTTTTGAGAATGGTCTTCTGAATTTTAAAATTTTATGATTCAGTCATATTGAATTATTACTACTCTTTTGCCAGCTGCGGCAAACAGCCTATACAGTAGAACCTCAGAGTTATGAACACCTTGGGAATGGAGATTGTTTGTAACTCTGAAACGTTCGTAACCCTGAACAAAACATGATGGTTGCTCTTCCAAAAGTTTACAACTGAATACTGACTTAATACAGCTTTGAAATTTTACTATGCAGAAGAAAAATGCTGCTTTCCCTTTGTTTTTTTTTTTAGTAGTTTACATTTAACACAGTACTGTACTGTATTTGCTTTTTGTTTTTTGGTGTGTTTTTTTGTCTCTGCTACTGCCTGATTGTGTACTTCTGGTTCCAAATGAAATGTGTGATTGACTGGTCAGTTAGTAACTCTGGTGTTCGTAACTCTGAGGTTCTACTGTAGTCAAAACTGATGAGTTCTATTGGGAACTAATGCCAATTTAAAGATTCAAAAACACAACCACTAACAATTAAACACTAGGAACCCACCTAGAACTTAGTAGCTCACACGGCACAATTAATTCACTTAATGCATTTTAAGATTTAAAATGTTATTGCTTGATTTGTGTTTTGTTTACCTTTCAACCAAACTATGGTACTCTAGCTAGAAAACTATGGGCCAGATCCTCAGCTGGTGTAATTTGGCATAGTTCCATTGACTTTAAATGGTGCTTTGCTACACCAATTTACACCAGCACTGAGGATCTGGCCCTGTAACTTTAGCTTCAGTTGTTTCAACACTACAGTTCTCTGTACTTTGTAAGAGACTAAATGAAATTATCCCCATGTGTTGCTGCTGCACTTTTAAAAAAAAATCTATTCAAAGATCCATTTGTTGGTTTTATTTCCACTTTCTTTTCATAGCCAGCTGCACCAGCCATATTAACATCCAGACTTCTGTGGGCGTTTGAACAGTGGGGTTCGTCCCCCCATTCTGCACAGGTCTCGAGGCCAAGCTGAGCGGCATTCTTTACTTTTCACATTCTATGCTGCTGAATGTGAATAGTTGCAATGGCCTCTTCAATTGCTGTCTGGACTGAGGGGTTGGGGTCCTTCTGCCCTGTAATAAATTCAGTCAAATGGAACTTTGTTTTGCTTTGATAGACAATCTCTGCTACAAGCCACTAGAGGGCACCTTAAGGACATTATTCTGCACATTGTACTTGGCTGTTTAAACATTTCTGCCTAAACGACATGGTAAATTGCAGAGCTATGTGCTAAATTACCTCTACTGGGACTTACTCTAAACATTCCAAGCTCCCAAGCATCATCACACAGCTGACAAATATTTCCATCTTTCTGCCAAATGTGGATTCCCTTCCCCCCCATGCTCACGTGTACCTCCCCAAATCCTCTGAAGCCCAGACAGTCAATGGGCAGTGACAGGTTTAAGGTCTGACATTGCATAACCTTGCAGAGCTTGAAACAGGAGTTTATACTGTTGAAAGGGGAGATTCCCATCATCTGGATGGAAAACACAGCACTTGGTTCTAGCCTGGGATCTGCCTGAGATATCACATTTTCAAGTTATGACAATTTGTGGCCAGAAAAGCTATTTCAGGTAATGTTCAGGGGAGTTTTACACACGTTAGCTAAACATGTCTTCTTTCTGTGCCCTGCACAACTGGGCTAGTAGTAGCTAAGGCACCTAGTTTTATAAGTGAAGGAATACAAAAAATAATTTAGGTTGTAAATTCTTCAGGGCAAGGACAGTCTCTATTATATGTATAGCACTAGCACAATGGGGCCCTGACCTGACTGAGGCCTTTAAATGCTACTGCAATATGTTACTAAGTTATTAATAGTGCTAACAACAATTTTCATAACAACAAAGGGTCACAGTCTGAGCTGATTAGCTAGTGGACATTTAACCAACATGTTTTCCCCCAGAGATGGGAACATGGAACCAATGCAATAGAGGTCAAGAATCTGTTTTGCTTCTTCATGTAGGTTTCAAGACAACAGGATTATGTAAGGCATCAGAAATAAAAAATTCAAGGGTTGTATTGTGTTCATATCTTGTTCAACAATGGCAGTTTTACTTCGTGCTTCATCACTTGTGCCAGCTATCAGAGTTTGCAACATCTCTTTCGTCATGGGACCATGGCCAATAACAGCTGCCACCAAATAACCTAAGTCTTAGAATCACATGCAAAGTGTACTCAGGACCATTAAAAAGAAACTAGAGCTCATATGGGATTCACCATCTGGATTTTCGCAAGAGTGCAGGGATAGCACCTATGTAAGGGATGCAGGCTTGCAGCTCCTAAGGGATTTTCTTTGCCTGCTGATGGACCTAGTATCACAGGCATAGCACCATGCCAAGATGAGGAATCCATGAAAGCAAGTATCCATTGCTATTCTGTGCTTTCTCTACAGGTACTGGAAAATTAACACTCTGGGGGAAAGCACTCACATTTTAGAACCTTGCACTTCAGAAAGGGGGCAGGAGATTTTAGATTCATGGACTAGGCGAGGCAGGCACTGCATTTAATTTAAAAGACTACAACTCCACTCCAGTGAACCAATATATTTCTAATGGTATATTGAAGTCTTACGAACTAGGGCACCGTCTGTTTAATCTGCAAAGACTAGGATCTTGCGGACAGGTAAATTCCTCTGATCTTCACTGACATTCCTTCACTGACCCATCTACTTCCTGTGGCAGCCTATTGTAGATAATGGACTCCTGTGACACCCTGTGCCTCAAAGCAGCACCCTGGAACCCCTGTATTCGTCATTCATATAGTTATGATATATTTCATACAAAGCATGCCATGTAAGATATAAGAAAGGCCATGATCTGCTGTAACCCATGGTTCTGTCCAAATATGTATTCATTAGTGTGTATGAAGTTATGAGTTTTGCTGTATGATTGTTACTGAAATATGCTGTACGTTTGCTAGTGACATACAAAGGACCCACGCCTAGGAGGGTGCTCAATAACCATTAATCAGTAGGGGAGTTGTAATCAAGGGATCTACAATCCAATGATAGTTGCCCAAGCACAACACAGTGGGGAATGCTCAACTCTATGACTCAGTTGCACAAGACCATACCCGGGGGATTGCCCAGCCCAGTGACTCAGCAAAGCCCACCAGGACATATCTTCTAGGCACATGGTCTAAGGATATAAAATAGGACACTGTGACAGCATGTTTTTGCTTTTCTCCTCCCCCACCTCCAGTGAAAGCAACTGGAATGAAGAGAATATGAAGGTCATCTGAGGAAACTGGTCCAGGCTTAAGGGGAAGCCTGCGTATTAAGAACTGTAACATCCTGTGAGATGAGAAAATTGCTGATCTAAATATTGCCTAATGTAATAAGGTTTAAGAGTTAGATTGTACATTTTTCTTTTGCTTTCTTTGGTAACTTTCTCGGATCTTTTCTGCTTACAACTTTATAATCACTTAAAATCTCTCTTTCTGTAGTTAATAAATCTGTTTTATACTTTACCTAAAACAGTGTATTTTGCTTGAAGTGCTTGGGAAACCTCAGCTCAGGTACAAAAGCTGGTGCATGTCCTCACCACATGGAGGGTGGGTGGACTGGGTTATAAACTCACACTGGTCAGGGTGCAAGGCTGGGGAGCTGTGGGGGAATTGGCTGGAGCCTCTCTATTGTTAGTTCATGAGTGGCCTGGAGCAGTATTCATGTAACTCAGCTGGGTGTGTCCCTTCCTGTGGATGTCTGTTTAAGTGCAGTACCTGCCAGAGGTTTGCAGCTTGTCACAGCATCAGTGTGAGAGGGAGCCCGGGACAGAGGGCCCAATGGTCTCACAGTTCAGATTGCACCCCAGGGATCCTATCACAACTCCCCACCTTGCCCTCCATCCTTTTGCACATGTCTCTATACCCTGAAAGTAATTTATCATGTCATTAAGTATATTTTACAGCACAGTGATCATTAAAGAACTGATTCCCATTCAGAGCTTATTCCCCTTTCCCTTCCCCATACAGTTATGGAGTTCTGTTCTATGGAGAGAACATGATTAGGAACATTCCCTGGTTAAGTTTATTCCCCATGGAATTGAGTTCTCCTCCTTTGCTAAGTGTTACATTCTATTCACATTAGCTGTTTAGACTTCCCTGACTCAACAACTTCCCCATTAAAAACACTGAGGAATCCTGAAGCCCCTCCAGACAACATCTTAGATTCATTCTATAGTCTGAGTCACTTTCTCTTTGGCTGAGGGACATACACAGTTCTTAATTTGTAACAAAAGAGGTGTCGGGGCTCATGCAATTGTTTTACTTTCATAATTGACATGGCAAGCCCAGAGGTGCTGGAACTATGACCTGCCAAGCCTAGAGGTGCCAGGACTCAGCACTGGCAAGCCCTGGCATAAATTAAGCTCTGGACATACACCTAACAGTGAAAAGAGCAGTTGCTTCCTAATATTTCAGATGAGCAATGTGCCCCCTCATGGAGCAGCATGCAGAAAAAAGAAACAGGGGCCAGAGTAAGGAAAGTTATTCTCTGTAAACTGCTAATGGATTATTTACACTGATTGTTCCATTGTCAGGGATAGAACAAACGGCCAGAGCAGAGATGCAGCTAGTTGGTACTGTTTTCTCCTCCAGATCCTCCAGGGGTAGGTTTTCCTTCCCATGTAGCTGCAAAACAGAAGCACAGTTTCTTAGCAGACGAGTCTTGTGGAATCAGTTAGTCTCTGCACAGGCAGTTTACATACTGCTCTATCAAAGTCTTTATTACTCCCAGTGCACAGTGTCCTGAGGCACACCTAACTGTGGAGGCAGAGTCTAGAGCTGAGAGTGTTTTATTGAGCAATTCACAATGTCCCTCTGCAACATTAAATTCATCCAAAGCTGTTGAGCAATTTATTTTTTCCATTTTCCTCTTTCCTATTCAGAAGGGAAGGCCCCACAGACTCAACCTAATGGAAATAAGCTCATTGGACCACATTCATCCCTGATCTAACTCCATTGCCATCAGTTGGTTTACACCAGGGATGAATTTGGCCAGTATGTTGTGGGTACTGCCTTTGTTGTTTCTGTAGGATAACCTACTGGTCAGTCTGACTTGTGAATGAGCTCTGGGATCCCTAACTAACAATAGGAAAACATCTGTCTTGTATCTTTTTATAAGCTGGATGAGGTGGAGAAAAGAACTGTCTACCAGGTAAACAGCAGGAAGTCATTTTATGACAACATATAGGTTGTCATTCTCAGCATATTCTGTCTTCTCCTCTCACATGGCATAAAGTCAGAGAAGCCAGAACAAATAACAAGGCCATGAAGAATCAGTCACCATTTTATTTTCTGTGAAGCCTGTAAAATAAGGTCAGGTTTTCAAAAGCACTTGCCACATTGGGTGCTGAGCTGTCTGAAAATCTATCCACATGTATCACAGTGGAGACTTGTGGGTGCTAAACACTTTTGAGAACGTGTACGTACTTGTAGAGGCATAGAGATTAAAGCCAGAAAGGACCACCATGTCACCTAGTCTAACCTCCTGAATATCACAGGCCATCAACACCACCCAACACCCGCACACTAAAGCCAACAACCGAAATGAGACCAAAGCATTACAGCCCACAGAAGACTAGACTATTATGCACCACAGGCAGAGAATAGGAGTGACTGAGGTGCACCAGTGCTCGAGGCCCCTGCAATGACAGGGAAATGATTAAATGAGATATACCCAGATAATCCTGGCAAATAATCCACACCTACCCACTACAGAGAAAGGCGAAAAATACTCAAGGTCACTGCCAATCTGACCTTGGGGAAAATTCCTTCCAAACCCCACTGTGATTGGGTGTGTACCCTACACAGGCCCTGCAGGGGTTAATGTGGGCCTTAGAGGCCAATTAACATACCTGGCAACACCTGGAAAAGAGAGAAAGCCAGGCTTAATTGATGAAGCCCAATTGGGGACGGCCTGGGTGGAGATTATAAATCCAGGAAAGGGGCTGCAGGGAGAGAGTCTGCAGTCACTCTCTGGAGGATAGAAGAGGTAGGAAGTGGTCCAGGGAGGCAGCAAGCAGTCTGAGGGGTAGACATTGGCTGCCAGCTACAGGGTCCTGGGGCTGGAACCCAAAGTAGAGGGTTGGCCTGGCATCCCCTACCAACCATGGGAGAAGTAGCATAAAGCCCCCTGATGTAAGGGATAAGGATATTCAAAGCCTTAAACCAAGAAGTTGTATGACCATGGAGCCCAGAGCTGGGGGTGAAGACCTGTTGTAAAGGCATTGGAAAGGTATTTGTGGGACTTTGTTACCCCAGAAGGGGAGAACTATATAGTGACCTGGGCGGAAGGCCAAGTCATGATGAGGAAGCACCCCAATTTGCAGAGGGGGGGGTCACATCATGAGTAACTGATGGAAGGGAGGGTGCCAGATGAAACAAAAGCTAGTCCTCAGGTGTAGCCACAAGGAGGCACCACACCAGTGAGTGTACCCTGTTACACCCACATATGATGATCAGTTAGACCCTGAGCTTGTGAGCAAGAACAAGCCAGCAAAGAGAATGCTTGGTGCCACCTCAGATCCCTGGCCCACCATGCCCAATGTCCCATCTCCAGCCATGGCCATCTCTGATGCTTCAGAGGATGGAGATGAAAGACAAACAAAAAACACAGTCAATCAGTAAAAATTACTCTACTACACCAAGGTTCTAATGTAAGAGAATTTGGGATAGCAGCAGTTCCATGAATGACAGTGAAGCATTACTCTCTAGATAGACTAGCAATCAAATTAATGCTTAGTTTACTATGGACAAAACATTTCTGTGCAAGGTCAGGAAAGTCAAAGATCTCCCATATACTAGCTTGTGATGTTGTTTTAAGGAACTGTCTGTGGTGCTGAAACCATAGTTTGGGCAGCCAGTGGCACAGTGACATTGACAGTGACATGGCCCAGTGACTAATTGAAGTGCATGTGCGTGTGTGTGACTGTAAGTGCATGCATGCACATCCAGAGGCATGGGAGTTGCAGTTGCAGTTGCAGTTCCAGATGAGGCAAGCGGCCTCCAGCCTGTGTTTGTCGTATCACACTGTTTATAACACATGACACTGAGGCCAGGAGGTTAACATCTCCTTTTCTTGTGATGAATGCTCATACTATAGGATTTATAACAGATCCCTTCCTTGTCAATATGGGAAGCTTTTGCTCTTATTTGTACTTTGTCTACTGTACACTGAGTGCATTTTCTACCTCTGCAGGTTAAGGTGGTAGTTCTTCAGATCCTCAGTGAGATGATCAGACAGGAAAATTTAGAGGGAGATGGAACATGGTGTAATCTATCACCAGGGAGCCACCATATCATACAACAACCTGATAAAGACAAAAATGAACATTTATGGCCTGATCCTCAGCTGGTGTAATTTATTGCTCCCTCAGTATCTAAATCTGACTGTTGGAGTGAGCTGTATAAATGAGGCCATGACTAATTCAAGCCACTGATCAGTTACTTAGTTGGTGCAAATCGGTATAGCTCCATTGACTTTAATACAGCTATGTCAGTTTATACCATCTGAAAATACAACCATTAGAGAGGTACAGAAGTACCCAATACGTGCAGTGTACCAGATCCTCACAGATTGTGCTTTGATAACAAATCCCAAGGAAGTTCATTTCAAACAGTTCAATCATGCTCCCAAACATAAACAATAATGGAGAACTATGTTCAAAGTATCATTCAAATATGATGATTCCTTAAATCTTTGACTGGAAAGGGCTACCATACCCACTCCCTTTACACCCCTCTGTAAGGCACACAGGTATCCACTCTGATATGATCTGCTCCCACAGACAGGTTATAGGCAGAGGACAGATTGCTGCATAGTTCATGAAAGTGTAACAATCTGCTCTTCAATTAAGATCTTGAGATTTAACAATAAAAATCATTTATCTGCTCTTTTCCGCTTTAGTCAAGTTTATTTTAAATGAAAAGAACAATGAAAACAATTAAATGGAATAATGATGTCAATGCAACCATAAGGTTGCTGGTTTAAAATAGCCAGGATATGCAAAAGGTGAATCCTCCAAGAACGTTTACTTGACCACATTGCACAGCTCAGTGGGAGGCGGGGTGAGGGTTGGGGTAAATTTTAAAAATGTAGGTCCTGATCCTGAAAATACTTATTCACAAGTTTAACTTTAAGCACATGAGTAGCCTTATGGGTTTGCAGGATCAGGGTAATAAATAATAAAATATGAAGCCAGAGATTCTCAAACTGTGATCCACAGAGCATTTACTAGTAGTCTGCAGAGAGCTGGCAGGTCACATTGTCCTGGCTCTTGATACAATAACAGAAACGGAAGCAGTGGAACAACTTGAGGAGGAGAATGGCAATCAAATCAATGGACAAGGAAGATGAGTTTAGCTGTGGCATTTCATAAAGACCGGGTGAAGCAATGTGGGCTTTACAGAGGCCAGAGAGAAAGGTGTTGCAGTAGTCAACGTGGGATTTAAACAGTACCTATTAAGATGTGGTCAACACCACAAAAAAGTTTTAAAAGACCAATATTCAGTTATACATTTAACCAAAAGAAGAATAGCAAATACTGCATAGGTGAGTTAAAATTACTCTAGGAATTTTAACTATGCTTTGCCCTGTCATTTTAACAGGGTGAGCTTAACATTCCTTTTATATAGTTTTTACACTTATTATTTAAAAGGAAAAAATGATGAGAGTTGCAAAAGTGCCATGTACTGTTTAAATCACAAATCATTACAGGGTGAAGGCTGGATTGGAAGGAGAGGACAAAGAGTAGAAGTTGAAGGCAGTCAGAGATATTTGCATTTGGGAGTGGGGTATTTCTCACCACTTTGGGGATTGCTATAGGCTGCCCATGGCTTTCTGAGATCAGCAAGTGCTAGATGGCAAACAGGAAGGCCGATGGAATCTTGGAAGTGTCACTTCACTGAGCTATGAAGAAGAAAAGTCAAGGAAGAGAGAGAAAATATGCAGAGACACAGCTATGAAAAGGAAGAATTAAGGGCAAAGCGGGTTTGTTACCATATCTGTAATTGCTGGTACATATCTGGACAGTGCTTTTAGGGGTTAGCAACTGGAAAATTATGGCAGACTTGTGTAAAAAGGTACAGTCAAATCTTTCTTCTCCCTCCCCCCCCCAACCTCCATTGCTAATTTTCAATCATTGTCTTTAAGGTCAGTTCTCAAAATTTTATTAGCAAGATAATTTAGCTTTTAAAATAATGTATGATGTGGGGGGGGGCAGGAGGTACTTTCAAAAGATATTTTCTGAAATGTACTTTATATGTATATGTTTGTGGACATGTTTCACGGATATCCATTTCTGAGTGTCGTGTGACCAAGAGGTCGTGTACCTTCCTATATTCATTAAATCACTGCTTATGAAATCTGCAGAACTGCATGATGGTAAGCTGGATGTAAGACATTTGCTTAAAATGAATTTAAAGGAAAGATATTCTGTACTTTGTCCATGAAAGGGTAAACAAAAACATTTGCTCTGTGGGGTTTTTAAAAGCCATAGTAATATTTAAAAGAAATGTGAAAAAGCTGTAAATGCATAGTACTTTTTATACTCTCCTGTTTTAGAGGGAAACAATTATAAGCAAAGGCTCAAAGCCATTCACTAATGTGGACTTTCCATAGGACAAAATCCATCTTCTTTTGAAATCAATGGAAAGACTCCAATTGTATTCAATAGGAGACATAGGACTTGGATCTGTAAGGTGCTGAGAACTCTGGCACTGATACAGAAAAGCACTTAGCATGTGCTTAATTTTAAACACTTGAGCAGTCCTACTGACTTCAAGGCATAGGTTCTGTTTGGGGTTTACTCAAATAGACCCAGTTGAAGTCAGTGAGACTGCTTAAGAATTTGCATGATCGAAGCCCTGGATGCTGGCTCTTTTTGTTTCCTGCTGTCAAACGTAATTAAAAGACAACTGGAAATACACACATACTTCCTCAATATTACTTTAACATATAAGTAATTACTGTAGTTTCCACAGCATTGTTTTGGGTTTGTGAATTGGAGGCGATCCATGAAACAACTGTTCTGTTAAAATGTGGTCTGCTCCAAGAAAAAGTTTAAGAACTCCTACCTTGGTGTTTTGCTTGTCTGGTTAAACAGTCACTCTGTGGATAAGCAAGAAATCTACCAAAAATTTCCTTAAATGATTTTTACCCCAAAACCTGCTACAGGATAGTTCCTCCTGTTGATCAGAGACATGCTCTGGAACAATATTTTTAATAATTCATTTTTTCACATCAGTGCCAAATATTAAGCTTTACACCCTGATTTGAGTAACTTTTCCCCATTTTACAATTAAATGGAAACCTCTCATGGGAAGAAGTTTGTGTCATTTTTGGAGAACTGCCCAGCAGGAGTAAATTATTAGCAAGACAAAATGACAGTGTACAGATTACCACAGTATATGTGCTCACTCCTGCAGACACTACACACATGAACTCAACTGGCCTACTTCCACGAATAGTTACTTATGTGTCTGTTGGTAAAAATCAGGCCCTGTGTTAACCATTGTTGCCATGTGTAATGTTTCTATTTTTTAGCAACCTGGATGATAACATGTTGTCTACTGAAAAATCAAATATCTTTGACTGAATAAATACCCTGGGCATTAGTGCAAACTCCTACCCCCCTGAGTCCTGCGGTTTCCCCTGCAGGAGTATGGTATGATGCCATATGGTATATGTAAAATGAGAACCGATATCTTGTCTAAAACAAGATTTGGAAGGAGGGAGAGGTTGGTGGCTTTTGCTTTGTATTTAAAACAATGCTGCTTAAAATTGCCAACAGTGAAACTGCCTTTCTACTTAGCAGGGTAATAAGAAAACTCACTGGCATTTGAAGATTGTATAGTTATAATCTGAATAATTTGCCTTCATAAATTATGGTTTGTTTGCCCTTTAGAGGAAGTATTTTGGTGATAATCTGACTATTCAAAATTACCTTTTCATTTAAGATGCATGTTTTCATTACTACACTGCTCTGTTGTCATTTAAGCACTGATTCTGCTAAGCACTTAGGCACATGTTTAAAAGTCCCATTGATTTCAAGCTGAAAGTTAAGCGTGTGGTTAAATGCTTTGCTGAATCAAGGCCTTAAAAAAGGGGGAGGGGAAGTCAGTTAGGTCTTTTATGCTGAAAACAAGTCCCAAATCTCATTCAGGATTCTTTCTGGATGAAAAAGTCTTCAAAAGTTTCAAAAAATATATGAACTGACATAAATCTAAAACCCATAAGGTCAGAATCTCAGATCCATCCCTCCATTTGGTATACTAACTTACACCAGCCAAGGATTGGCACAAAACCACAATGAAATACACCCTAATGATTTTTTTCCTAATATATCATATCACTCACATTTTCCCCTTGCTACTAGGTTATATAGGCTTATAGTTACATTTCTATAGTTCTTAATTATATTAATGTAATATTCTAAAATATTGTGTCTTATTGTGCATTATTTTGTGAGGTAGGGAGGTATTATTAACTCCATTTAACAGATAGGGAACTGAGGAACAGGGAGATTAAAAGTAATTTGCTAAAAGTCAGAGAGGAAATCTTGAACAGAGCTAGGAAATGAACACATCTCCTGAGTTCCAATTCCATACCTTAACTACAAATCCATCACCCTTCCCTCACAAGAAATGAAGGGTACACCAACACTGCAAAAAGAGACCCACAGCAGCAAGTCTCAGGTCAGCTCACTCGGGCTTGCAAGGCTTATGCTACAGGGCTAAAAGTACCAGCATAGCTAGAGCCAGGGTTCTGGAACCGGTGAGAGGGAAGAGGGGAGGATCTTGGACCTCAGGCTCCATCCGAAGCCCAAACATCTACACTGCAGGTTCCACCCGGCAGTGTGAGCTCCGCAAGCCCGAGTCAGTTGACCCAAGCTCTGAGACTCACTGCTGTGGGGTTTCTTTGCAGTGTAGATGTACCCTAAGTCAGAGGTTCTCAACCTTTTTCTTTCTGAGTCCCCCCCCCAACATGCTATAAGGATTCCATGGTCCACTTATGCCACAACAACTGTTCTGCGTATAAAAGCCAGGGGCTGGCATTAGGGGATAGCAAGCAGGACAATTGCCCGGGGCCCCATGCCACAGGATGTCCTGTAAAGCTAAGTTGCTCGGGCTTTGGCTTCATCCCTGTACAGCAGGGCTTGGGATTTCTGCCCTGGGCCCCATAGAGTCTAATGCCAGCCCTGCTTGGTGGACCTCCTGAAACCTGCTCACGCTCTCCCCAGGGGTCCCCAGACCCCCGGTTGAGAACTGCTGCCCTAAGTAATCATGGAGTGAGAGTCAAAGTACTGCCATGGTTAGAAACTTGCTAAGAGAAAGAAAACAAAGAGAAGGTCAGTTTTCAACATGGCAAAAGATAGCTGTGTGGTCCCTAAAATTCTGTGATAGAACTGATGTTATAGAAAGGGGGGTTAATAGTGAAGTGGCAAAATGGGTAGATGACACAAAATTATTTAGATCAGTTAAGATTTGAGAATACTGAGAAATTTCAGAGGTCCCTAGCAGAGCTGGGTGAATGGACAGCACAACAACAGACGAAATTTAGTGTTAAGTGTGAAGTAACCACAAGGACAACCTGTATACCTTGCTGCATTCTGAAGAAACTGTA
This sequence comes from Emys orbicularis, assembly GCF_028017835.1. Taxonomy (NCBI): domain Eukaryota; kingdom Metazoa; phylum Chordata; order Testudines; family Emydidae; genus Emys; species Emys orbicularis. The sequence continues at coordinate 117,946,147 of NC_088684.1, forward strand.
ACCACTCCAGGAAAAAGATCTGGGCATCATTGTGGGCATATATTATATTAAAATTAAATTAAAACTTCTGGCAGAAATGTATTGGTAAGAATTTTTGTACAGCGCATTTTTGCATAAATTATTACAATCTTTGCTATATTATGGTGTTGAATGACCCATTAAGTTTTATCTTAATTTACGCTCAGTTGTAAATAAGTAAAAGCAACTTTTTGGTAAAGTTTCTGTATGTATTGATACATCAGGCAGAAAAAGGCAGACAGAATGACTACTTCGTTATAATCACTTGTCTCAACGGGGTCAGATATGGAGTCTTAGCTGAAGCCCTTTTCTATTAGAGATTTTATAAACAATGGCAAATGCAATACTGAGAAATGGGTTTTAACTTGTTACATACAGCCACTATACTTACATACATTCACAAAAGCATCCCTGTTCAGGAAGGGCACTTAAGTACTTGCTTAAGTGGTTTCCTGAATCAGGGCCAAAAGCAGCAATGGAAGTAAGTTTTTGCACTTGCCTGTTGGTTTCACAAGCTGGAGTGAGCAAACCACACATCTGTCCAGTCCTTAAAGCAATGAACTCTTCTTTTGTGAAACCAGTATTTGCAGAAGTCCCTCTGCAATATTTTTTTTTCCAGTGTGGAATGTCCAGCTTTGCTGGCAGTTGGTTCTTTTTATTCACGTTCCTGACTAGACTCAATGATTAATAATTCTTATACACTGGGGAAAACTGTTGCTCATTTCCTCCTCTCTAGTTACATTTCTAGTAGTGCTTTCATTATAGACACCAGTTTCTTTGGCATTTTTCATAATTGCCATGAAAAATTAACTGGGCAAACACAGGCTTAATCCAAGAGGAAAATTGTGGTGGGCTTTTTAAAAAATAAATATTCCAGCTAATTTTTAAAATGACTATTTTTAGACATAACATTAAATAGTAGGAATGTAATGGAGTTAAGTTTATATTTTTGAAATTAAGGCCTCAGTTCTGCCAACACTTGGCTTGTGCCAGCCCTCCAATCCCTTTGTTGCATGTATTTCTCCCACACAGTAGCTTGCTGGATATGTGATTTTTCATTCACACACTGTATGGTACAAAATTTCTCAAGCTTTGTTCCAAATTCAGGAAAGAATCCCTGTTCAGGAAAGCACTTAGGCATATGCTTAACTTAACATGGGTTGAAGCCCCAGAGACTGCCAGAGCAGGAGAAGGACACTTTCTCTGCAAAGGAGAAATGCATCCTGGTGGTGTAGAGTGAAGCATTTTATGTTCTCTCTGAGGAAGTATGTGGATTTGGAACAGTGTATAAGATGAGGCATTTAAGTAGCTGTAAGTAGAACTGGGTGCAAAACACCACGTTTTCTTAATGTGATCAAGTCCTGTCACTGATTATTATGTACAAGTTTATGCACAAAAGGCAAACCATGCTGTATTTTAACAATTACAATCTTTTAGTTTTATAACAAAGAATTATGTAGTGGTAAGTTTACCTTGTAACTAATCTTTTCTTTCTCTTTCTTTCTTTCTTTCTTTCTTTCTTTCTTTCTTTTACTCTTCACAGCAGTTTGCTATATTACTATCTTGCCTCAGTTTATAACATACTCCACTATGCTGCAATGTAAATTGCTAGATATAGGGGCTGCAGCATCTCCACAGAGACCCTGTTGTTTTGCCATAAGCTGAGGATGACTTTTAGTTCTAATCATGTTTCCTGATTCTTTTTGCCAGATTTCATCTGTGCCATGGAACAGAGCTGGGACATGGGTACTTGCCTGTGTCTTTCTTACTGTGCAGTCCTTTCTTGTCAATGGACAAGAGCACTCTGGATACCATTCAGGTACAAGCTGATAAATCAATTAACTTCTCCAAAAACAAATATGATAAAAAAGTAAATATTTTACCAGAATGATTGCCAATGACCTTGATGACACCTTTTCATTTGGTTCTTTGATGAGCTATTTGAAATTTAATGATGAGCACAGTGCTGAAAAATTAGCATGAGCTGGTGAAGCCAATTATTTAAATACCCATTGATTAATTGGAAAAAGCACATTAACATCTGTAGATAAAAAGCAATAGAAATATAGCATGAAAGGGGCTGATTCAAGATTAGTTTGTGTGACTGAATCTATGTCTACACTATAATTAAACACTCACTGCTGGCCCGTGTCAGTTGACTCAGGCTTGCTGGGCTTTGGCTGCAAAATTGTGGTGTAGACGTTTGGGTTCAGACTGGAGCCCAGGCTCTGGGACCCTCCCCACTCACTGTGTTCCAGATCCTGGGCTTCCGCCCAAGCCCACATGTCTACACTGCAGTTTTACAACCTCACAGCCCGAGCTCTGCAAGCCCAAGTCAGCTGACATGGATCAACCACAGGTGTTTAATTGCAGTGTAGACTTACCCAGTGCGAGCCCATTAACCGTTGAAAACCCATTAACCGTTTTCAAGTACATAAAAGGTTGTTACAAGGAGGAGGGAGAAAAATTGTTCTTCTTAACCTCTGAGGATAGGACAAGAAGCAATGGGCTTAAATTACAGCAAGGGCGGTTTAGGTTGGACATTAGGAAAAACTTTCTAACTGTCAGAGTGGTTAAGCACTGGAATAAATTGCCTAGGGAGGTTGTGGAATCTCCATCATTGGGGATTTTTAAGAGCAGGGGTTAGACAAACACCTGTCAGGATGGTCTAGATAAGACTTAGTCCTGCCTTGAGTGCAGGGGACTGGACTAGATGACCTCTCGAGGTCCCTTCCAGTTCTATGATTCTCCTGATCCTGCAGTTCTTGAATACCTATTGGGAGACTGCAGGATTGGGTCCTATAGTAAGACAAGCTATACAGTAGCCTCTATGAGTAAATTCCTGTGTTTATGCAACAAAATGCTATTTACATGCAAATATATTATAAATTAAAATAAAACCACTGCATGGCATGACAGCATTTAGAGTTCATCCAATTTCTAATAGAAATAATACACAAAAGAACACAGTACACCTAAAAGCGAAACACAAGCCTTTAATTTGTTCCCAGACCTCATATACTAACATATCAATGAAAAGTAACAAGCTGAATACTGAGATGCTGATGACTACTTCATTAGTCCAATTTACAGTAGTGTTTAGGCCTACAAACGAATGCTTGTGTTTGCATACATAAGTGTGATTGTCTAATTTTAAAATTCAGGCTCAAAGTGGCTAAGGCTATGTTTACACTTATGAAATTATACCAGCATAATTACGTCAGCATAGCCCAGTCATGTAGATGCCGCCTACATCGAAGAGGTTTTTCTGTTGGTGTAGGAACACTACCTCCTCAAATGACATTAGCTATGTTGACAGAATCCATCTTCCATCGGCATAGCTGCATCCACACTGTGGGTTATGTCAGAATGGGTACTTCAGTCAGGTGTGTGGATTTTTCACACCCCTGATTGACATAGCTATGCCTATATAACTTTTTCAGTGTAGACCAGGCCTAAGAGAGATTCAGTGTCCTCAGTTATGTTCCAAACCGAGTCAGAAACAGCTATGATAACATCTGTGGTGGCTCAGTTCCCACCTAAGCAGCTCGACAAATAGAAAATAAATATAGACTTGATGGAAAGAACAATTAGATTCTTAATTATGGGTTTTTTAAATTTTTGTTATTAGCCTCCCTGTATTTATTCAGATCTCTGCTGTTTGTTTTTCAAAAACCTCAGACTGGTGATATGGTTGGCTAGAACCATCTTTTTCATTGACATAGTTATGGCTATACCGAAAAGCACTGGACTGAGAATTTAGGCCCAGATCTTGAGAGAAAGCTAGGTTCCTAATTCCCACTGATACCAATGAGAGCTAGGATCTGGGCCTTAGTATAAAAAGTGCTTTATTGTGCCTGTGTATGTGATTAATGTTTTATTATTATTGGTATCTCAAAAATGTATTAGGTGACGAAGACACCTATAGGAAAATAGCGGCAGGATCATACCCTTATTTGCCTGAATTAGGAAGTACATCTTCTGATGGCTATAAATCAGGAGATGATTTCAGGATGACAGCCACAAGCATCCCTTACCTCACAGACTATCCTGGTAGATATTACCCAGAGGAAACCACAGCTGGATATTATGAGTCGTCATCTTCAGGTTATTACCCGGACAGAGAGAAACACACTTTCCCAACAAAATACTATGTTGATGCTAGAGATGAAACAACTTTGACAGTTAAGACATCATTCAGTGAAGAGAAAAATCTTTTCCCAGTTCCTGAAGTCTCAAGAGAAGCACAAGGTATGTATAATCTTTACTCTTTCCTTACTTTTCCCTCTATAACACATGTATACAACTGCTGTAGCATACTATTATCCATATAGCAGCTGCATGTCCAAATACAAACCAGTTTGGAACGAGAAATGTCTAAGGCTGAACAAGCCAAAGTATATCTTAATTTGCCCAATTTCTATCCCAGGCTCATTTTGTTATTATGATGTAATATTTCATTTTCTTCCTATTTTCTTTTCTGCTCACTCTTATGTTACTCCTAGATAACAGGACATTAGCTGTGGCCAACACTACTTTTTCTCCAACTCTACTTAGTCAGAAAGGTTGGGAACATCTCCCTCCCCCTGTTGGGAACATTACCATCCATTCCATATGTTGGTGGTAGCTCCTTATCCAAACACGTGATGACTTTTTTCACCATTTTCATGTTAGTCATGTTGACCGCTGTTCCATTTTAGTCACTGATCTATTGGAAGAACTAGAAGTACGCAGGGCTTCTGGAGTTAGTATTGTTCCCGGATCACAAAGCGACCTGACAGCTTATCAGCTTGGACCAAGCGTGCAAGTCAGAAGAGAAACCAGGTATGTAAAATGACATCAACAACCTATTAGGCCTTTAAATTGGGATTATGTAAACCCCTTAATCTTGTTAACATCTTAATATTTTGTTTCAGTGAACTTCAGTATGTGCACTGAAGTATACATTCAAATTAATGTGTCAGATGCGCAGTTGGTTTAAATCGGTATAGCTCCATATAAGTCAATGAGCAATGAAGAGTCCCAAGAATCCTCACCTACTGTGGCATGAGACTATAACATTGTCCCCTGACTATCTGTAATACTTCATTCCTCAATTCCAGACATATGGGCTTCTTTAGACAAAAAGGCCAAGTCTGCGCTAGAGATACAGCTGTGATTTTGAAACCACTGCTCTATATAGTTAATCCCTTTCCATCGAGAGGGACACATCAGAGGGATAAACACCAGGGAGAGAAAGGAGTTATTTAAGTTAAGGGCCAATGCTGGCACAAGAAAAATGGATATAAACTGACCATCAATAAGTTTAGGCTTGAAAATAGACTAAGGTTTCTGACCATCAGAAGAGTGAAGTTCTGGAACAGCCTTCCAAGGGGAGCAGTGAGGGCAAAAAACCTAACTCGTTTTAAGACTTAGCTTGATATGTTTATGGAGGGGAAGGCATGATGAGGTTACCTACAGTGGTGTATGGCCCATCTGCAACTGTTAGTAGCAAATACCCCCAATGGCCGGAGATGGGACACTAGATGGGGAGGGTTCTGAGTTACTACAGATAATTCTTTCCCAGGTGTTTGGCTGGTGGGTCTTGCCCATATGCTCAGCGTCTAACGGATCCCCATATTTGGGGGGTCACAAAGAATTTTCCCCCAGGTCATACTGGTGGAGACCCTGGGGGGGGGGTTTCACCTTTCTCTGCAGCATGGGACACAGGTCACTTGCTGGTTTGAACTAGAGTAAATGGTGGAATCACTGCCATTTGAAGTCTTTACATCAAGGTTTGAGGACTTCAGTAACTCAGCCAGAGGTGATGGGCCTATTACAGGAGTGGGTGGGTGAGGTTCTGTAGCCTGCGATGTGCAGGAGGTCAGACTATATGATCATGATGGTCCCTTCTGGCCTTAAAGTCTATGAGAGTCAGTATTTCCCATGACAAATGTTGTTAATGGAAAACAAACATTTTCAAGGGGACTTGATGTTGAACACAGATGCTAAGGTGTAGCATTTCTTAGGTTTTTCATACATTTCTTTTCTAGATTTATTCTCCCATATGGGTTCCCCCAGGAATTCTCTGTAGTCTCCACCTTCAGAATGAGAGAGGATACCTCAGAGGTGGTCTGGGATCTGTGGGAGGTGACGGACAGAGAAGGTGCTGATCAGTTCAGGCTGCGTCTGTATGGTGAGAGCTATGCAGTTGACATATATAATGCAGCAGGAGCAGCAACAGGTAGTGAGCTCACCACCTTTGAGAATCTGGAGAAGCTTTTCGATAGGGCATGGCACAAGCTCGCTCTGTATGCCAGGAGACACCATATTACTTTGTATGTAGATTGCCAGCAAGTGGGCACAGCCCCTGTCACTCATGATGGAGCAATCAGAACAGATGGAGATAGTGTTTTGGCCAGGAGAATAAAGGATGATGTTACTCCGCTGGTAAGTACCAAGCCATGCACCTTACTATATATAGATTTATCCTTAACCTAGACTGTTCAGAAACATTCAAAAAGGGATCATACATCACTCTGACTTACTGGAAATATGGACTCATGTTGGCTTATGTGTCTGTGACATGAGCCTTTTACTTCACTAACCTTTCTTCCAATGTGCCCAGCCTGCCTTGGATGCCACTGAAATCAGACTTGCACTCCCCATTCTGAACTGAGGATCAGGAAACAGGGTTTGTTCAATTTCATTTGCACTGTACTGGAGCTGAGGCTCTGGCCTCTACTATCTAGCAATGAAGCCACACGTCCTGGTACAAAATGCTGCAGTCCTTAACATGAGAAGTTGCTATAAATATATCGCTCCCACAATCGGCTCTCTGCACAGTTTCCCCACTGAATAGAGGGTACAGTTCAAAGTCTCTGTCCTTTATATTCAAAGTAGTCTATGGGATTCATTCTCGCTATCTGAGTTCTCCCTCTGTGCCCATTACCTACCACAACAATGACCTACCACTGGAGCAGTGAGACTGTCAGCCCATAAGGGGAGGCGCCGTAGTACAGGAGACAGAACTTTTACAGGGGCTAGAGTTATGGAACTCACTCCGGCAAGAGCGAAGAAGGATTTCAGACCAAACCACTCTCCCAACTACATGCAAACATACTGCTTCGTTGTAGTTTTCCCTCAGCAAGTCCTTCACAGACAGACGCCACAGCACAACACAACCACTCGCTCACATACAAACACAAATACAAATTGAAATGCCCATAAACTTATCAAGCTCTCTCTCCCACAGGCTGGGAAGAAAATATTAATGCTATGCCAACCGTTCAGTATTTGGGAGGTGTTTAGATATTGTGGTGATGGGGGGACAGACAGACAGATAGATTATAATGCGGGTGAAGCTTTACTGGAATTTCAGCATTTCCCCATTGATTCAATAGGTTGATGTGCAGCAACTTCAGCTTTACACAGACCATAACCAGGCAGTGGATGAAACCTGTTGTGAAATACCTGGAGTGGTGAGTTTAGACTGCAGATAATACACATGCTTTCTCAGATTACAATTAAATTCCTGTCCCCATTTTTCACTTTTTTTTCTTTTTGTCCCTTACAGGAAGATGACCGGGTAAGTTCCCGAAAGCACATTCAGTGGATTTATAAATATGGAAATTTCACTTTAAATGCAGAAGGAAAACATAGTTCAAATGTGTGTTTGTGTTTTCCCCCAAGTGTGCTAGTTCAGGACTTATGGAAACTAGAAAGGATTGCAACTGCCAGCCTGGAGAACCAGGTTATGCTGGCCTTCCTGGTCCAAAGGTAGGAGGAGCAACTTATTATTAACTAATGTAGAGTTAGCTTTAAATGGAGAGTGAAGTGTAAGGATTTCAGAAAATGTAAACAAATGTGTAATGTTGGCTGTGACTGGAGGCCCAGGGGAGCCAGCTGAGGTCACTCAATTAGGGTGAACTGCAAAGAATGGGGCAGGCAATCCCCAAAGCTGGTGGATATTCCAATACTTAGATTTACCAAACCAGCACAAAACAGTCTCTGTTATACCTCACTGGTTACTCAGACGTCAACAACACAGTTCCCTTAAAGTAACGCAGCCTCAGGCCTCCACCTAGACACCCAAGTCAAATATGATGAGGATTAATGAAAATCTTATTCATCATATAAAAACACATTACCTTCCAGGTTAATGAATATTCCAAATCTTACCCAAATACACTCTTACAGCCGATTCTATTAACTAATCTAAAAATTATTAAAAAAGAAAAGGGAGAGAGGATTGGTTAAAAGAACAGTATACATACAGACATGATCTTGAGATTCAGATTCATAGCAGGGATGGAGAGCTTTGTAGATGCAAAGAGTTCTTCTGAAATAGTCCATAGATTATAGTCCAATGTTTATATTCAGGGCGGTCCAGTCAGAACTGGGAACTCAGTCCTTATGGCTTAGGCTTCCCCCGCATGAAACCTCAAGCAGATCTGAGATGACAGGATCAGGACACAAGGGTCTTTTATACAATGCCAGGCCTTCTTCGACAGGTTGGAGTCCTTAGGAGAACAATATGCAATCAGGGCGCCTTTGAAGTAGGTCTATTTCCTAAGCATCACCGGTAATTAGCTACACAAATTGACATAAGGCAATTGCCTGTTTTTGTACCATTCGCAGATGCTTGGCTATACATTTCAAAGAGAGATGAATACAGTGATATCCTATGTTTAGAGTTCATTTAAATGCTAAGATGTTCTCTTGATCTCTGAATTAATGGAATACAGCATAGACAGGGACTGTTTGATTACATTGTTGACCTCTACCAATATATATGTAAATACACAAAACCACAAACAATATCTCCCCATATGTTTTTAAGGGTTGAATTTGAGTCATTTATCCTGCAGGATGCTGAACCCTTTCTAGTCATGCGTCACATTGGCCATTTTAAAAAAAGTTTGTTTAAGTTTCTTTTTAAAGCCTTAAAGGCTAGGGGTGAAATCTTGGCCCCATTGGAGTCAATTTGAGACCCTCCCACCTCACCAGATTTCAGAGCCTGGGTGCCAACCTGAGCGGGAACACCTAAACTGCAATTTTTAGCCCCACAGCCCAAGCACAAGTCAATTGAGCTGGACTCTGAGACTCGGCACTGCGAGTTTTTCTTTGCAGTGTAGACATACCCAATGGCAGACTCCCATTCATTTAACTGGAGCCAGAATTTCATAAGTACTTATACTACTTCTTGACTTATTTGTGCCTGCCTTTGAATTGTGGTGTACATTTCAGTCACAGCTCTCTTGTGGGTGTAGATTTTGCAGGATCAGGTTGTTCCATGTCCCGACAGAGGCTGGGCCTTTTGGAAACCTGAGCCCTAAACTCTGTAGTATTTTCATTTATGAGTGTGATTCTAAAGCAAGCATGTATGCAAATTATTGTTTGCATTTTGGAGTCTGGCGCTGATTTCATTGGGTTTTTAGAAGATTCATAAAAAAGAGTTTAAAAATACTGCTGTTGTTATATGCATAGCACTGGGTGCTATTCATATAACAGACTCCGAACTTTCTGATTCATATTTTGGAGCCAAATCTCCCTCTGCTCAGTATAAAGCTCTGTGACATATGCTGCATTGTGCTGCTCTCACTGATCCCATCTCAAGCACTGCAACATGAAACCAAACCTCTACAGGATACCCAATTTGCCATTAAAATTATTATTTCTGCTTTATGGTCTTTAAAGTTATGGTACTGAGGGTGATCATGGGATAGTTCCTCCCTATGGACCTGACCCTGAGAAGTCCTGAGCACCCTCACTTCCCAGCTAATTCAATGGATGTTAGGGGTGTTCAGCATCTCTCATGTCTTATCCTCGGGAAATGTTTGTGCCTTTAATCTAAGATGTGCAAAAGGCTGGCATGTAGATGCTATGAAGACAACAGCCTTTAAAATGCTGCCGGAATAACAAATAATAATTATTTTATTTTTAGACTTTTTCCATCCTAGGGATTAGTGGCTTGTGACTTTCACTTTAGACATTGGGGCCAATATAAGAGCCATTGTCTCATCATATTTGGATTTTGGTAAGCAAAGAGGCGTCACACAGTAGGGACTGTTAGCAGAGTGACCTTAGAATAATGCACAGAAATCCCAGGTAGGAACTAAGGAGAGTACCACCCGTCTATGTTTTTAAAATGTGGTCTCTGTCACTGATTGCAGCTGCCCTCACGCAATGCAACATTTCCTGTGCATTTTCATGTGCTTTGCTTTGCAGGGTGAAAAAGGTGATCAAGGTGCTCTAGGCTTCCCAGGATTTCAAGGAAGACAGGTAATTGACCATTATTAATTTGGTGAAGGGATGAGTGGACCTGGATGAGGGTAGCAAAGCAAAACATTCTTAAAACTGTAATCTCAGGGCCCAATCCAACTGCACTTAAGTCAAACATAGTCTTTCCATTGGCTTTCATGGGAGCTGGATTAGCTCTGTGTTAGGGCATTAGTGATTCTTTTGTTCCATTAGTTCCTAATAGGTCAAGCTTAAAATCAAAAACTTTGAACCTGATCCTGCCAGGTACTGAGACCCCTCATCCACTATTGAAATTGCAGGAGTTGTTTAACTCGTCTCAGAATTGGGCCCATTACTTTGTTTCTTCTGGAAAATATGCTGCAGAACATCTACCAATATACTGTGAAATATTCTTACATGATTAACACTAAACTACTCCTTTCAAATAAATAAAGTACATCTTGTGGTGCTGTGATCCTTTTTTAATTCTATGTTGTTCTCTTGCTAAGTCACAAAATTCCATAATTCACAAATCCTCTCAGCTTCACTAATGAGAATGAGGGAGGTTCTTCTGCAACCCATTTTTTCCCACTATATCCTACATGTTAAGATAGTATCCTTCCTTTGTTTCTTTCCCTCTGTTCAGTACACAAGACCTTTATGGGTAGATGTGGAAGAGTGTGTGTGAAATATTGATAGGTCAGATCCTGGGTATAGCAAAGAAAGCTGTAGAAAAATAAGAGCATTCTATTTGTCTTTAGAAGTAAAGTTACACAGTGAAATATTTCCATAGGGATACAAAGGAGCAAAAGGCGCTCCTGGAAGAAGAGGTGATCCTGGACCAAGGGCAGGGCTGGCTCCAGGCACCAGCGCAGCAAGCAGGTGCTTGGGGTGGTGACCAACGTAAAGGGGCGGCACGTCCGGGTCTTCGGCGGCAAGTCCTTAGTCCCTCTAGGAGGGAAGGACCTGCCGCCGAATTGCCGCCGAAGGATGAAGCAGCGACGGCGGCAGAGCTCCCGCCGAAGTGCTGCCAATCGCGGCTTTTTTTCCCCCCACCTGCTTGGGGCGGCAAAAACGCTGGAGCCGGCCCTGACCAAGGGTATGGCCCCTTCATTTATTTACTAGCTGGGGTGGGGGGCAGGAAGCCTATCTGTTCATTGTTATTAATGACTAGTGAAGTGGCAGCCTGTTGTGCTGCCAGGCAAAGAGCTAGAGTTTGGGCCCCAAGTTTAGAGCCTGATTCAGCACGGTGCAAACATATGCATAATTTTAAGCACATGAGCAGCCTTGTTAATGTCCATGAGATTACTTATGGGCTTAGAGTTAAACAGATGTTTATGTACTTTGCTGACCCAGGCCTGTCCCTTGCTTCTGGGATTGACTTGCACTCGCATATATGCCTTATAAAAACAGCTCACTCTGTTCCCCCAAGTGGGAGGGAGCAACTCACACTGCTCTCTCGAATGTGTGTCCCCACCCTTACCCCCCCCCCCCCCCCCCGTGACTAATGCTCAGAGTGGCATCACTAGGTTCCAGAAGGGGCCTGTCCTGGGGTCAGTCAGAGCGAGGTCACTGCAAAGCAGGGTTGCGGGTGAGCGGGAGCAAAGTAGAGGGGAAAAAAACAACCTGAGGAATCTCAAGAGACCCTCCCTTCTTTTCAGCACATTCACCTTTGCCCGCACCCGGAGTTGGTACAGACACATTATACAGCTTCATTCAAATAAGTTAAAATTCATTCCTGTGTAGAATGGCCCACACAAGACTTAGGAACCATTTATGCCCTTAAAACTGGATGTAACTGGGGTTTCTATATGGACAGGCCTTCTGCTGGGCCCTGTCTGGAGACTGTACATAAAGTCCCTGTTTAATTTTTAAAAAGAAATTGGTAGTGCCGTGGTTACAGGGCTAACTGCACGTGTGACACCCTCTCTGGTGACTGATGCCATCCACTCAGGTGTCAGTGTGAACAGCTTCTCAGTCACAACTGCCCCCACCTCTGGACAGAAAGTGTCTTTTAAACTGGTTATAGTCCTTTTGAGTGCCTGGTCCCGAGCACTGGCAAATAAAGCTTTTTGACTTGGCTGTATTCTGGAGGTAGGACCTTCACAACTAGACGCTCAGGCATCGTCTCTTAACCAGCCTGAAGTGTTTACCAGGCAGTGGCTTATCTCAAGCCATTTTTGTCCTTTCCTGCTTGTGTTTTTTCCCAGCAGCCCCTATTAAACTCAATCAATAAATTCGTACAACTAATGTCCAAATAATCAGACCAACACACAGCATTCTTAAATTCTTACAAAGCAACCTCACTTCTGTGACAGATGGCTAGTACTATCTTGGGGTAGCAGGTGTTTTAAAGCTACATGTGGCAGAAGCAGCTTTGTTCTTCATTTATGCACCAACATGGATCACATAAGAGTAATGTTAGCTTGAAAACTGGGTGCCAGTCTTGTGTCCATTTATCTGTAATGCACTAGAGACTTGTAATTAAATATCTGCGCAATGTTTGGTAGGGTGATCCAGGACCATCAGGTTCCGAAGGATCCTCTGGATATTCAGGAGCTATGGTAAGTAGGCAGAAAGTAAATCCAATGCATTTTTACATATGCTGTGTGAGGCATTGCAGGGGATGGGCAAGAGTTTGATTAGAATCATCTAAGTATAATAGATTCAGAATAAATACCGATCATTGTTTTCTTTTGACCTCTATCATTCATTAACTACTCGCTTATCATATGACAGAAACTGATTTGCATATTACTATATTTTTTAATGTCATTCTTATACAGTTCTGAAAAGTGAAAGTAATTTAAAAATTCTGGAAAAGCAAAACATGAAGGTACAAAACTATGCCGCTTTTTCTTCTTTCGAGGGTTAAATGAATAACATTGCATTACTCCCTCAGGGTTTCCTTGGTGAAACAGGTGAACTTGGCCCCCCAGGGAAAAAGGTAACATGAAAATATTCGGCTTTTATGCTAAACTTTGCTTGTTTTATTGTTAGCTTGTCCTCCCAGCCCCCTCATCCTTGTTTACCTGTCTTGTCCTACATCTAGATTGTAAACTGTCTGGGGAAAAGACTCTCTTTTGTTTCTTGTTTGCTTAGGGCCTAGCATACTAGGGCCCTGATCCTTGAATGGGGTTCCTAGGCACAATAACAATCATCGATGATTTCTCATGGGAAAGGATCTGAGTACAGAAGAGAAAATGAGCCCATCTGTTAATTGTCAGAATGAGTGGTGTGACAACAGCAGGACAGACCCTTTCTAAACAAAGAAGGTAACTTGTTTCTGGTCCTTCTCTGTCATAGGGTGAACCTGGTTTGCCTGGACCTCAGGGTGAATCTGGAATAGAAGGAGAAATTGTAAGTGATCAGTCTCTCTCTTTCTGTGCTTGTCACTGGAAGCTTCTAAATGCTGTAGAGAATCTGAAGCCAGAAGTAACAGCTGGTTTTGCATTTCAGAGGGATGCTGGTGGGAGTGGTGAGGATGGTGGCTCTGGTGATCCAGGAGAGACGGTATGAGATGGCAATTTATTGCAAGCAGTTCGTATCTGTCAGGCTTTGTCTTTTTGCACTGTCTATATAAAGCTGAAAAATGAGGTCCAACAATGTGAATGCAGTAAATAACCATGTTCCCATGGCACCAGGTGTTCAATCATAACTTAGCTGTGTAATGTTAAGCCAACATTCAGTTCGGTCATCAATGTATTTTCTCTTTTGTCAGAATGACTCTCTTTTCATGTTTAAGTTCCTGTCTTCCCCTGTTTGAATTTCTTTAAAAGCAACAATTAAAATCTAACACTTGTTCTTACTAGCCCAGGATTCTTTTGTTTTTCCCATTTTATCATAGAAATGTAGGGCTGGAAGGGACCTGAAGAGGTCATCTAGTCCATCCCCACACATGAAGGCAGGAGTAACTCTACCTAGACCTTCCCTGACAGCTGTTTATCTAACTCTAACCTGTCTTTAAAACCTCCAATTACTCCTTGTCAACCTATTACAGAACTTAACTATCCTTATAGTTAGAAAGTTTTTTCTAATATCTAACCTAAATCTGTTTATCTCTTTGTAACAGCCCTTAACATATGTCAAGACTATCATCAGGTCCCTCCTCATTCTTCTTGTCTCAAGAGTAAACAAACCCAGTTTTCTTAACCTTTCTTCATGTGTCATATTTTCAAAACTTTTATTGTTTTTGTTGCTCTCCTCTGGACTCTCTCCAATATGTCTGCATCTTCCTTAAGGTGTGGCACACAAAACTGGACACAATTCTCCACTGAGGCCTCCCCAATGCTGAATAGAGTGGAACAATTACCTCCTGTGTCTTATGTACGACATTCTTGTTGATACACCCCCGGAATGATATGAAGCTTTTACACACCTGCATCACATTGTTGACTCATTCACGTTGTGATCCACTACAACCCCCAGATCCTTTTCAGCAGTACCTCTGCCTAGCTAGTTACTCTCCATTTTGTAGTTGTGCATTGGATTTTTCCTTCTTAAGTGTAGTACTTTGCCCTGGTCTTTATTGAATTTTATCATTTTCTAGATTCTAATCTAGAATCACAGTAAGCAGTATCATGGCACTTGCTTGACTAGTGCGGGGGAAAACAACAGTCCTTAGTTCCTGGGATGCTAGTGTATCTTCGGTATAAGCAACAAGCTTGGGCTAAAATAGGGCTTCGGCTTGAATAGACCCCCAAATTCTATTTCCCTCAATTTACTGGGACTGTGATACATCTATAACTGGGAGATAACTATGACAGGGCCACAGATGCCCAAAGGAGCTCACTATTCCAGGCCTCCTCCACAGAGCAACAGGAGCACCACACAGGAATGTCCCTGCTTGAAGAACCATTTTGTGTTCGCTGTGCTCAGAGAGCCTGAGTGCCTGGGAGCAGTGGCCCTGTGCTCTATGGTAAAGAATGACTCACCTCACTAAAGCCAGAAAACCTGATCTGAGCCTGCAATAAGCCTTTCCCAATTAGATTCTTTGATGCAAATAATGCATTCGTGGCCCACTATGTTTAAGCCAGAAACAGGGCAGAATAAAAACCTGGTACCAGATAATAATACTCATTGTGGCAGATCTTCAGTTGTCATAGCACCCTTGCCTTGTAACAGAACTCTGATGGCTTACGCCAGCTGAGGATCTGGCCTGTTAATACCAAGATGTATATGAGCTCTGGGTGAGTCAAGCTGCCCTGCTGCAATGTCATTCTCAAAAGTAGCATCCTCTGGAAGGCATGTCATAGCTTGAATTGACATCCTAATGTTAGCCATTGCTGCATTATTTTCTGGATACTATATAGAAACAACCAAGATAAGTGTCTGAACCAATTCCTGTGGTACAATAGTGATGTGGTTAGCAAAATACTCACAGATCTAAGTATTATAGACTCATTATGGAAATTAGAGATGGAAAATACTTAAGCCCTGGTCTACACTGGGGGGGATCGATCTAAGTTGCGCAACTTCAGCTACGTGAATAACGTAGCTGAAGTTGACGTACTTAGATCTACTTAGCGTGGTGTCTTCACCATGGTGAGTCGACTGCTGCAGCTCCCCTGTCGACTCTGCCTGCGCCTCTTGTGGTGGTGGAGTACAGGAGTCGACGGGAGAGCGCTCGGGGATTAATTTATCGTGTCTAGACTAGATGCGATAAATCAATCCCCACTGGATCCATGGCTGCCCACCAATCCAGCAGGTAGTGTAGACATATCCTAAATCATGTAGCTCATCTCCCTACAGTACAATATACAGCACATTCATGCTGGTTTTATTCCAGTCTAGTTTTAACAAACTATGAAGCTTCTATCACTTACACAGTCTTACACACCTCACTGTCAGGAAGTTTGCACTGATATTCAGCCTAAAAAGCTTCCCCCCCTTAATTTCAACACATTATTCTAAGGGCTCGTCTACAGAGAGTTAGAGCACGGTAAGCCAAGATGTGAATCAAGAGTACATTAGCTTGCCAATCACTAACCGGCTGTTACGGACCCTGCTATCATGCACTGTGCTCCGTGTTGTACTTTGACATACTCATTTGGAAATCTGGATCAAATTTCAAATTTTATAGCTGGAGCCCATTTCTATCCATGAGTCAATTCCTCAAGTGCCCTAAGTGTTTCTGTTGCTCTTTGAACATCTCCATGTTTATACAACAAGCCACATTTCCCCAAACTCTTCCAAGCAACCTTTCTTTGAAGCACACTGTTCAAAAGACCTCTTCCCTTTCTTTACTTGATAGCTTTTTACAGCTGTTATTCCTACTTTAGAGAGTCCCATCTCCAAGCTACTATTTGCTCTATTTATTCTGCTCTCTTTTTTACTGAATGTGGCTGTAATCTGTGTGCACAGAATTATGACGTTACACAGACAAATTTCCACATGTTGAACAATGGCCATGTCTAACATGCTTCAGCAACTGTGTACAATCGCAATTATCTTTATCACTGAGGACTATATATGTTGATTCCCCCAAAAAAACTCCAGACAAATTCAGCATGTATTACTTCGAATGAAGTGGTGTTTCCAAAACTGACTGCATGAAAATGTATTTTTAAAACCATACTAGATGCACTCATTGTTCATTGTTATTTTCCTTGTTTATATTAAAATGGCGAGACATTGGCTTTGTTTTGTTGTGGAGTAGGGTTCCCAAGGAAGACCAGGAAAACAAGGACCTCAGGGGCCTGTGGGACCCAAGGTAATTCCACACCATGTTGCTGTAGGAAAACCCAAACAACTCCAACTAGCCATGAATATATTAGACTTAAAATATCATTTAAAAAAAAAGAGGGAAGCAAAGGTAACTCCCTACAATGGTTAAAGGCTGGATTAGGAGGGAGCAAAACCCTCATGAAACCCCTGCACTGACTATCTGGACATTGGATCTCAGTGCACTGGGATAAACAGCTAATTTCTGGAGGTGAATGCAGTGTAGTTGCAGCCATATCGGTCCCAGGATATTAGAGAGACAAGGTGGTTGAGGTAATATCTTTTATTGGAGACAAGCTTTTACAGAGCTCTTCTTCAGGTCTGGGAAAGGTACTCCCAATATCACAGCAAAATGCGAGGAGGAACCGATTGTTTAGCAGAAGTAGTTAGCACATATTGTAAGAGACCATTCAAGGCAGAGGATGGCAGGGAGTGGGTGGACAGTGCCAGGGAATGGGCAGGGTTTTTGCTCCCCCCGCCTCCTCACTTGCCAGACTAGCTGAGCCAGTGTGTGGGGGAAAGGGAATATAATAATTTACGGCTGGTATAATCCCTGGGAGCAAGGAGGAAGCAGAGGAGGAATTGGGACCCAGAGATGTGTCTGAGTTACAATATTTCCCAGGCTGCTCCTGAGTGGTACTGTTTATGCACCACCCTTAGCTCAGAGCTGTGCCTATGGCTACAAATCTTTTCCCAATGTGATATGTGAACATCACTGAAAAGGAAAAGACCCAGATTGTGCTTTTAAGCCATTGCCCAAGGTGTGTATGGGGGAGGTCTCTGGAGGATACATACTGCAGTGAGGGCCTCTGGAGGAAGTGTAACTGATTTATCCAGAATTCCTCCATGTAAAAGCAGCTCTGCCGCCCAATTGTAGTATCCACTAGTCCATGTGGTCGGTGTGACCCAGCTACACAGAGCTGCAGACTTTACATGACTGTGTATTCCCTTCTACTGTATATTGTGCAGTTTAATATATTTTAGAAAACACCACATGTTAACATTTCTGCCCCGAGAATCATTAACGAACATGTGGCTTCAACTGTATTTGGACCCAAAATGGAGGTTTTCATGGGTCCAATTTTAATTTATCCTTGGCTATTTCATTTCCACACTATGCTGGTTACCAGTTTGAGAGATGATCATGACTTGGAACTCAGAGAGAGGAATTCTTTGAAGAATGGAGTTGGAGGATTTAGGGATAGAAGTTTAGTTTAGTAAAGAACAATAAAATGAACAGGAATAACAGCTGTCAAATCTCTATTCCAGGGCTTTGCTGGTGCCAAAGGAAACAAAGGAGATATCGGAGAACAAGGATATAGGGTAAATCTACCAAACCATGTCTTGTGTCTCTATCAGAGCGGAGGGTAAGGGCCTGATCACACAATTTCTCAGTGCACGTAAGTCCATTAAGGTCACTGGGAGTTTTATGCACAGAGGTCTTGCAGAACTGAATCCTAATGTAGTAGTGTAGTCTTAGCTCATACAGAGCCTGATTGTTTGGAACCCATATTTGCATTGGTGAACCCTCACACAAGTAGTCCCATTTAAATCAGCAAGACTGCTGGCAATAAGAATGTGCTCATTAAGGGATAGCCCACAATGGGTACTACATCTGCCAAGTAGTACTTCTGCAACCAGACTTCAAATACAGGGACAGAGTCTCCTACTTTTACTCACCTAGTGTAATACCTTACTCCAGAAGTAGTCCTGTTGATTTCAATGGAACTACTCAAGGAGTAAGGTACCACTAAAGATAAGAGTGACCGAATTTGGCCCAGAGCAGTGTTACCATTACTAGAAGTGGTAGGCTGAGCCCATAGAACTGACCTATGTATTAGTTCCCAAGTGTTGTCTACTATTTAAAGTTGTTACTCCCTCAAAAATGAAAAGGGAATTCAGATCAAAAATGTCTTGAAGCAACCAAACAATCTCTCCTAAACAGCAGAGGGCAGGTTTCTGACTTAGGTCTGCATGATAGATAGACGTGTGCTCAGCCATCCCATGTGAGGTTTTCATGTCATTATCTACATATAACAGGGTTCACTCACCACTGGGGTGCCCCCTTGTGGCTGGGTCAGGGGGTCAGCTCTCATCCAATCTAGTGCCCCCTTCCATCGCGTGCTCCATGGCCCCTCTCGCTTTCTAGCACTCACAGTGCTTTCCTTGTGACTCAGCCCACCAGCCAGGTCATTATATAATTTTACCCCTTCTGGGGTATCAAAGTCCCTCAGAACCAACTGTCCATATACTGTCCCTGGCAGTCCTCTTTGCCAACTCCCAGTCTGTACCACTTCCCCAGTGGCTGATAGGGGAATTTAGCCCCACCCACTACCCTGGCTTCCAGCCCAGGAACCCTACCATCAGCAGACAAGGTCTTCACAGTCTCAACCCTTGCAGCATTTTCCCTGGGCTTCTTCCTACTTGGCCTTCTACAGGCTTTCTTCCCCTCAATTACTCTGGGTAAACCTTTCCCACAGAGATAAGATCCCAGGGTTGTTATTGCCACCTGGCTTTATTCCTATCCACTTCTCTGTGCTTAGCAAGTGACTGTAGACTCTCCCTACAGCTTTATTCAGCTTGCAACTTCCAGTCTTTTTATACTAACCAGCCTGCTTCTGCCCAGCTGGGCTTCATGTTGAGTTAAGCGTGGGTCTCCTTCCAGGTGCAGCCAGATACCCTAATTGGCCCTTCAGGCCCACACTAATCCTTTCAGGGCTGTGTGGGGTGCATACCCTATCACACTGCTGTAGGTTTTTAATTCTTTACTTAAAATGACTACAAAGAGCTGCCATTCGGAAAGGATTCTTCTTATAAAAGAATCAAAATGTAATGGAATTGTTGCTATTATTAAAGGAAATTACACCTGACTGTATGTTTTGCAAGAAGCCGACTGCAGGGTCTATATCTGATCTGAAACAATGACTGATCGGAGGTGAAGGCTCTAATGTCTGTCAATCAAAGAATCATGATCTTACTGATGTCTTTCACTTTACATAACATAAATGTTTGGATAACTCTATTATATGACCATTCCTTTATTTTTCCTTCCACTCAGGGTTATCCAGGAGCCCCTGGAGAGACCGGAGAAGATGGGCCAAAGGTATAAAGAAGGTCTATTTTGCCTGGATTAAGTGCTTGATACTGTACTGCAGAAGTCAATGGGAGTTTTGCCATTGCTGTCAGTGAGGACAGGACCAGATACTAACTGAACACCTATGCTTTTCAAATCATCAAAATGATTTCACTCTATGTTATTCTTTAGCTATATTATTTCAAACTATGTATGAACTTCCCCAACTACACTGTCATTGTTTGTTGAAATGTTAGCAAACCTTTCCTTTTCTGGATGAGCTGGAAGAACACAGGGAATGTAACAAGTCCACTCTCCTTGGAATGGGCATGGAAACTCAGTTACTCTCTCGACTTCGGAGATGGTCACACCGAAATCAGGGCATTGTATGGATACCTGAACGTCTAATGCCCAGGCTGTGCCTGTCTTGCGGTTTGATAAAAGCCTACAGGGCTGTCAAGCAAGACTCTTTCATGAGCACTAAATTCATTCAAACATACAAACAAAACCAGAAAACTAGATCTTCTGTAATAGTGTTCGGAAGACTAATGGGGCTTAACCCCCATCACCTACAAGAGCCCCAATTAGTCATGCTCCTCACCTGGGGGTGATTAACTAATTCCCTCCTGGCTAGAGGATTTATAATCTGACTGAGGCAGTTCAGAGAGAGGGACGGCAGAGAATGCAAGTCTCTCTGGTAGGGAGAAGCTCTGGGATAGGGTTTAACAGAGAGGAAATAACAGAGGACACTGAAGGAACGAGTTAGACTCCTGCAGGGGTAGCCCTGAGGTAGAGACAACGAGGGAACTACAGTGAAGCCTGAGCGTGGTGGAAGGATTAGTAGTTTGAAGGTTTGTTTGGACTTTTATTTGGACTTCTTCATGCTACTTCAGAAGAATTGTATGTGACTTGGCTAGTGGGCCAAGCCACAGAACACTCAAAGGAAGAATCGGGAGAAGATGCAGGCAGTAAAAGGCCATTGAAGGTCCAAGAGAGAGCCCAATGTGTGTGGGGGGGAGTGGAGGGAGAGAAAAGGATGCTGTGCAATGCTGCAACTGGAGATGAGGGGAACCCATGAGGTGAGGAAGTGCTTATAGGAAGTTATGAGGTGGTGTTGCTATTTTGATTATATTAATATTATAATTTTCAGGGCAATGAAGGATCTCCAGGAATACCAGGCAGTGATGGCATTCCAGGAAGGGATGTAAGATCTAGTTTATAATGCTCAATGAATCCCTTTTCAGGCAATAAAGACATATCCTAAGAGAGATTCCATTGTCTCCTAGGGTCCTCTAGGAATACCAGGATTAGAAGGCGAGATTGGACTCATGGGACCAAAGGTAAAAAACAACTTGATAATTAAAGGACAACAAGAAAGCCATGAGTCCATCATTTACAAATGGTCTCGAAATTATGAAGTGAAGATGACAGCAAAAAAAAAGAGGCTCAATCCTCCATCACTACAAGTTCCCACGCTGTCCAAACTCACAGACGAAAGCTTGTTGAAGCAAAATGACGCTGCAGGCTCAGTAGAGTGTGGTTACATGTAATGACATTAACGTTATTGACCAACCTAGCAGTGTTCCAAGCTTTAGCTTTCCTATTGGTTTTGTTCTCTGTTTTATAAAAAAAAAAAAAAAAAAAGCATTATCGTTGAGAAAAATAAGGGTTACTAGTTTTTTCTTTTCTAGAAAAAAGCTCCCATGTGTTGCAACATGGGTAAATTAAAAGCCCTCTTTTGGAAAGGATCGTCTGAACTGTGGGATAAAGGGTACTAAACTAGATCAAAGTCTGTCATCAATTCCCCTTTGAAAAAGGTAATTGAAAGAGGCTTTCAACTGTCTTTGCAGGGAGATAAAGGCGAGCGAGGTCCAAGAGGCCCACCTGGAAGGCCAGGTTCCATGGTAAGGTATATGCTAAAGTATGACTGTGCATCCCCAAGAGCTGCCCTATTCCTAAAACTACATATGAAAAAAATCCTTCTCTAAGCAGATGTGCTGCTTTTGGGCTCAGTCAGGCCTAGGAGGTGCATCACTACAAAGCATAAGAGAACTTGTGGAAAGCTGGTCAGGATTTTTCTCTTTTCCATACAGGGCGCCAAAGGTGAAATGGGGGATCCTGGCCTACCAGGTAACCCTGGCCCTAAGGGAATAAAAGGCCAAAAGGTAAAGTCGCATGTTAAAGGTGAATAAGTAAAATGGTCACTTCAGTCTTCTCTGTGAGTTATGTGAGTCCCTCTCCTGTCTTTCCCACAGGGGGCTCGAGGTGAGACTGGAGATGATGGCCCAAAGGTATGGCTTGTTATTTGCTTTTGAAATACATACTTGGGAAAGGAGATTATACATCTCCTATTGAGCTGCACTGTAATGACTTTATAATGGGACTGGTGTGCATCTCTGGCTTATGAATGGGATTTACCACACACACATCTTCCTGAGTGCTCCAAGAATGAGTGATTTCAGCTGCGATTTGGATGGTCATGGAGCTTATGGCTAAGAGGCTCTGGGGAATGACTCAGATGTTCTTATATTCTCCACAAACCTGACTCGCATATTTAAAACCATCATGCTGCTTCTGCTGCCACACAGCAGGTCAGAGTTCACATCCCAGCCTTGGGTCTGTATTCCTTGAGACAGGAAGGAATGGAAGGAAGTACTGTGGAGGCACTAAACTCAGTCTTTGGAGAGGAGGGACATTTTGTGTCACACCTGACTATCCTCTGCGGCCAATGAAGGAGCAGTACTGATGGACTCTGACGGGATCTGTGTTGAGCCCTTCTTGGGGGCAAGAAGGGTTGTCATGACACAGGCTCCTAAGGTTGGGGGGATGATAGTGGAGAACAATGTGTTTTATCCACGGATCTCAAATAACTTTAACAAATAATTAATACCCCTACACTGCTGTGTGATAGGAATTCCCAGTGTACAGGTGAGGAAAATGAGAAACAGAGAGGTTGTACCTTTCCCTAGCCCACATAGCAAGGTTGTGGCAGAACAATGAACAGGGCACAGGAGTCCTAATTCCCAGTCCCCTTTTGCCCTCTAACCACTAGATCATATGTCCTACGAGAGTCACGGTTCTTTCCTAGCACTCCTTCCGGGGCAGGCAGTGACGAACATCCTCCCCACCCCCAGCGCACATACAGGACTTAGCCTAAGGGTTCAGTCGGGTTAGTGTTTTAGTCAGAGGGCGCAGGAAATGCAAACAATGAACACAGGAAATCTTTCTCTAATGAGAGACTGTGAAAAGCTATAAACTGTATTCCTCCTTTACAGGGTGATGTGGGAAGAAAAGGAAGCCATGGGGATGCTGGACCCCAGGTACAGCCCATGCCCTTTGAAATTAAATATATCTAAGTATTTGGTGAATGCTGAGCTCCATAAACCTAAATTTTTAACCTATTTTCAATTACTCTCTGACAGGGTGATGATGGAGACAGAGGAGACAAAGGACAAGTATGTTTGTTTGTCCATTGTGGCTATGTAGAGTCACAGGGAAATATCTGTCTTGCTTCCAATGCTAGGTCCAAACCCTTTTCCCCACTCCACTGGCATGGACAGTTCTTATCCAGGGAGTCCCTCTGCTACAGAAGGGTGGGGGGCAGGATTAGGAGAGCTCATGGATGGACCTGCACACCACACAGGCCATGTAGCTCTGCCCCACACCAACACATGTGTTTGGAGTGGGCTGTGAGTAGCATGAGCCAAGACAGGTGGGCTCCATGCCTTTGTTGACTTCTAAGCAGCACACCAACCATCCGGGTTCCTGCAGCCCTGAGATTGCAGCAGCAGCAGCCACAGAGCATCAAGGTTGCTGCTCACAAACTGGGCAGGTTGTTCCTTCACAACTGAGCAGCCACAGTGAAGCCCAGTTACTCATGCTGTGTGCTGGGTAGAAGATTTTCCCCTTCAGGAGAGCAACCTAGAGTGTGAACCTTCATTAGAACCAGCTGATTACTACTTCAACCCCCTACTTAAAACTCGCCCCGAACTGACTTGTTCTCTGTATATTTAGAGAGGCTTTCTTGCCTGTCTCTGGAATTAGAAAATAGACTCAGGCACTGGTTGAGTGATACCAAGTTCTGTGAACATTCAAGTAGGTGGAGTCTGTTGGACAGGGAGGGGGAGATGCATAAAGGCCAGAGAAGTGGGGACTGTTGGAATGTCAAGGGGGTTGGTGTTTCTTGTATTCTGATAAGCTTTGGCTCACCAAGACCAGTGAAAGCTTATCTGAAATGAACCATCTCCTATGAAAACCCTTCCTTTGAGAGTCAGAAAGGCCATACAGGATGAATAAATGTGTCCACAAAGAATTAATGCATGTGCCATGCAGCAAAACTCCTCTAATGGTAAGCCACCATGGTGCATATAATTGATAAAGAAATTGAACGGCTGAACTGAATGGAATATGCTACTCGACCTTCCCTGATGCTCAGTACTCAAAACCTCACACAGCAGAAAAGACCTGGATTAAATATTGGTGGTCCAGGATGTCCAAAGCTAACTATTAATGGTCAGAGTTTAAGCAGTCTCTCTCTCCTGTATGCTGGGGGAGGGTGACATTAAGATTTGGGGCTATCCAGCACAGCCTCCCAGAGCTTCTGGGCAAATGATGTTCTACCACAGCCCGACAGGAACCTAAAATCATTCTCTCTTATAATGCTCACCCTGCAAGGTATAGGGTTAGGTAGAATGAAAAGGATCTGCACAAACACCAAGGAGAAGTAAAAATTGTGCTGCATGAGCTCAGGTATGATGGTGGTGGGTACGTTTAGACTGACAGAGCTGGACAGAGGGAGGAAGGTAGATGAAGGAACACGGGTGCCTCTTTGTTCATGCTTATTGCTATTTTTCTCCCTTCAAACTTTTCCTTTCACCTCCTCCCATAGCAAGGAGAACGTGGCTTTCCTGGCCCTGCTGGTCCAAAGGGACAAAGAGGTGTCCCTGGATTACCTGGTCCAAGAGGCTTCCCTGGCCCCACTGGAGAGGATGGAGCAACTGGGCCCCCTGGATCTCCAGGGTCTCAGGGACCTGAAGTATGTTCCAGCTCCTTCTTTTTCTTTGCATTTTCCTTATTTGGTTATTGGAGTGCTGGTTGTTTTGCTTGTGAATATCAGCATATTCTCTCTCTTCTACTGCTTATAGAGCTTTAGGGACAGCTGTTGAATATGCACTCCCCTTATTTCTCAGTCATTGCACAAAATGTATTGTGTAAACATTACAGAAACTAATCCTGGGGGGGCGGTAATGGGATAAAGAGCCTTTTGATCTTTAGGTCACTAGTTCAAATCCAGCTCAGACTGGTGGGTACTGAAAGTTTTTTCTATGTGAAGGCTATATGAGTTTGTCTATCAAAGTTCAGTTTTGCTTGGAGACACATCACAAATCATCCTCAGAGTTGGCACAAATTGATGTCTTTGCTGTTGTCTCATCGATGAGAAAGTACAATACTATGTGACTTAGGTGACCTATTGCACACAGAGAACAGTCCAATTGAACAGTTCATGAACAACCCATAGGTGGTAAATTGTTCATCCAAACTATTCGATGAATGTATACAAAATACCAATTCTATTTCTGTTGCGTTTATAAATTCGTACTTTCATCCTAGGGTCCAGGGCTGCCTGAGGAGCAGGTGTATGAACTGTGTCGTAATGTGGTTATAGCTCAGATAGCCCAACATGCACCTGCTATCAGATACAAATGTGCCAGCGCCTGTCCTACTGCTAACATGGCACTAATTGGCCCCCCAGGGCCTCGTGGAATGGCAGGACCACCAGGGAAAAAGGTGAGAACTTGCTATGATACTGATAGTGTGCATGTGAATATTGTGACAAGATGGCCAATGTTCGTATGGTGGGGCCCGGGCTTTTCTTGGGGGGGGGCCAAGACGCCTCCCCTTCCCCCTGCTCTTGGGGGCCGAGGACCCCACTAGTGGCCCGGGAAGATGGTAGGGGAGGGAAGCGGGGGAGGGGTCTGGGTTTGCTCCTCGCTCTGAGTCCCAGCCCCTATCAACCCCTGTGGGTTTCTTACCCTCTTCCCCCTTGGTTGGGTTACCCTCAGTCCTTAGACACTGTGGGAGGGAGTCGCCCTGCCGGGCAGGGTCTCCCTTACTTCGGTTGTCTGAGCTTTCAAATCGCACAACACACCTCCAAGCTCCAGTCCACTCTCCTTCCTCCTCCTCCCTGACTGCCTGAAGCAGTGAGTTTTATTAGGTTCCTGGCAGGGCCTTAATTGACCCCAGGTGCTCCAATTAACCTGTAGCAACCCTCCCTAGTCTACAGGGAACCCTGCCTTAATTAGCCCAGGGTTTATATATTTCCCCTCTACCATTCTCCCACTGCTCCCTGGCTCTCCTGTATCACAATATGTCTGCAGGCATCAGTGGAAGTATGGCCATTCACTTCAGTGGGGCCAGGATTTCAACCAGAGTGTGTATGTACACTCTGTGTCAGGTCCTTCTTTGTTTGTTTGTACCCCGGTGTCATGATTGACTGTGAAATAAAACAGTGTGTGCTCTTCCCTTCAGATCTCACACACCAGGTATTTGTCCATGTCAGTCATTACTTGTATGACATCTAACGTGGATGCCTGATAAGCATTGGTACCAGCAGAAACTGCCAGCCAAGAAATCAGTCTGGCACTCACCCCTCACCCATTGTTCCACAGCGATACCCTGTGCTCCCTAAGCTCTCCACAAAATGTACTCATTAATATTTTTCAAAACAAGTGAGGATCAGAGCAAAAAGCCCTTTAGCTGAGAATGCCACCGTCAAGGCAGACTGCAAGAAGACAGTAATAAAAGTGCTTCTGCAGTACCCTGCTGGTTAACCAGAAGCCAAACACAATCCCCTCTGGGCATTCCAGCCCTTGGCTCCCACCCAGACAACTGAAAACCCATTTCACCATAGGTGAGGTTCTTTCTAATCCCAAAGGACAAGACACATTGCGCCACCAGGTCAATATGAATCTCAGATCTTACCCAAATAGGATGCTATCAGCCAAGCCTCAGTAAGATAACTAAAGATTTATTAATAAAAGGGAAAAAAAGAGAAAGTTATAAATGGTTAAGGAATCATATTCATACAAGTGATTGCAAAGACCTTATATCAGGTTTGTGATAGAATAAACTGCTGGTTTGCAAAAGTCTCTGTGGAATCACCCAAACAGATTGGAGGTCATCAATCCTTGTTTAAAGCTCCCTTGTTAGAAATCCAGTCCAGAGAAATGAAGCAGGGGTGAAAGTAACTTAAAGGACTTACCAGTACGCCAGAGTCCTGAGCAGGGGCGTGGCCTCAACCAGAAGAGGCGGGGCCTTTCAAGATTTAAAGGCCCTGGGGCTCCGGCTGTGGCTGGGAGCCCCAGGGCCTTTAAATCACCCCAGAGCTACAAGCTGCAGAGGCAGCTGGGAGCCCTGGGGCTCAGGGGCGAATTAAAGGGCCCGGGGCTCCGGCCACCACGGAGCTCTGGGCCCTTTAAATCACCATGGGAGCTCGGCTGCCAGAGCTCTGGTGGGGATTTAAAGGGCCCGGGGCTCCCCGCAGTGGCAGGAGCACCAGGCTGTTTAAATCACCGCGGGAGCCTGACTACCGGAGCTCCCCGCAGCGGCTGGAGCCCTGGGCCCTTTAAATCACCACCGCGGAAGCCGGTGCAGTTCGGCATGGCGTACTGGCTCTTGCCGGTATGCCGGACCAGACCATACCGGCTTACTTTCACCTCTGAAATGAAGACAAAATGGGGATGTTTCAGGGGTCTTTTATATCCTCTGCCATGTGCATGGGAAAGTTACAGTCCCAAACAAAGCCCACAGTCCCTGTTTGTGGAAAGTTACTGGCCCAAGATGGAGTCCAGGGTCACATGAGCATATCACATGTCCTTACCTGTCTTTCTGCATCACAGGGGGTGGTCACAGGTTCCTTGATGTCTGAGGCAGGAGGACCTACTGGGCAGGATGAGTTTTCTCTATGGCCCATTGGGAGAGCTGAATGTCCTTGATGGGCCAACACATAACTGTCTAGACTTGATGTAAATCTATTTGAGAGGTTTCACCCAGGAACAAACACATTTGAGATCCAAATACATAGCCAGTGTTCATAACGTCATATACAGAGATGATACATGGATTTAACCAAGATAATCATACTCAACGGATTGTAACTTTTCCATTGACACTTTACATGATGCACTTTGTATAAGATGAATGGAAATTGAGTAACAGTGATATAAATGGTCACCTTTCTTATACACAACATCACAGCATGGCACCCTGAAGAGCCTGGAATAAGAAGAAATGGCAACAGCTGGAATAAGTTTGCACTCTGCCTTCAGATCCCAGCAGTGCTTTTCTAGCTGACTGGAGCAGAGCTGATACAGAGCATAAGCATACTCAGCTCAGGACTGGACCTGGACAATTTGATCCTGAATTTCTGTGGTGAGGCCTGGAGACGTCCATTAAGAATGATCATAGGAGAGTGGGGTAGGAAAAATGTAGAATCAATTATTTGGTAGCTCTGGTTAGGTCCAGACTGGACATACAATGAGAGCAGAGTTTCTCATTACATCTCAGTGCTTCTGCTTTCAGGTGAAATTCTGAAGTCCTGAGATTCCTTGGCCTGCTTGTTTTCATTTTCTTAGAGATAGAAAATGAAAACAGATATCTCAAAATTGCCATTTTTTCCCCCCTGATGATGGCAAACACCCTGGTTTGTGCCTTTAAAAATTAAAACCACATATATCATTTTAATAGGGAAAAACAGGTCTTGATGGATTTAAAGGTGAGCCTGGTCCAAAAGGACCTATTGGATTTCCTGGAGCCAAAGGAGCAGCTGGGGAACCAGGTAGGGACACACGTACGCCTAGATTAATTCATAAGTAATGTTCCTCTGCAGCCAAATCCAGTGCACACGCCGGTTTCTTTATGTGCTTTGTGCCATGTAGGAGACAGAGGCCAGAAAGGTGAGAGAGGAGATTCGGGCATGGGACTCCCTGGCCCAGATGGACCTCAAGGCTTTAGAGGTAAAGAGAATTTCAAGGGATGTTTTATCTGAGGTTTTAACTTCCTTGCTCTATATTTTTCAGTTTTTCGCCATAAAACTGTCTATAGACTCAGCTATGAAACATATACGTGCAACTTATTTAATAAAGTTATTTTTTGTACAATGATTGCCACTGAAATATTTACAGCTCTCCGTGAAAATACTTAACTTTGTTCATGAGCTTCACAGTTTTCCTACATAATCTCTATTTTAAGTATGGGGGAGGCCATGCTGCTAATTTGATCACTGTGCAAACCTGTAAAGATTTTAATGGCACCTGATGTGTACACTGACAGTGGTGTGTGTCAGCAGGATGTTTGTAAAAGAAATGTTGAGAGAGAGAGAGTGACTGGTTGGGAATTCAAAGAAAGGGTCGCAGAGAGGACCCCCCACTATTTTCTCCTGACCTTGCTGGAAGAAATCAGATTTCTTACCCCTGAAATGGTGTGCTAATAATACTGGAATAGCTAATGCTAGATCTGGCTGGAGGATGACACTTCCATTTCACAACAACTTCCCAGGTTTCAGAATTTGTTTTCATTCTTCACTGGAACAAACCCAAAACTTTTTGAATGTTTTTGTGAAACAGAATTGTGAAAACATTCATTTTTTGGATTGAAAACATAGGTTTTCAATTTGGGTCTGTCTCTCTCTCTCTCTCTGGTCAGATGTGACCAAAGAACCATGGACCTCAGAAACCTTCTAATCAAAATTGATATGGTTCTATAAAACAATCCCGCTTCAGTAAAACAGCATATGTCAACAAAAATATATTTAATTTAAAATGTTCCAATCAGCTCTAATTAGCATCTAGTGTCAGGATGACCCTGGCACAATTTTGAGTGTATTAAAATGCACTTGCCCTTATCAAGTGTCTAGATTACACTGAGAAAGACTGAGGTCCTTTGTACAGGTTTAGCAAGGTCCCGTGAAGGGGATTTATTTCATGTGGATTCATTCTGTACAATGGGAAGGGAAGAACACACACAGGGGAATTTAACAGAGATGGTATGTGCCCCTAGACTGATTCACTAGATAGCCCCCTATTGACCTTTTTCACCCTCACAATTTGCTGATGATCTTGAATTTCTTCAAACCATGAGCCTGATTCTGACCTCTCTTAGATGAGTTTTGCATCAGTGTAATTCCAACAGCAATAATGGAGCTATGAGTGATTTACACCAGTATGAATACAAGGAAAATCAGGCCCCATTTTGGGGCAAGAGGACTCAGCTCAATCGAGTCTCCCCTTTTCTTTATATAATTTCCTTGTTTCGTTCTTCTTCTAGGATTCCCTGGACATCCTGCTGTTGCCAAAGATGGCCAGCCAGGCACAGCAGGTCCCCCTGGATACAGCGGTCCTCCAGGTCAGCCAGGATTTCCTGGCCCTTCGGGTGTCCCTGGACTATGTGAAGCAACAGACTGCAGGATCTATGCGCCTCACTTACTGTCAGAACAGGGATTAGTGAAGGGGCCATCTGTTTAATTATAAAATAATAACGATGCCAGGATAGATGTGGAAAAATATCCGGATGGCACCCATTTCCTGTTGGAATAACGCCACCACCTGATTCTTCATTGGTGACCTAGTAATTGTTCTACTTGGCTAATGGAACACTGATATTAGGCATTAAACCCCAAATGTTGTGATTTCTTTATTACATGCCCAGCTATATTTATGCAAACCTGTGCAACTGGTGTATTGTGGAAGTACCATTTCACCCTCAAATCATTGGTGCATAAACACTAAACAGCAGATAAGTAAACATTGCAGTAAGTCCAGCTAAGAATAAATTTTGCCCTCAGATCTTCAAATACTACCCCATTTTAATGGTTCTAGTTAAAGTTCTTGAGTGTTTGATTATCTATTGAGACACAAGGCTGCTTGACTTTTACTTAAAATGTATTCTGGGTCTCTTATAAGCCAAGTGAATGCAGATAAACAAGAAGAGACAAATTCTGCTCTCAGTTATAATAGTCTAAACTCAGAGCAACTTCAACCAAGTAAATCATTTCTCTGGATCTACCCTATACAGATGAGCTGAATTTATCTATCAGATTGAAAAAGTCTGTATGGCAGGATACGTTTTTAAAAAAAAATCTCTGTGTAGACAGCCACAGTCTGTTCATTCAGCCTATTTTATACTGAACTGTACACTCGCTATTTTATAGTATTCCTGCACCTCATTTTGTAATTCACAAAGCTGGCTGACTAATCAGACCTTGGCATGTCCATATGATCAAACAGAAGAAACCAGACAAAATCCGTGTTTGAACTTGGCTGTTGTTGTGGAAACAACATTGTGCTCTATGAGCCAAAAGCTGTAATCCTTTCTCAATCCATTGCCTTCAATAGGTGTCTTGCCTGATTACGGCTGGCAGGATCAGTGCCACTGTTTGTACCTCTAGAAGACTAGTTCAGTAAAGAAAGGTTTCATCAGTTATTCCCAATTCTCTTATTAGCAGAAGCCTGCTGTCTATGGCAGTGGTTCTCAACCAGGGATCTGGGGCTGCCTGGGGGGCCTTGAGCAGGTTTCAAGGGGTCCACCAAAATAAACCAGAGAGCAGGGCTAGTGTTAGACTTGCTGAGGCCCAAGGCAGAAAGCCTGAGCCCTGCTGCCGGGGCTGAAAGCCGAAGCCTGAGCAAACTATCGTTGTGGGTCCCTGGGCAATCACCCGCCTTGTGACCCCCTAATGCCAGCCCTGGCTTTTAATTTACTGGATATGCAGAAAAACAGGTGTTGTGGCACAGGTGGGCCAGGGAAGTTTTATAGCATGTTGGCAGGACCTCAGAAAGCAAAAGGTTGAGAATCCCTGCTCTATGGAATTGGCCCTGCTCATAACTAAAGACACAATTCTGCTTTCACTGAGGGCAATGGCAAAACTCCCATTGGTTTCAGTGGTGCAGAATTGAACCTTAAGGGCCAGATCCAAAGCCCATTAAAGTCTATGGAAAGTCTCCCACTTGATTTCAATTATCTTTGGATCAGGCCCTATGTGTATGCAACAGCTGACCCACCACTCTTCACCGTTTTGTGGGTTTGGCTTTTCACTGGGAAAGGCTGTGGCACCTCATTCAAAGCTTTCTATATTTTTCTTTATCAACTACTGCTGTTAATGGTTCAGAAGCTGCTTGTGGGGTTCCCAGCCTGTGTTCTGTCCCATGCTATGTACTGTCAACTGTCTTGGGTTCGTCTGTAAGGTGCCTAGCACACGTCCAGTGCTCTAGGAACTCACATCAATAGCGATACTTGTCAGGACTGACGGGGAGAGGAGGGTGTTAACTGTGGGGCAGGGTTTCATGTTTGACGTTTTACATTTTCTGCACAATTGTCGGTTATTTGCAATTCACTAATACTTCCCTGGATCTTGTAGCCTCCTGGCAGCTTGACTAAAATGACAGGCTGAAATTCTATATTTTTACTCTGTCACGTAGAGCTACTGCTTCGAGCATTTTGGTTTCTGCATGTTTTGCTGCCACCAGTTACAACACTGATCTTTGTCTGACAACAAAAATTAAGGGCTAGAATGTGATTAAGGCTACAAGACATCAGAGGGGACTAAGAACCGCACCACATAGCTAGACTTGTGCGACCTGGATACTGGGTTTGGATGTGCAGGAGTAAGTGGGACTATTACCTATTTACTCTCTCCCCAGAGCAGGGGGTGGGAAGGAGCAGAGAATGGCCCCATCCTACCTTACTCACTGGCCAAAGTAGCTGAGCCACCTATCTGGTATAGGCCACCCCTATCTCCCGCCCACCTTAAGGAGCAAGCAGGGGAGGAGTTATAACTGACAGGTGCCACAGTGTCTCCTAGAGATACTCCTGGGTTGGTGTAGACCTTGTCAGAGATGTGCCTAAAGACTCAATCTAGCTCTGGAGGTTTACTCTGGATGCCCAATGGTAACAGTGTCTGTGGACCAAGAGTCAGTTTGAAGGGTTCTTTTCTATAAATAAATTTCCCTTCACATTCTTCTTTCCAGAAGGGAATCAAATAATACATATGCAGATTTGTTTTTCAAATTACAAATCTTTTCTTGTTTAAAAAATAATGGATTTATCCCTCTCCCCTCCCTCCACTAAATCCAACCAAGACAACTTTTTCCTGGTTTTCTCTCTCGCGCGGGGAGTGGTGGTGAATAAGTGGTGATTAAAATAAAAGCACACAAAAAATAATGCATTGAGGGCTTAGCCTATGCATCCACACTAAAATGTTGCTTCATAGGTATGAAGTGTTTTTAAATATTCAATGTTTTAGTTGGGGGTTTGGTTGCACTGAGGTATGGGGTACAGGGAGTGTGTATATACAGAACCAGGCCAAATCTGCTCTTGTGCCTTGATTCTACCATTCCTTGAGAGTGCAGAAAGTGGTGCAAGGATGCTGCGATCCCAGGCAACTGTGAGAAGAGATTACTGCGGAAATTTTCAAAAGGTGGCCTCTTTCTAGGTAGTGATAAGGGTCCCCGCTACCATGGTAGCTGATGCAAATGGCCTGTTGCATGCTCCAGCTGGAACTTAGAGCATGTGTGTGTGCTCAAGAGATTTTCAGAACAGTTTCTTAATTGCATCCAATGTGCCCTGGGCCTGAGCTCTCCCCCTCCCTTCTCTGTCTTTCCACCCTAGTCTGTTCCCCTCCTCTCCATGCCCATGACATTGAGCATGACAGAGGGATCCATCTCTTGCCCCTGCTTTTGAGGGTCACGCCTGTTTTGAGTTCAGCAAGGTAGCTCCTCAGGAGCACTGCCACCAGCAAGATGTGTTACTCAGTTCATTCCCCCAGCTGCCCTACCATTGGATTTTAATACCCAATAGCCTCCACAGAGCAGAATTGTTTTGACAAAAGCAAAACAAAATCTCCGCCTGTATATAGAAAATTCACATGGACTCCAACGTTTCAAAACCAGAGCCATCTCTCACACAGCACAGCCCAGTACAACTTTAGCTGCCAGGCAATATCAAAGGAATACTCACAGCTTGGCTGGAGTCTTTAGCTATCCAGGTAAAATGTGCAGAATGCCATTCTAGTGCCTAGTGTGCAGGATTGCCCATCAAAGCCAAGTTCCATTTGACAGAATTATTATTAAAATCTACTGATCCGCAGGGAGTATAATAGGGGCTTTAACCAGCCTCAGGGAAAAAGGAGCTTTAAGCAGCCCCACGGACACTTGCCTGACAAAGAGAACCCACAATGCCTAGAACTGCTCCTGCAAAGTGTACTTACAGTACAGGGGCAATTCTGCCTCAGCAAGTGCACATACAGCTCCCCTTGGGTCCAACAGGAATTGATCACACGCACCCAATGGCAGAATTTCACTCTGCTTACTGAATTCAGGAACTCCTCTCCCGTATCCAAAAAGGTTGAAATCCACTTAAAACTGGAGAAATGGCTCAGAATCCCATGTCTCAGTAAATGTTACAAAGCTGCAGCTCTCTAGTGGATGGCAAATGTCAGTAGAAGCTATTTCAACTTTGGATCATCCTTTCAACCTAGAGCACAGCTGATGAGCTTCATTTATAGACTCCAAATTACAAAGCTCTGGTCTCTCCCAGGGGATCCTTCTGTGCAGGATTCACCTTCTCAGCTACTTGAACATTTCACCACCGATGCCTGGGGTCAGGATGGAACCACTACTTTTATCTTCCTAGTTCTCGAGTTGAACAGGGCATAATAATTTGGATTGTGTGTGCCTGGCAATTTTGTATGTGGATTTTTATCTCCAGATAACATATGAACTCTTGAAAAGGTTACAGGCTAAACTCCAACTAGGGCCAAAGATTCAGATTCTAGGACTGGAAGGGACCTCGAGAGGTCATCGAGTCCAGTCCCCTGCCCGCAAGGCAGGACCAAATACTGTCTAGACCATCCCTGATAGACATTTATCTAACCTACTCTTAAATATCTCCAGAGATGGAGATTCCACAACCTCCCTAGGCAATTTATTCCAGTGTTTAACCACCCTGACAGTTAGGAACTTTTTCCTAATGTCCAACCTAGACCTCCCTTGCTGCAGTTTAAGCCCATTGCTTCTTGTTCTATCCTTAGAGGCTAAGGTGAACAAGTTTTCTCCCTCCTCCTTATGACACCCTTTTAGATACCTGAAAACTGCTATCATGTCCCCTCTCAGTCTTCTCTTTTCCAAACTAAACAAACCCAATTCTTTCAGCCTTCCTTCATAGGTCATGTTCTCAAGACCTTTAATCATTCTTGTTGCTCTTCTCTGGACCCTTTCCAATTTCTCCACATCTTTCTTGAAATGCGGTGCCCAGAACTGGACACAATACTCCAGTATTACTCAGATGTGAAAGTCCATTTGTGACGCATGGCTAGAAAGGGTTAAACACTCTGCAAAATAAATAACCCTCAAAGGACATGTGGGGAGAGAATGTTTGTATTTTTGTGTATTTACATATGTATGAGTAGGGTCAACAATGTAATCAACAGTCCCTGTCTACGCTGTATTCTGATAATTCAGAGGTAAAAAAAAATCCCATCCTTTAAATGAATTGTAAACACGGAATATCTCGGTATTCATCTCTCTTTGAAATTTACTGTGAATGGTGGAGGAAAAAGCAAATAGCTTTATGTTAATTTGTATAGCTAAGTACTGGTGATGGACCTCCTTCAAAGTCATCCTAATTACTTTTTGCTCCCCGAGGGAATCCCAACTTGTCAAAAAGGACATGAAATTGTATAAAAGATCCTCGGGTTCTGATTCTGTCATCTCAGATCTGCTTAAGCTTCATCAGGGGAAGTTTAAGTTGCAAGACTGAGGTCCCAGTTATGCTGGTAAGCCCTGAATGTGATATTGGACATTGGACTATAAACTATTTCTGAAAGAACTCTTTGCAACCACAAAGCTCACCATCTCTGCTATGAATCTGCACCTAAAAGAATTGAACTCATGTCTGTATGTATATTGATCTTTTAATCATACTCTCTCTCTCGTTTTTTAATAAATTTTAGTTTAGTTAATAAGAATTGGCTGTAGCGTGTATTTGGGTAAGATTTGAAACATTCATTAACCTGGGAGGTAATGTGTCCGATTCTTTGGGATTGGTAGAATCTTTTCTTTTATATGATGAAATAAGATTTACAGACATTTTCATCATATTTTACATGGGTACGTGGATGGAGGCCTGAGGCTGGATCACTTTAAGGGAAATGTATTGTTTGGACTTCTGAGTAACCAGTAAGGTAATAAAGAAGATGTTCTATGCTGCCTTGGTAAATCTAAGTATTGGAATATCCACCAGCTTTTTGGGGTTTGGCTGCCCCATTCTTTGCAGTTCACCCTAATTGAGTGACCATAGCTGGCTCCCCACTAGGACTCTGGTCACACCATTGTTTTTCTTCTTCCTTAGCCACCACCCCAGTCTCCCCCCAGAGGATGTTGGGTAAACTAACGAACGCTTAGCAGCTATGCCCATTAGATTTCAGTTTTTGTTCTCATGTTATATTTTGTATATAACCATAGTAACAATCACTAAGACAAATGGAGGCCCAGAATGATGTACGGCTGTAGTGGGTATGTGCTGAATACACCACAGGGCAGCATTTTGAACTACCTGAAGGAACCATTTATTTTGGTGACTGGCAAGATTTTTGAATCTTCATCAGGGCTTCTGTTAACGTGCCACTGTGGGAGTTGTACTGTACTTGTTTGATTAGTGATCATACTGTTAAGAATGACATGTCTACCCAGGCAAATCTGGGTTAGACTGTGACTGGGAGGAGCAATGGAACATCCAATATGTACGCAGACATTACATTTTTCTTGCTGCACTCAAAAACATGAGCCTTTCGGACTGATCCTCTCTTCTGAGGAGCACTCAGTGCAGCTGAGGAGAGGGGGCTTTAAGCCATGTTTGCGCTCCTTGATCCTGGGCCCACTTTGCACTGGTCCAGTCCCCTCACTGTAAGTCAGAGCAGCCTAAAGGAGACTATAACTTGTGTTGGCTGCCAACAGCCCTAGTGGAACTGTTACAGCAGCCAGGGGGCATCAGGGAACAAAAATGTCCTTGCCAAATGCTATTTCACAGATTAGGCCCTCTGCACCAGCCACAGGTAAGTAGGCATTATAGGAGCTACTAAAGTGGCTGTACATAATCAAAAGATCCCCTCGTGCTGCGTCATCATCCTGTGTTTGGCTAAACCAGTCTTTGTGCTGGCTGAAGGCTACTCTCATGCAGGGGAGAATCTGATCCAGAGTGTTCTGCTTGTTGTTGCAAACGTGCTGGATCACTAGTGGGAGAAAAAACTGTCCTTAACTGCAATCAGATGTGAAAAGTGGCCTTCTGCTTATGGGGCCATAGTTCACATTGTCTCTATTTTTTGGAAAATGCAGGATTAGTTTTCTATGCTCATGAAGATAATGGGACTGACATTAGAAACAAGTTCCTGAGACTCAGAGTTAACATCATGAGTTTGTACAGTAATTATGGCACTGCAAACATTTGTTCACTTTTGGCAAAGAAAGGTTATTTCTATTTCCCTTCCTTCCAAGGGTGTGTTCATGTCTAAATTTTAAAATAAATCACAAATACTTTAAAAGTTTAAAAGTTTATTGCGAGAATGCAGCAGTCAGCCTTTTTTTGGTGTTACATGGAAAATGAACAAGCAAAATGAGTAGAAAATATAGAGCATGGTGAAAGAAAAGTACATGTTAATAATATCCCCCCATAATGAAGTTATAATTGAACAGAAAACCAATTACATTATCTGTGGAAGAGGATACAGCTTCTCATGTTACAGTACAGTATCCGGATTGATAAGGAAATGCATTTTCCATCCACAATGTAACTACTTTTCTTTTAAAAAAAAAGTAAAATAAAATAAAATAAAATAAAATGGCTAGGCTGGGAAAAAAGTAAAGTAAACTGTTACAATATTTTCAAATCTTGGTTATCAGCTTACAATTGTGAGGGTATGGAAATGGGAGAAACAAACAATAGCCCATGCAAAATATACAGGAAGAGATTAATCAAAAATCCAAACATTAAAAAATTATGAAACTGTTGCATTTTGCTGTCCTGCAATCTTCTCTTCAAAAGTCTACACCCAAAACATTTTACAGCTTTTTAAGAAGAGTAGAGAAGTTAATCACACCCAGAAAGGACTTTATGATTTATTTTGGGCATGAGTTTATTTTCCAGCAAGGTCACTGCACCCAAGCAAATAATAGTATGACCACAAACCAGTTTGTTTTGTTTAAGTGAAAGTAATACAGATTCATCTAAATGAAATTAAAATTCAGAAACACTTGTTAACTGACTACTAACGCCCGATAGAGCTGCTGCTGAAGGCTGAATAGGAATAAGAATATGAAGCATTTGCTGATGCATCTAAACTTCCTCTCCTGGATCCACTTCGTGAGCCTGAGCGGGAGCCTGAGCGGGAGCCAGGGGCAGAGGAGACATTATAGGGACTAGAGATGCCTTTGGACGAAACAGAAGCAGCTTCCAACAGTCTCAGCCCAGTGACGTCCTCCACCATTGATCGACTCATTGCATCTTTGTAGGATATTTTCAGCTTGGTCTTGGGGCAGGTCAGAATTTTGGTATAGCTGTTAGTGTCTTGCAATCTCTGAGCATTCCGCCCATCAATCAATCCTTTCCTAATGGCTTCCTCCATACTAATTCTTCCACGCACTTCTGGATCGACGAGGCCTCCAGTGAGGTACTGGAATTCAAGAAAGCGCTGACCAGCCTCATACGGCAGCCACTTTTCCTTCACTGCCTCTGCTGCTGACATTCTAGTGCCACCCTTTAAGCCTTCAAACCCTAAGAAGGCCTTCTGAGCTGGCTTGAGCCGTGTGGCCATATCGTGATCAATGATGCCTTGAGCAACTGCATCCTGAAGTGAAAGCCTTTGGCCCGTGGTAGGACACATTATGCCTCCTGTGCAGGCCTGGGCTTCGAGCAACCGCTGTCCTGTAATGCTGTCGACAATGCCCCGTTGTATAGCTTCTGAAATGGAGATTCTCTCCAAGTTTTCAGTATCAAATATGGCTGCAATGGGGCTGCATTCCTCCAGGGGTGCTGAAAAAGAACCACTCTTTCTCACTGAAGAACTCCTGACACTCAGCACTGTGGGAGATTTAGTTACTGACTCATGCTTAAATACTTCATCACCGCCATTCTTGCAGGAAATCATGTCTGCAAACTGTGTAAGGCTCAAGCTTCCAGAACGGTACTGGTCAAAAAATTTCCTTTCAACAAGACCCTTATCAATAGCATTCTGAATGTCATACTGATTGCCTGTTTTCCTGTCCACAAGGACCACTCTTGTGCTTCCATCTGACCCTGTAATAGTTATTTCTTCCCACTCACACTCCTGTTCAGAAAGTTCCATGTAAGTGTCATAATCTATGAGGCCTTTATTGTACGCCTCCTGCACTGACATTTCCCGGTTTGTTTCTGGATCTACGATGACAACCCTGCGTTTCCTAAGGGTGTTCTTCTGTGAAGTTTGCACCACCTTTTTCTTGTCTCTCAGGGGGAGAAGACAGAGCCCTGTTGCTTCATCCTTTATGCACCTTTCTTTCAGCTGCAGGTAGGTCAGATTTTCTTCGGTGTTAGGATCAAAAAAACCCTTCGTATCATCACTTGGGTCTGAGAGAATTAAACTGAGCTCTTCATTGAAGTAACCACGTGTGTATGCCATGTGAACCGGCAAACGGTGGCTTTCTTTGGGGTCAATGATTCCCCCAGTGGCAATCTGAGCCTCTAGCAAACGAATGCCATGGCCTTTCTCGATGAGCTCCTTATTCATTGCCTGGAACAAGGAGATGATATTTCCTGTTTCCGGGTCTTTGTACCCTGTGACTGCTCTTTCAGCAGAGAGGAGTTTGTCTTTAAATTCAATTCCAATAAGGCCTCTTTTGTAAGCTTCCTCAACTGGTAACCTCACATTGCTGACAGGATCCACCATGAAACCAGTGGCTGCTTGGGCTTCTAGAAGTTCAAGGGCTGTACCCGGTCTAACCAGGCCTATTTTCATGGCCTGATAAATGCCAAGCTTCTCTTTAGTGGCCTCATTGTAGATCCCTGCTATGCAACTAGAGCCCTGGAGGAAATCCTTAATACTGTCACTGACTTCTTCCACACTAATTGTGCCTGCTTCGAGACCACATGCTGTTGATTCCTGAATAATTCCAGAGCTGACCAGTTCACTTATGGGGACAGGCTGCCTAATCCCTTGAAATGACATACTTCTCTTCTGCACGGGAAGGAGAAGTAGGCCAGTGTGAGGTTCAATCCTGCATTTTTCCCTCAGCTGGATGTAACTGACCGCCTTCTTGGTTGCAGGGTCAATAAAATTCTTTGAAGCACCTTGAGGGTTATTCAGGACTCTGTACAGGTCTTTGTCAATCAACCCACGAGACAAAGCAACATCTTTTGGCAAGAAAACACTGTTGACAGGGTCAACAATGCCTCCTGCAGCCATCTGGGCTTCAAGCAGGCGAATCCCAGTTTCCCTGTCAATCAGATTTTTCTTGATGGCATCAGACACTGGCACTGTTTTTCCTGAGAATGGATCTTTAAATCCCATAATAGCCTTCTCTGCTGTATAGATTTGTTCTCGGTCATCAAAGTCAATCAGGTCTCTGGCAATCGCACTGTCCACAGTCAACAACTCATTTCTGTGCAGGTCAATCACACCTCCTGTAGCTGCCTGGGCTTCTAAAAGCAGGACTGTGTTTTCTGGGGTAAGAAGCTGCTTCCGTTTGGCCTCCAACAAAGTGTACTTCTCCTTCGGAGTAAGAGATGCTCCTGCAATAGCCCCTGCCCCTCTAAGATAAGGTTCGATGTCAGCAGCAACTTCTTCCACTGACCTTTGTCCCCTAAGGAGCTTATCCAGGGTGCTTTTGTCTATCAACTGACATTCATAGAGCTGAATTGCTGTAATTTTCTTACGCAGCCCATTAAACAGCAATTTGGAAGGATCAATGGCAAAGTCCTCTTCCGTCTGAGTACATCTGTGGGATCCACATGGGCGATACTTCAGTTTCTCAATCTCCCTTTGCATTCTGAGGCGCTCGGCATCCATCTCCGATTGGCTTTTGCAGCTGATCTCTTCCAATCTGCACTTGTATCGGTCTTCAATCCTCTTAATCTCCATTTGTAACCTTTCAATCTCAATCCTCAGGGCATTCTTCTCCCTCTCACTCTTTTCTCTCTCAGATTCAAACTTTCTAATGGTCTCTTCATTTCGGGAATACTGGCTCTTCCACTGATTTAAGTCATTCAGGATTTGTTGTTTCTCACTTTCCAGCCGTTGTTTCAAACGAGACTCTGATTCCAGTGTAACCTTTGCACGGTTCAGCTCTTCTTCTAATCTCTGCAGCCTTGCCCTGTCTTGTTCCAAGGTACTTATTTTTATCAGCAGGGTCTCTCTTTCTTGCATAATGTGAGTATACTGACTTTGGGATTCTTGAATCCTGTTGGATGCCTAAAATTTAAAAAGCGAAAAATTGAGAGAGAGAAATGTTAATTATAATTCCCACTTATGATGTTCTTTATCTTTTTCCCATAATTTAACATATCACGTATTGGCACTGGAAAACCTTCTGAATATCCCTATGCTGTATCCAAGATTATGACTATGTTTTAATATACACTGACACCTTCTCTGAAAACATTTCTGTTAGCACCTAGCACATAGTGCCCCAGACCCACTTTTCGCTTATAGACTGTACTGCATCCCATCCTAACTGTCTTG
Organism: Emys orbicularis; assembly: GCF_028017835.1. Taxonomy (NCBI): domain Eukaryota; kingdom Metazoa; phylum Chordata; order Testudines; family Emydidae; genus Emys; species Emys orbicularis. The sequence goes on from NC_088684.1 coordinate 117,987,939, forward strand.
TTTTTAATTCTGTCTGTGGGTTAGGGAAGCCTTGGTTTTATGGTGATCAGTTACCTTCTGACTATATTTTTACTATTACTCATACTATATATGTACAGTGTACACAGACACATAAAGGGCCTGATCCTCAGCTGGTGAAAATGGACATAGCTCCATTTACTTAGGCCTCCTCTTCTTGTCAATATTTCTTATTTTCAGTTCCAAATATTTTTACTTGAATTTCTTTAAATTTTAATTAATTTAATGTCACTTAACGTATGTGTACGCATGTGCACAGAGATATATAGAATGCATACTCTATATGCATCAACTGTATTAAATTAAATAAACTATGTATGTAACATATATGTGTGTGTGTGTGTGTGTGTGTGTGTGTGTGTTCTGAGTAGAGACATAGATAGACAGACCGACCGACTGACCGAAAAGAGAGAAACAATATTAGGAGTTTAAAAAGAGAAAAACAAAGGGAAAGAACGATGCTGAGAACAGAATCGGAAGACAAATACCGAGGATGATATAATAAAAGATTACAGAGAGTAAGTATAGGGAAAATCATGGATGTAATAGAAAAATATTTTGAAATAAGCACAGAAGACGTGAAACTAAACTGCAAAGTGGCAGAGTTATGAATGATGTTTTTGACAGATAGTATATCATAACCATGTATTTCATAGTTACATAGACATGCATAAATATATCATGTAATACAGCGGTGTATACGTAATATATTTATTTACACATATATTCAACCATATATATAAAAACACACACACACACACAGATTTTAAAGAAGAATTACTTTCTGGAAAACAAAGCAATACAGATGTGGATTTGTTCTATTACTGTATATATAATATATGTAGATTCAAACCTGCTCAGTAGATAGGGTTTCATAAATGCTCACTTGTACATGTAATAAATGGAAACTGCTCTTTGGCAAGTGACCAAGCAAAAGAATGAAGGATAAAATTCCATATTTTAAAATGGTCTCTGTAATCACATATCATGGATATTTTGGGGAATATGGGCTCGTAGTAAAAGTTTCAGAGGAGCCCAAGTGGCTTAGTACCAAGTCCCACTGAAAGGCAATGACACTTAAGCTTCTAAGTCACATAAGCACTTTTGAACATTTTACTCTTAATCCTTAGCTGCAGCCAAAGATATGCTCAGCCCACTTGAGGAGGGGGGGCAAAGCCTCTTACGCCACTTTTGCGGCTCCTCAGTTCTGGGGCTAGCAGCTGGTTCAGCATCTGGTACAATTTACAATAGTCTCCGGACTGTTTTCCCTTGTGCTGGATGAAACAGTCCCCAAGTGTCGGCACAGCTGAAACACAGTGGCAATCCAGATACTCCCTCTTCCCCTGTGGCTGTAAAGTGGGGATTAGCACAGAGCTAGGGTTTCCTTCACACTGGGGGAAGCCTCAGCTGGATGGGTAGCTTTATGGCCCATTGACACTGCTTCAGGGGTGCGGAGGAGCTAGAAAAGGGACCTGGATCTGACTATTTTAAAAATCCAATTTAAAAGGGAAATGAATCTCAATTATAATTAAACAGCAAAGAGTAAATTAAATGGATTCAAAAAGCCATTGGAGTCAATTATCACATCGGAGAAACAGTAAAGTCGTGATCAAATATTTGTGAATACCTCTAGAGCCTGCTTTTGGAATTTTTCAATTTCCTGTCTCAAATTTTCCCTTTCTCTGTGTAAATCATTAATCAGCCCCTGAAGTTCCAGGGTTTGCTTGCTGCTTGTTTTGAGTTGATTCTTTAGTTCAGCAATAGTAGCATTTTTTTCACCATCAGCTTCACTTTTGCCCCTTCTTAGATCATCATATTCCAATCTTAAATTGCGCAACTCTTCCTCTAACATCAAGTGTTCCTTGGTAAGGTTCTCAGTAAGAGACTGAAGTCTTTCGATTTCTATTTTGCACTCATTCAGGCTCCTGCTTTTGTCCTCAATAGCTTTCTGCAAGTGCTCATTTCGGAGGTGAGCCTGTTTTAAGTGTTCCTGCTCTTGAACCAACTGGTGGCTTAAAGTTTCAATCTCGGATGTGTATTTTCTTATCTCCTCCATGAATCTCTGCTTTTCTCTTACTTGACCATCTAGTAACTCTCTCTGGTGCTTAAGGTCATCTTCACTCCTTTTCTTTACAATGGACACCTCCTCTATCTGCTGAGTGAGATTGGTGATTTTAACTGACTGCTCTCTGAAAGATCTCCTCATACTTTCTAATTCCTCTTCTACTTTCTTCCTCTTGGAAGACTCCTCCATTGCGTTTTTATTCAACCTACAAAGTTCCTCTTCCAGTTTATGTTTCTGGAGCTGCAAGTCTTTCATAGTGCTTTGCAACTTTGCACTTTCTTGATCCTTCCCTTTCTTCTCTTGTGAAATTCTTTCATATTCAATTTTCAGTCGTGTCAGTTCCTGTTCCTGGATCCTCAGTTTGTTGATCGTCTCTGTCGCACTGACGTTAGTTTTCTGCAGATCAAACTGAACTCTTTGTAATTGTTTATTTTCCTCCTCTAAGTCTTTCCTTTTACTTGTTTCCACTTCAAACGACTCTCTCAGTCTTTCAATCTCTTTGTTTCTCTCCTGAATTGTCTTTGCCGCATCATCAAGTGACTGCTTGTATCGCATGCTTTCTTCCGAGTGCATCTGAATGACCTGTTTTAGCTCAACCTCCAGTTGATGTTTCTTCTGTGAGATCTCTGAGCTAGTTGCTTTCTGCTGTTGAGCATTTTCCTCTATTTTTCTAAGGTTCTCTGTTGTCTGACTTATTGTGTTCTTCAGTCTCCTAATTTCCTCACACAAATTCCTATTTTCTCGCATGGCATTGTCAAGCTGTGTTCGGTAACTACTCGTGTCCTCTTCTTTTTGCACAGTAATCTGGTGAATCGTAGTCTTGGTGATATTAATTTCGGTCTCGTACTTGTTCTTTAAACTAATAATTTCCTCATCAAAATTGTTCCTTACCTTAGCCAGTTCATTTTCAAGTTGCCATTGGCTTTTAGCCTCTTCCTGAAGCTGAATCTTTAATCTTTCTAGCTCCTTTGTCTTTTCCTGGATAGTTAATGCAGCCTCCTCAAGTGCCTGCTTATACCTTGAGTTGTCTTCATTACGCAGCTGAATTATCTGCTTCAACTCCAGCTCCAGCTGTTGCTTCTGCTGTGACACTTCAGAACCACAGGCCTTCTGCTGAAGAGCATTTTCTTCTGCCCTCCTTCGTTGCTCTGTTGTTTGCAAAATGGCGTCATTGAGTCTCACAATCTCATCTTTAAGGTCTCTGTTCTCCCTTGCCAGTCTATCCAACTGGTTTCTGAGACTTTTTGTATCATCTTCTTTTTGGGAAGCTATCTGATGGATTGTGGTCGTCTTAATATTAATTTCAGTCTCATACTTGTTCCTTAAATTACTCATCTCCTCGTTAAACTGATTCCTTACCTTAGCCAGCTCATTTTCATATTCCCTCTTCCGTACGCCCTCATCCTGGAGAAGAACCCTTAACTTTTCTATCTCGTACTCTTTCTCCTTGATAAACTTCTCAGACTCTAACTTTTGCCAGCTCAGGCTATCTTTCTCATTTTGTCTTGTTTTCTGCAGTTGGTCATAGTCATTTTTCTGCTGCTCGTATCTATCCTCCATCTGCTTCCTTTTCCTTTTCTCATCTTCAATCTCATAAGTCAGCCTTGTTATCCTGTCATTGAGATCCTTTATCTGACCATAGCATTTGTCCAGGTTTTGCTTAGCAGAACCGCCATCCATCTCAGCTTGTCTCTTCAACTCCTCCAGACTCATGAGCTTTGCTTTGAGCTGGGAACAGTCCACCTGGAACTTCTGCAGATTCTGTTCCAGAAATTTATACTTGTTGCTATTATCGGAATTTGCATCTCTGGCAAGCCTGAGCTCTTCTTCTAACATTTCAATTTTAGTGCTTTTCATCTGTGGGATAAAAATTGAAAAAATGGGCTGTGATAACTATTTTGAACCCATCCCATGAATTACATCTTAAAAACCAACAACTGTAAGGAACATGCCCAACAATGCACAAAACTTTTATTTAATCACATCAGGACAGATTCAGATACCCATATTCACACCGAGTAGTACCTAGTACCTTACTCTGCAAAATCAATAGGATGATTTCCAGAGTAAGATTCTACCTGATGTGAGTATAGGTGGCACAATTTGGCTTTTTGTTTTGGCAAGATCAAAGCTCCCAGTGCCACATGCTGTTGGGAATGAATGAAATATCTTAGTTTCAAACACATTTAAATTCCCCTCTACCCAGAATTTACTAGCAACTGATATTGTTCATACCTAAGGCTACAATTCTTTCATGGAGGTCACAGAGGTCACGGAATCTGTCACTTCCAGCGACCTCCATGAATTCAGCCCAGGCAACCAGGAGCTGCAGGGTCCCCCTGCCACCTTGCATGGATACCCCAGAGCTGCCATGGGCGGCGGGGCTACCCCAGAGCTTCCTGCCGCCGGCATCAGTGGGGGGACCCTGGAGCTCCAAGCCCCCACAGGGGATGGGAGCCCCCAGAGCTCCGAGAAGGCTCCTGCACCTGTTTAGCCACTGGAGGTGGTGTGAAGACCCCACAACTGATTTTGTCATTGATATTTTTAGTAAAAGAGTCACTAACAGATCACAGGCTTCCATGAATTTTTCTTTATTGCCCATGACCTGTCCATGACTTTTACTAAAAATATCCATGACAAAATCTTTGCCAGATTCATACCGCCCCCTCTCCTGCAGGTGCACAGTGCCCCAAAAGAGGTAGGGTGGATGTAGGATCCCAGCTGTCTCCACTGGCCTGTAGAACAGGACTAGTATAGCAGAGTGAGTGGATTATATGCCGTTAAAGAAATGTAGAAGTGGGCACATTCCCCCTGTGCTCCAGGGAGCTCCTTCAGAGATGGTGTTCCCAAAAGGCACACATGTTCCCTTAAATAAGCTCACTTTAATGGGCTCACTATATTTGCAATCAATCACTTTCCTACATATACCTTACATTCCTCACACATGACCTCTGAATTGGGCCTGATTCTGGTCTCACCATGATGCATCACATCAACAGTAACGCCACTAAAAATCAGTGGAATCACAACACTGCAAAAGGACATAAGATCAGACTCAGGCCCACAGAATGGGGATGTGGTTTGCAGAAGTAGTCAGGGTTGACCTACTAGGCGAGTGCTGGGTACTTTTGCTATTCCCACCTCACATGTAAGTCTAATATACACCAGCTTCTATATCACCTCAAAATTGGCCCTGCAAGTCACTACCACCATCTTTAAAACGGGGAGAATGGAATTTATTTGCCTACTTCAGAAGTGTGCTGTGAGGATTCATTAGCTTGCTATTGATATAATCCAGGGTGTTTTTTCCTTTCCAATACTTTGTTTTGCATTTCACTAAGGGAAAAAGCTTTTGACCAGAGATACCTTGCTGTCAGATACTGTGGTGACAATGGAAAGTACCAGAAATAAAACAAGTAGGTTACCTTCAAATCCTCCATGCTCTTCAATATTTCACTTAAGAATTTGTAATAATCCCCTGATCTTGTAAGAAGCTCTATGTACCGAGACTGAATTTCTGCAGCCTGGAAAATAAAAACAGAACCATGGTCAGTCTATATTAGAAAGCTGTATGAGACCAGATAGGGGCTCAGGATTTTTTAAATGGTTTAAATATATTCCAAGAAACATTGATTTAGAGAGTGTGGAGCTAATTCTCTGCCTTCAAACTCCCGATAACCCTAGGAGACTTTGGGAAGTGAAAATGTCCCTTTCTGAGAAGGCTATGCCTCTTTTTTCCAATATCCATTTGCCCCACTGCAGATGTGGTGTGAAATCCTGGGTTCAGTTCCCCGCATCACCATATATTTCCTGTGTGACTGGGGCAAGTTCAGGTAAAAGTGTCAAAAGCACCTAAGTGACTAATGAACCTACGTTCCATTTTCAAAAGTGACTTAGGCACTTTTGAAAATTTTATCCTTAACTTTTCTGTGCCCCACCTGTAAAATGGAAATGATATCCCTGTCCTGCCCTAAGAGCTGATTAGGGAGATTTAATGAAACAACACTTCTATGTTTTAGCCACTGATTTCTGCTCTGCTCCTAGGATAAGAGAGGAAGGTTTCACACTTCTAATTTTATTTTGAAATGCAACGGATTCAAAAATGCTTTGTGACCACGTTATCTTTTCAGTGGTGACATGCTGAAGTTAAACATTACAAATAGAAGCCGCCACGATATTCTAACTTTTTTTGATATACGATGGAATGTAACATTTCTTACAGTGAAGCAGTAATGATGGCACAGAACTTTTCTCTCTCGTTTTCTGCATCTAAAGGGGGATTTGGACACAGTGAAACCGGTGCAGTTCCACTGCACAGGGGGCTCGCTACACAAGGATGTGAAAGGAGATCTGGTGATTCCAGAAGGAAGAATTAGGATGTTGGATCCATGACAATGTAGATCCATCAACTATGCACATCTGTGTGTGAGCAGCTCTATTGCTGCTCCACAGGAGGATCCATCCACTCAGCCCCCTGGAACTCTCCTGCACAAAGTCTGGCAAGTCAGGCATGGCACGATGGAAAGGATTTTCCCTTAAGAGTCCAGATTGGCTTAACAGAAATGCTCATAGACCCTAAACAGCAGTAGTGCTAGCGATTAGGATTCAGCAGCATATCTAGCAGGATAGCTTCAGCCGAAACATCGCATGTGAATAAATACAGTTTACAAGGAACTTGGGGAAAAAGGCAATGTACCTCTTGAAGAATCAACCCTGAAGGTGACTGAACTATAGTCTTCTTGATAGGTATGTTGAGCAACGTTTCCAATCCTGAACTGTAGGAAGCAGCCAGTAATTCATAATCCTGTAAGAATGGGAACAGAACACAATGCATTTTTAATGAATGCTGAGAAACCTCTCCTGGTCCAGATTTTTAGAACTGTACCCAAGTATTTATTGCTGTCAAAGGCTATATGCACTCCTCTGTTTATGTAGTATGGGGGAATCTGATCAGCCTGAATCCTGCAGAGGAGACTCAGATGAGCGTGTGTGCGCGCTGCGCAGAGGGGAAAGGTGTTTGGCTGTGTGTGTGTGTGTTTGGCATGGTTAGTTAGGTGGAGGGACTCCTGGGTGCAATTGTTCTGTCACCTTTTCCCCTAGAACAGCAGTTCTTAACCAGGGGTCCGAAGCCCCCGGTGAGCCGTGAGCAGATTTCAGGGGGTCCTCCAAGCAGGGCCAGCATTAGACTCACGGGGGTCCAGGGCAGAAAGCTGAAGCCCCGCCGCTCCAAGCTCCACCACCTGGGGCTGAAACTGAAGCCTGAGCAACTTAGCTTCATTGGGCCCTGTGTGGTGTGGGGCCCCAGGCATTGCCCTGCTTGCTACCCCCTAATGCCGGCCCTGGCTTTTATATGCAGAAAAATAGTTGTTGTAGCACAGCTGGGCCATGGAGTTTTTATAGCATGTTGGGGGGACCTCAGAAAGAAAAAGGTTGAGAACCCCTGCCCTAGAGCATTAACAGAATAACCTTCTCTGTGCCTTTTTTACATCACAGAAGGGGTGTGAACACGTGCCAGACACAACAGAGCTACTACTGCAGAGCACGAGATGGGGCTGGGAGAAACATGAAGACAAAGGCAAGCCACACAGAAGGATCACCAAAGATCACCATTATTGTCCCCTGTGGATCTTTCTTGACCTCTGTGGCTATTGTATACTCCTCCTCCCTGATCTGCATTGCCATTGGCCCTGCCTCCCAAAGCAACCCAGAAACCCCAGATTTCTCATCCACTCCCACCCTTTTAATGTGTGACATGGAAAATTTGGTCTGGATATATAGTGCCTTTGATCCTCCTTCAGAAATCCAGCAGAAGTCAGTGGGAGCTGCATGCTGGGATGAAAGGAAGTGATGGCCCTAAATATACAAGTAACTGAGGGTACAAATTGCTTTCAGTAAGTTCTGCTTTCCCCAAGTGCTTTACACTAGCAATTTCTTCACATACAGTCCTGTCTGAAAGAGGTGAGTGTGGGAGTTTTGCCTGAGTAAGAGCTAAGTGAAAACTGCAGGAGGGGGTCCACATAGTGAAAAACCATTCCTTGTTTAAGTGCTAGAGTAAATGTACCTTAATTGCAGCTGCACACAGATCTGCTTGCTTGAGAACCTCCTCCACTTTGTCTCGTTTTCCTGTTATTTCACTATGCAAGTTCTGTCCAGGAAACAATAAAATATATTTTAAAAATTACTGCACTTCCACTTGCCAAGATTCTCCCTTGTTGAGGAGAACAGCAGGTGCCTGTTGCTTTCTTGAAAGGGTGACTGCAATATAATATGATGGAATCATAAATGGCTTAAGCCTAAAATCCTTACTCTGTTCCTCAGGCCTTCCACGGACTAACTCTCATTGGTATCGATGGAAACTTGCCTAATGACTGAGTAACAACTGAGTAAGGACCTCAGAATTTGGGAAGTGCCTGACTTTAGCTAACACCCATTAAAAACCCTCTTTTTACTGGATTTTCCGGCTGTACTTATCACGTAACTTATATAAATTAGACTCCCTTGGACTAAATTCAAAGGTGATGCGTAAGGAAGTGTCAGTAGGTGGGCGTGAGTCTAAGAGGGTCTGTGCTCAATTCTTGGCTGTGCTGTTGCACATAGTAGGGATGGTAATACTGCCTTGCGCCCTCCGTTTATACAGAGCTGAGGGCAAGTCTACACTACAGCGCTACATCAGCGCAGCTGCACTGCTGTAAAGCATCTGGTGAAGACTCACTATGCTGACAGGAGAGCCCTCTCCCGTCAGCATAATTACTCCACTTCGGCGAGAAGCGGAAGCTATGTCAGCGGGAGAGCGTCTCCTGCCAATATAACACCAGTGTGGACAGCGTGAAACTTGTGTCACTTGAGGGGGAGGGGCTTTTTCACACCCCTAAGCGATGTAAGTTAGATCAATGTAGGCTGTAGTATAGACCTGCCCTGAGGCACAGATAGATTGGTGACCAAACTGTGAAATCCTACACACAATGGTGAGCAGCTACTCACGAGTAGCACTGTGGATTTCAATGGGACTACTTGTGACGGTAAGTGCTCACCAATATGAGGAAGAGCTTCACAGTCTGGCTATAGGTGACTTGATCAAAGTCACATAAAAAAATCAGTGGCAGAGACAGGAATTGAACGTAGCCTTTCCGAGTCCCACTTGAATGCTTTAAGGACAAAACCATTCCTGACCTGAACTCTATGGGGCACACTGGGCTCCAGGCTTTTTTTTTTTTTTCCCCTCCTGAAAATAGGCTGGAAATTTTGTGAGCGCAAACTTAGACTCTACTTGAGCAGGGATGAGTTGGCACAGAAATGCCTGGTATTTCTAAACACTCAACTCACCAGCGAGGACTCAGGTTGTGGCAGTCACCGTTTTTAAGAGCTGGAGGACAGTACTTCCAGAATGGTTTTCATGGCCAATCTATATGTTCTAATATCCTTTTTGATTGTCGGTTATCTACCTTATTTATAGGAGGACAGTTACCATAGAAGTAACAATCCTAACAATGTCATACTTATGAATAACGCTCAGAAAATACACAGGTCAGTCTGATTTCCATGTTAGGACCTAAGAGTTACAGTGGTAGGATGGCCCTTGCAATGATCGCAGATAGAAGACAACCGAGGGGGAGGCCAAAGACTCAGTACATAGACTGGATATCAGTAGACCGTAGAGAGACCAACTTGCATGACAGCCATGCGTACAATCATGAGTTTTGGAAGACAGCTATCGAAGTCACCGCCCCAAAGAGGGAAGTGGCAAAAAAGAAGAAGAATCTGTTTTCCATGTTTAGGTATAACACCATTTCAGAATAGGAATAAGTCACTAATGGGGAGCATCTCAGGATGGTTGCTGCATTTCTTAAGTGGCTACATTTAATCAACTTTTCAACTGATGCCATACAAACCCTGAGGCAATCTTTTGCCTGTGTCTTGTTTTTGTTCTTTTGGTAGTGCAAATATATTCTAACTCAAAACAGGCCATTACTATGAAGACAACACTGCTGCACAATTAATACATTTTAAAAATCTGGTTCACTGAACACATTGCAGTAAGGTGCCATGTACCTTCTGCTCATGTGAATATCTCATGATGGTGTTGCAATCTCCTAATTTCACAGCTTCAATAGCATCTTGCCTGCGCTTAGCATCACAGATCCATTTGTTCAGAGCCTGGTAAAAATCACGGTAAGTTTTCAGCTGTTTGACCTGTCTTTCTAGATCCCATGATCTAGAAAAAACAAAGAAAAACCATCAATGTGAAAAGTACAGTCTCATTTTTCACAAATTTTCAAATGTTTAAACAATCCCTTCTCTTTGTGCTCATTATTACAAGAGGTAAAACAACAGCAGCTGCTGAAAGAAGATTTAAGGTAAAAATTTTCAAATTTGTATGCTGAAATTTACATCTAAACCCATATTTAGGTACCTAAATAACTGCTCTTATTTTCAGATGTCACTGCAAATTGTGAGTTCTCAGCACCTCTAAAGATCAGACCACTTATTTAGTTGCCCCGTATGGATTTTGCTGCCTAACTTTTGTGTGAGGATACCATATAAGTGCCTGATCTAATTCCCACCAAAGTCACTGGAGAGACTCCTATTACTTTTTTTGGGGGGGTAGGGGGGGAGAGAGGGAGTGACATGGGGAGGAAGCAAGGGTTTGATCAGACCTTAAGTATGACAAGAATCAGGACCACTGATGCAGTTATCTGGATTTACATCAGCAGAAGCTTGTTTACTGTAACTGAGAGCAGAATTTGGCCTGAAGTAATCAGTGCTGGAACTAGGAGTGCTTGAAGTGCTACCATACCCCCTGGCTTGAAGTAGTAACAACCACCCAAATACATGGTTTCCGCCTTCAGCACCCCCACTATAAAAATTGTTCCAGCACCACTGCCTGAAGTAACAACTTCAGGATTTGACTCTAATATATTAAAAGTGAAATATTATTTAAAAAATCTAATTTCCTTTTTACTCTTTATGCCGTTCTATTTTTTTCCCCAATTTATTCAACCTAAACAATGAATACAGATTAATCAGTTTCATTTTTTCTAGTCAGTGTCATTTTCTGTCTCTCACACACTAGCAGTGTTGCAGTGTTCAAGTGGCAAAACACTACACAGGAATGTTTTAAATCCAAACAATCAACTATTTTCAGTGACATTTAAAAAAAATCCTAAAAACATTTATTTCCATATTAGGTTATATAAATCTTTCCCTTCCCACAACAAAACTCTACATTTTGGACCTGGCCTACCCAACAGTGTCCTTTAAAGTGTGCTTAGCTAATTTTTTGACAATTCTCCCATTGCCAAAAAGCCAAGCTCTAAGCAGAGAAGACCAAAATTACCAGAATGCTGGTTACATCAGCTCATTGTTTTCCTTCTAGCTACAACATGATGATTATCACAATATCAAGAACGACGGGGGGAGAGAGGGGGGAAGAGAACTATTAGGAAATATAGACAAACCTGTGGTCTATCTGTTTCTCTACCCTGTGCCAACGGTCTGTTAGCTGGTTGACTTTGTCAGTGTACTTCCCAAGGTCCAAATCATAAAGAACATAAGCCTGGCAAGACTGCGAGTGGATTTGCATTGCTTTCTGCAGCTCAGATTCCAGGGTGTTCAGCAATGGCTTTTTCTGGTTTAGGTCTACTTTCATTTTCTGGATGTGAGAGAAAACAATGAAACATTTAGTTCCCCACCAGGTCTTGACCTTCTATAGTATGTATAGTGTGTTATTAGTGTTGGTTTAAGCATTTTGGCCCTGATTCAGCAAAGCACTGAACCATATGGATGTCAACAGGACTTCAGAATGTGCTTAATGTGCATCCGAAGAAGTGGGTTGTAGCCCACAAAAGCTTATGCTCTAATAAATTTGTTAGTCTCTAAGGTGCCACAAGTACTCCTGTTCTTTTTGCGGATACAGACTAACACGGCTGCTACTCTGAAACCTTAAAATTAAGCATGTACATACGTGCTTTCTTGAATTGAGCTCTCATTGTCTGTGACTACCATCTTAGCTCTTTTAAATGGTAAAGGGTGGATTTTAAACTGCTCTTCCAGTTGCTCTACACCTGAGTCTCATTTAATTTCAGAGGATTTAATCTGTACATGGAACAGCTACAGGATCAGGCCACAATACTGTCAAATACTTTTTATCTAACTGTATTTTAAAAAAAAAATCTTTGCGGATCTTTAGACAATGACAAGACCTTTTTCTTTAGATTAGTTTTATACTAAACTTTAAAAAAAACCCACAGAAGATCATGCATTAAAAATAAATAAATCTAATAATAATACATTTGGGGTCTCACCAAACTGCATATTGTGCAAGTAAAGTCCACCTTTGCACTCCCCCAATCCTAGGGTTGCTCTATTCAATGGTGGTCTCTGGCTGAAAGTGCAAGTAGCCTTGGGGCTGCTCTAAATTACAATGGCTGCAAATGGCCATAAGGGGCTGAAACTATAGCTGTGGATTGGTGTGGTATAAGGGTACTCCAACTACGCCCCCTTTGCTCTGACCACACCCTCTTTTTCCCCCCACTGCAACAGCAGTAGAACAGAAGAGCAGCATACTCTACTAGAAGATGAGCAGGAATGTATACTCTACTAGAAGATGATCATCCCAATGCCAGGTAAATTGGCTCTATAGCCAGATTCTACCCACAGTGAAGCACAAAGCAGTTTTTCCACTTATGGACCTGGTCCACTGCGAGTAACTTAAACCTACAAAAGATATCAAATCCAAATAAATTTGTAATAGAGGCTGACGCTCCATCCCTAGCTTGCACAATCATGCCTCAGAAGCGTAGCTCATCCCCTGTGGACGATCATGCACTCTTCAGACATCTTCAGTTAGAAGACTGATTAAGAAGAGGTATTTAGGGAGTAAATCTAGGAGACACTAACCCTGTTACTCAGTGAACCATAGGAGTCCCCTCTCATCCCCCCACAGGGTTTATTCCTGAAAGTCACCAGGAATCTAAAATAGAATTTCAGTGTGTGAAAAATGTCCCTAACAGTTACAACAGGATCCATAAATATTCATAATCTCTAGCTATAAAAGCATTTAATCAAACTCTGTTTTCTGTCAAAGCTGATGATACCTATTCATGTAGGGTCCAACCCTGCAGCTGAGGGGTTGCATGTGCCTAACTCTCAGTGGAAGATCTGAGGTAAGCTCTGTCGCAGGACCAGGTCACTGGCTAACACAACACTATGATTTAACTGGTCATACTTGAGATGTCAGGAAAGCTAAAATATCACCCTGTGAAGCTTTCTAAACACTAGAGGGCCAGATCCTCAGCTGGCATAAATCAGCATAGTTCCACTGAAAATCAACAGAGTTATGCCGATTTACACCAGCTGAGGATCTCCCCCCTCCCGCGTCTTTGGAATGTCAGGAAATACAGCACTTCAGCAGGCATTTAACCTCTCACCTTCAGACAGGCTCGGTAAGCCTCCACTTTATCAAGGTCCAAAGAAACCGTTTCCTCTTCGGTGAGTCTGACTTCAAAAACTTTGATCACATCTTCTGCTTGTAGAATAACCTGGAGCAGTGATCTCAGCGCATTCAAACTGCAATAAACAAGGTGACCCAAAATAAATCCATAAATCCCCAAATAAATCCATAAATCTAGGAAAATGATGCTGTTTGGTTTTACAGGAACAGAGTTTAAGGCCAGAAGGGACCACCAGATCATCTAGTCTGACCTGCTGGATATCACAGGCCACCAGCATCACCCAGCATCCACACACTAAACCCACTATAATTTCACTGTATCTTATTAGTCAAAAGGGGGAGCCTGTGACAAAGAAAACCCTGCTACACCAGACTCTTTCAGAAACTGAGATGGAAGTCCACATAGGTATATGGGCCAACCCACATGGGCCACTCTGCAGGATCAACGCCTAGAATATTAATTCTAGGAAGTGCTTTGTTACATAGTCATATGAAAGGCCCCACATAAAATAACGTTTTTTATTGATAAACAAAAGCAGATTTCTGGACTAAGGGAATCTATAGGATTTATGGGACTAGTTAAGAGAAAGGAAAATGTTTAAAGTTCATGATTTGTTGTTATAACTTTTATTTTCTTACCTGTCTAAGTAGCCAGCAGAGACACCATTAATATTTTCCAGTTTCTGAAACAAGTTAGTTATCTCCAACTGCAAATAGACATACTTTTCAGAGCCTCTAAAGTTGGGCAGCAGGTCCTTATGCTTGTTGAGGGTGTCGGACATTGTTTGTGAATCATTCTGTATACCCTGATGAAAGAGAGAGAGAGAGAAAGATGTCTGTTTTATGCAGATACATTTCTCATGGCTAGATGAACATTCTGCATTGTATATGCCACTAATCTTCCCTCCAAAATATTTCACTTGACCTAATGGATTTCAGCGAGGACTAAAGTAGGGTCCTCAACCTGCATTAATAATATTCACCTATTACCTCTAGGCACAGCTCTACTCACTTTTATGCACAAGCACAAAAAGTGTAGAAGCACTGGCCACTCCTCCCCCAAACCCGTCCTGCTCTACGCTGAGCTTCATGGAATTCAGCTCTACAGGGACCAACAACAAACAGTGCCTGCTTCGGCACTGCCCAACCCCCTACAGTAGCACTGCCATGGTCCTGCTTTTCTGGAGGCCTTTGCAGCCTCCATGCCCCTGGGGGATTTCACCCTTGAAAAATGAGTCAGTTCAGAAAAAGAAAACCAGCTTCTTTTCTTATCACTTTCTGAGCCACTGAGGTATCTTGCATAAAGGGGACACTGAAATACAGTCTTATACAATTAACTGAAGCTGGTCATATTTTTAATCATTACACAATGGGCCCAATTCAGGCTATGAACAGGCACATGCCCAAAAAGTCATGGTCAGGAGGGGAACTGCCAGGTGTCACTTTTCTGATCCATTCCCCCCGTTCAGAGTTCGTAGCCCATAGGTCTGCTGCAGCCAAAGCAATGGAAGGAAAATTCAGGGACAGAGCCTATAAACATGGAGCATCCAGTCTGCATTTCACACAGATTACAGCTGCCTCTGGGGATTATCTGGGCAGGAAGATGTTAATATTGCTTTTGCGCGTGTGCAAAACGTGAACCCATGTCCACGCTACAAGCCAGGGGGGCCTGCATCTAGTTCAATAGAGTTTGCTTCTAAAATCAGATTGTTGTCTCTTTCTGTTTAATCCCCCAAGGGAAGAATGAAAATCCAATCCATAAAACTACAGTTAGTTCCCACTTGAAAAATGTCTTCTCTCAATTACACTCACAAACACCCAGAGAAAAGAACAGGATTTAGCTATTTCCTAGCTGATCTGGAATGCAGTACAGCAGAGGCTGCTGGAAATGTTCACACTGGGACTGAAAGGCTCTGGGAAAAACATCTACACTTACCTCTAACTCATTTATTTTGACTGAAAAATTGTGGGAAGCCCCCTGATCCACTCTGAGCGGGGTTCGTTGCACCATACGCATCTCACAGATTTCTATTTGCCGACGAAGTTTCTGGAGTTCTGTCAGCAGCCAGGCCTCCTGCTTCTCAAGTTCCCGGTTTCTTTCATTAATTAGAACTGGTTTTGATGCATCCAACTGAGTGATTTCAGTTGTTACCACTGTAGAACATATTAGGAGATAACCATTGGCATATGAAACCTGTCAAAGCGCTAACATGCAAAGTCACGGCAATAACAATTTGACCTAACAGTTCATTTGGCTTGTGGAATTAAGATCCCAAACCTTCATTTGTTCTTATGCAGCTGTAATAGAACAAACAAAAAATCAGGTGCCACAAAGAAAAGGCTATATTAAAAAAATGCAACAATGAGGTTTTACTTTCCGATCACTGTAAATACACAATATGGGCTAACTTCTGCTCTCATTTGTGCTAGCATCTCCACTGACTTTGCTGTGATAAGTTCAGATTCACACCAGTGTAACTGAGAACACAATTTGTTCCTCTGGGCAAACTATTGCACATCCAGTTTTGTTTTCTTGAGAGAAGCAATAGAGGTTCTTAGGCACACATCTTAAGCGGATTTTCTTAATTACTCGTGTGCCCGTAGGGGCCCAATCCAGTGCCCAGTGAAGTCAAAAGGAGTCTTTTTATTGATTTTAAAGGACACTGGATCAGGCCTAGCCAAAGAGAGAGATCAAACAAATATTTTCATGAAAAAAAAACCATTCAATCACTAAAAAAAACAGACAACAAACCTTGCTGCTGTTGCTGCTGTAGCTGCGGCCGTTGTTGATTTGGCAGTTGTATAACCAAGGTTTGATAGTGCTTCTGAGCATCAGTGAACTGAGTCTGGATTTTCCGTTTGTCATCATCACCAAACATCTCTGAGCCTTGACTGTTCCTAAGGAATTCTTGGTAATGGATCTCCAGATCAGTTATGATTCTCTGATAATCTTCTGTGCGCATTGTTTTCAGCTAAAACAAAGATGCAGAAATTGTTAAAAATGGAACAACTGGAGCAGGCTCGTGATAAGTTAATCACCAGGAAATATATTAGCCTAGCTGTGCTATAAAACAATAGAGGATGCACACTTTAGAACAAAGTTTCCCAGCCTAGCTATAATTGAAAGTGAGTGCTCTGTAGAGCAGACACATTCACTCTCTGGCTGCCAAAGTTTGGTGGTAACTGAATGGGTCTGCTGTTCACACCTCAGCACCTATCAGTACCAGCAGTACATAATGAAACGGGGGCTATGAAAGGACCCAAAAGGCAAACTTTCCCACTTGCTAATCTTCCAGTACATCCCTGCCACAGTCAAACAGGAATGTGTTTTGCTTCTCCATTAATAGAATGAAAGATTTTATATATCTATAGTCCCTTGCACAACAAAGTCATAAAGTCTAACACAGTGGTTCTAGACATGACTACATGTGACACCAGTGCCAGTACAGTATGTGTGGTCAGTGGCAATACTAGTACTTCAGGCTTTTGGTGACTGATTTTCTGAGCTTTGGCCCACTTTAATGATGAATTGCTGTTCCGGACCCCAGTTCATTCCCACTGTTCTCCTACCATATGAATGTGTAGAGCCCTACAAATCCATAGCTATCTGCTTTATATCCAAGGATATCTGTATCCGTGCATGCAGCTGTATTGTTTACCATCTCTGCGGTTCATGAATCGGATGTGGATTCAAAGTTTTGTATTCACGCAAGGCTCTAACTAATATGCATGCTGTAACCTGAGATAGAGTTTAGGCTGTTCTAAATCACAGTACTGGGAGTTTAGAGCACCCCACATTCTAGTGTGTGTTAGAGGGACAATAGTGAGCACTGCTTTGTATAGCAAGAAGTCTAGTCAACTGGCATAGCTGTATGAAAAGGCTGAGCACCACTGGTCCATCATAGCGAAGGGCAATTAAATACCCACCTTAGCAATAGTCATAGCCCTGATTTTCTCAATGTCAATCATGCAATAGTGCCAGGACACCAGACTCTTCATGTTGATGTACAGCTGGTTCCACAGAGCCAGAATAGCTTCATAGTACTGCTCAATCCTGAGATGGGAAAAGATTTCACAGTCAGTTAGAACTTCTAAGCCTCCTGCCCATCGCAGAAACATTAGTTTGAGAAACTCCAGCCAGCCTGTCTAGCTGTGTGCTGAGACTGGCCTCTGAGAAATGATCTCTGTCAATTAGCTTTTGCTTATTTTTAAACCAGAAAATACAGTACAAATTAATTTACAGGTAGTATTTCAAGTTCTACAATGTATTTTAATCATGAGGACATGTGAAGCTACTAGTGAAAAGGAAGAAGGCTTTTACACATGACGAAGAAGAAAAAAAAGGGGCACAATCCATTTTTTCCCCCGCCCATGCAGGCCACATTAAAGTGATGTTAGAAGTGTGACACAAATCAGCAAAAGCCACAAAAAGTTTTGACTGAAGACGATTCAGACTCTCCAGGCCAGATCCACAACTGCAGTCCAGGAGTACTCAGTGTGGCTGTCAGAGGGGAAGTTCCCAGTCCTACAGCTACTTCACACCAGGCCAATCCCTGGCACAAATTAGAGTAACCTGTGGTCCACTCTAATCTGTGTCAGTGGCCAATGGCTCCAAGGCAGCTGAGATGGTTAGGGAGCAGGGATGCAGACAGACATTTCTTTTTCAGTCTGATTTTTAAATGTTCTTAGTATGCACCAAGTTTCATCCATGGGGTGAATTTCTACAAATAAGGGGCCTGATCCTTTACTCCTGTGCCTGATCAGGCCCAAGTTATAAAGCAGGGCTTTTTTAAACAGACTCTTCCCAAACCTAGGCAAAATATTCAGAACCTTGTCAGTAACTCACTTAGTAGCAAGATCCACAGCTAATGGATTAGGAGGAGGAATAATAAGACTGACAGATGGCACCAGCATATCCACTCCCCCTGGGCCAGTCACAAGCCATTTGCTGCGTTCAGTGTTGTCCTTCAGTATGCATTCATCTCCTTTGCGCACAGTTTTCTGTAAGTAAAGCAGGAGAATTATTTTTTAAAATATTCTTCTTAAGCTTAAGCAAAATATGGTTTTCTAGGCAAGACGGACAGACCATTAACCGGGGGGGTGGTCTGTGGCTTTAACCCACTTCCTACGGTGGCGGAAGGAGGCCCAGTGCCTCACTGTCATTTCCCAAAGCACCGTGCTCGTGGGTCATAATTACCTAGATCCACCATCCATGTCTGCCAGGAGCTCCTGCAGCCCTGAGGCTGCAGTCATGGCCACAATGCATCTCCACTGCCCTCCCACATCCAGGAAGGGAAGATTCCCTCCTCTGTTTGCCCTCAAAAAACTCCCCAGTGAACAGCCCAATTACTCAGGTACTGTGCAGTCATGAATACAGGTCTAGGGCCACTTCATCTTGTCCTTCCTCACCAGCCAATACAGGGCTGGTGTGGAGACCCTTTCCACAGCATGCAAGGCTGTTCAGGCACCCCTCAATGGCTGCTCCACCTGCAGTCCCCTCATCAGCTCCTATCCAGCATTTGAGTGGTGTGAAGAACCTTGCGCTGGCCCTCTGATCCACAGAGGAACTTTACATTTGCATGTGTAAATATCTGCTCCAGAACAAATTGTGAATTCATCCAATCGGGGACAGAAACAATAGCATGCAATCTTTGACCAATGACAACCCAAGTGACAAAGTACAGTTACGAATATTTGAGCAAACTATTCAGAAAGATTCAAATCAATTCAAAACATTCAATCTTGACAAAGAGAGGATTAAAGGTTACATTTGTCAGATCAGTGATTCATTGGCAATTATTTGGTCAGCTCTACTTTTTATAGTGTTCATTCTCAATCTGTAATGAGTACTCTACCAGATCCTGTTTGTAGTCACACAGGGCCTTGAGGATAATGGGCTTGTTACTCCTGTAGTCTGGGTTACGAGGCTTCAACTGCACAATCTTCCTGGATTTATTCACCAAGTTCTGCACTTGCCTCTTGTATTCCAGAATTTTCTCTCGTTCATTCTGGAAAGGTAAATTGTATTTTAACACTTCATTTAGAAAAAGAAACCATATTCCCTTCACACATCTGTATTAATGTCAAAATGGCCCACATCTGGCTCTCCCCGAAGACAGTGGCAAAACTTCTATTGACCTCAATTTGATCTATGAAAAAATTGTAGTTTTTTGTTTGTTTTTTTAAAGGCTGTAAGTGAATTAAAGTATTTCTACAGCTCTGCCAGCTACTGAGGCATCCCATAGTGTTTTATCTGGATCTATGATTTGTTTAAAGTGAAGTGCAAAAGCTTGGGGCCAAATGGAAAGAGCCTAGCACACTATGCATTCTCTCAGAATCAAACAACACCCTCCTGAATCTTCACTCAGTTCTTGTTCAGGCAAGTTCCTACTAAAATCATTGGCTGTTTTCGCTGAATAAGGAGTAAGTCAGGACTGTATGACCAGCTCCTGATGAACAAACATTTAAGTCAAATATAGCTTCAAGTCTTAAGATTTGCCAGGGAGACTACTACAATATAAAATTATGTGTTAGATCCTTTATTAAGCATACTATACTTTTTTGGAGGGAAAGGAAGAGAATCTGTTTTGGTGCCTACAGATTCATCTGATGTCTGTTCTCTCTATTTTCTAGCACCCCTTACACCTGGGAATGAGCTGGGCCCACACTATATAACATAACACACTGTTCAGCAAAGTTGCCTATGAAGAGTTGAAATACAAACTCAAATGATGCTGACCCACGTGTGAGACATCACCAGAAAGATCCACCAATGTAGTGTCATTCTGTCTTATACTCTAGAGTACTGCATGCATTAGTACACAAAATGGGCCCAATCCTGCTTCTGCTGGAATCGATGAGAGTTTTGCTATTGATTTCAATTGGAGCAGGCCCATAATTTGTTAATGAAATCTGCAAGGTGTGACAGTACCTCAAGTTCTTTGATCTGTTCCAGCAGGCTTTGGAGTGACATGTTCTTATCACATATGTACTTCTTTCTGACAGAGTCCTGTAGGTTCTTCAGGTAGTTTTCAGTGGATTGGGCCTCTTCAAAAAACTACAAAGAAGGATTGTGATTTCAGTTACACAGAACTCTCAAAAACTACTCCTTTAAGAAGGGGTGGGTATCTTCACAAGTAAAAGGAATCAGAATCATTATCTAACATGAGAATCCCAATTTACATTATGGAGAACTGCAGTGTATAAAACAATAATATAATGTTACTGGGTACTTGATACATAACTATATGAATTTATGAAGATTTGGACATAGGAAAAATGTATTTCAGGTACCTAGGGACAAAGTTCATGCTTTTAATCAACTACAGAAGTAAGGGAAATGCCAACTTCCTATGAATTGCTGGTCAAATCAACAGGCCAAATTCTGCAGTTCTTACTTGAGCAAAACTCACTGAAATCAATGGGTATTTTACTCCAGAAAGGGCCAGAGAACATGGTCTTCTGTTACTCAAAATTGATAGTAATTTAATTGAGTTTTTTGAAATGTGACATTTTCAGAAAAATGTTATACAAAGCTTGAAGTATAAATGAAGAGAAATAAAACTTCTGATACACAAAGAGCATTATTACAGCAAACACCAGAACTCACCTGAAAGTATGCTGCATTCTCCTTCAGATGAACATCAATGCATTTGGTGATCTGAAGAATCCAGCTCCACTGAGTTTGCAGTGTGTCCATGTATGCCTACAAAAATTAATTTAAAAAAAGAACATGATTCGTTGCACCGATCTTCCACTCACCTCAAGCCTAGAACATGATTCTTTTTCTTTAAACTACCTACAAAGGCAGGGTCTGCTACTGCAAATACATGCAACTGTGAGTGACTTTCCGCTTTTCAGCAAGGCAGCAACTGACTAGCTAACTGACTGTGTAAAGTCAATATTCACCATTTCCTCTCTATAAAGGACTGCTTACTTCGTGCATTTGACAATCTGAAAAATAAAGGAAAATCTTTTTTTCCCCAGTAACTTTTCGGTTACAGTGTTCTTAGGTGTTACTTGTAACTATAGTAGTTCTAATATTTTCAGACAGAAATGTTATTTTCAAATTGATGGAGTCTCTTTAAATGTTAGATAAGACAAAACAATGTATTCCAATTGTGAAATTGTGAAAACAAAATTTCCTGGCCTACCTACTGATTTACATTCTAGATTTCAGTTGGAGAAAGTGCTTGCAGTCAAATTAAATGATCCTTCAATGAGAGGCGTGGCTACCTTCAAAACCTGGGCAGCTAAACAATCAGAGCAACAAGAATGAGATGCCTAGCTACAATTAACTATGTCTCATATAAATCAATCCATGTGAGATGAAGGAATTTAGGATACACCTAAGTATTGCCTTAAGACCAACCATGAATTTTCTAAACACCCCCCCACTTTCCTTTAGGAAAATGATCAGTTTTGCCAACAAACCTGTCTCCCTGGAGCTGCCATAGAAATATGGAATTTAATTTACAGACCTTCCACTTAGCTGGGCATTTCACTCACAGAAGAACTATGGGATCGGGTTTAATCCCAGACAGCATAACCTACCTCAATTTTGTCAGAAGCAGGGTGCTGATTGAGCACTAGTTGGTCACTTTCTTGCTTAAGTTTGTTGAGGTCTTTTTCTTTAAGCTCCAACTGGCTCATGCGTTTCTGTGAATTCAAAGCACAGCATTAAACAACACTTCACAGGCAAATTAACAATCACATGTCATTATCTTGTTTAATAAGAGTTTCCAAAAAACGTTAAAGGTAAAAAAAAAGTACTGCAGAAAACTACTAGCGTATAAAAATTAAATAATTATATGTTATGTATTCAAAGTGATATATTAATATAGTCCATTAAAAAAAAAAAACCTGTTAAAAGAACAACCTCTCCAGTGCTTCTCCTGGGGATGTACAGCTCTGCACTGCTCCCTTTGCAGGGCAACAAAGCCACCCTCTAGCTCTTACTGTCTATGTGCAGTGATCAAAGGAAAATTTGCAGCACCTTGCAAAATCTAACGTAATATGACTAAAAAAGTATCTGCTCAGGACTGTACATTTTGTTTTCTTCTTTAAATGAATGTGTTGCTTGGGAGAGAAAGCTTGCATTGTCACTGCGTGTCTTTCGCTGTCTAAATGCTGCATCTTTCCCAACACTCCCTGTGTGCCAAGAGACAATCAATAGAGGTGAGACAGTAGTTTCTTCTCTATGTCCATGTGATCGTTGGTCTCTGCACAGTTTGCCAACAGAAGTGCTAATGGAAATAGTGGGGCTTTTAGACGTGGCCATCAGTCCATAAGGAACTGGCCTGAGGTCACCAAGCCATATCACAAAGGGCACCAGAGAGTCACAGATTTTAAAGCCAGAAAAGACCATTATGGCTATCAAGTCTGACCTCCTGCTTAGCACAGGGTATAGAATATCTACCAGTGATTCCTCCAGCAAGCCCATGACTTCTAGTTTAGCTAGAGCCTATCTTTTAGAAAGACATCCAATCCTGATTCAAATACCCACCACACACAGATACAAACTAGCAACTTGGAAAGTGAAGGAATTCGGACACAGAACCAGTCTCCTGAGCAGTGCAGTGCCCCATCATCAGGATTTATTATGAAAAGTCCACAGGGAGGTTGTTTTTGGCACTAACTTACAGAAAAGGCCTCCTGCTTCCTGGCAATATCTGTGTTCCTGTCACTCCAGTCATACAGAAGCTCCTCTTCCTCACAGTCATTGATCCACATGATCTCTCTGCTAGTGGCTTGGATGAGGTTCTGAAACTGACGCAGTTGATCCATTCTCTCAAAGGAGGATCTCTACAAGAAAAACCAACAATAAAACGAAAAGGTTAAAAAAAAAAAAATCAGAATCACAAAATGCACCTTCTTTTAAAATTAATACAAAAAATATATTGCAAGACAACTGCTGAAAATAGACAAAGTGTCTGGATTTGTTAAGTAGTGGGATCCAGAAGTCATCAGCCTCTGAAAACATTTGGTTCAAGCATAAATAGAACAGCATGACTCAGTATTTGTATGTGTTTTGTGGAGCGAGTTTGGGTTGTTAAAGAGGTGCATCTATTTACTTCCAAAAGGAGGAAACAGTTCAAGAAAGCCCCACTGATCTAAAGAGGAACACAATGCGTGATTGTTATTGGTACAACCATTAGCAGAGCCCACCAAGGGACAAATCTGCTGTAGATCAGAGAGCAGTGAACTTCAGGTACCACTGCAGCAAATAGTAGGGAGTGAATCTCACAGGCAAGAAAGATACCAAAAAAAATAAATAAATAAAAGAGAGAGACTAAAAACGAAGGGGTCAGTTTTCCTGCTGCCCCAGCTAAGTCCCATTACTGCTAGTGGGAGTTACGTTCATATGCCAACAGCAGAACAGACCCCTGGAAGTGGAACGCAGGTCAACAAGATGCATAAAAGAATACGGTACAAAAGTGCGAATTAGACACTGTCAGCATCTATGTTTTAAAATCCAACCTGCCTCTTAAACAGTGGGGATGAAATTCACCCCTCTGCAGATTGGGCTGAAGTGGGACTGGCAAGGTGCACCAGCTGTGTGCTGGGCCTCTGCACAGGAGGCTACTTTATCCTTATTGTATCAACTGTAAGGAATTTATCAAACAGCACGCATTCCAAACATGTCAGAGGTAAACAAACGTTGTGCTTACCAGCACGGTTTCATATTCTTCTTCTAGCTGATGAACTGCAGCCTTCTCACGCTGAAACAAAGACAATAATTATTTAGTGTGCTTTGCATACTGACAAACCTAGAGATGAGAGAACTGTGCATACTCTAGGATGCTTACATACTATAGCAATGGGTGCCACAGACAATCCTAAGACAGATAGATATTAGGGCTGAATGAAATCACACTCGGTCTCATGAACTGACATCAGGTAGACTCAGTTGTCTGCTTGTATTTCCGTTACAGGAACTAAAAAATCGTGCTGTTATGACCCAATTAACTTAGGCCCAGACTGCACACTTTGGCAAAGCTTTCCGCAAGGGGTGGTGCAGAGCTCCAGCACCCCTTGGGCAGCACCAGGACAGTCTGACCATGCATTGGATGAGCAATCTCCCCATTGCTGCTCAGTACGCACATCGTCTCTGTAATTCACCGAACTGCTCCTGAAAGTGGGTGTCCTGTGCAATTACATGGAATTGACACATTTTTAGAACTAGTGGATAGCCTTACAATTTCCACAACGCTATGTCTACACAACACACCACTGGCAGCAGCGTATAGGGTACGTCTAGCTACATGCTACAATTAAAAGCAAGTTGCATCCACACTGCAGCGTGTAGCTACACACATCAGTGAAAGGCTCTGGCACTGGGGAGGTAGCGGGGAAAGGCTAGGCAGCATCCAGCGACAGGACAAGGCTCTAGTAGTAAGGAGGCAGTGGGGCACTACATTGCTAAAAATAGCAGTGTAAATGGGGGAGGCATTGCTTGGGAGTATAGATAGCTGTGTAGGGTATATACCCAAGGGTGCAGGTGTGTCTTTCTTCACCGTAGCAGTGCCTCGCCATCAACACTGCTATTTATATCCATGCTAGGGAAGAGTGCAGTGTATGTACTCTACACCCCACTGTAAGGAGAGTGCACTGTAGACATATACCCAGAGACAGCATGGTCTAGTGGTCTGAGCATGGAGCTGGAAGTTCTTGTTTTTAACCTCAGGTCTGCCGCTGACTCCTTGCGTAATGTCAGGTAAATCACTTAGGGCTAGATTGTGCCCCTTCTTACTTGTCCAAGCAGGGGAGTAAAAAGGAGTTTGCTCCCCCACCCCCTTCTGCTTGGCCGAGAAAGATATACTTAGGTCTTGGCTCCAGGTCTGTAGCACACAGCCCTTGAGCTCCCATGTGACCAAGTGCATAGGAAAGGAATAAAGAAGGGTGGAGCTTTGACTCCCCCATTCCTCCCACTTGCTGGCCAAGTATCAGGGGGATGCAAGCAGCACCTTTTAAAGGCCTGCCCCATTCCCCACCCTAGAACCAAAGGGGAACAGGGAAGGTGTTGTGCCTCAGAGGTCAGACAAAATACCTGCCTGGTCTGCTCCTGGGGTGGAGCTGTCTTCACAGCACCCCTTGCTCAGGACTGTACTTACAGGGCACAATCTAGCCCTTAATCTCTGTGTATCAAACTCCCCTAGCTATAAAATAGGAACAACAACGCTGACCTACGCCACTGAAGTGTTGTGAGGATTCATTTGTTAAGGTTTATACAAAATTATGAAATTCCACATCATTGCTCAATATCGTTATCTTCATGGAAATACTGGAAAAAGAAGGGAATAGCAAAAAAGGCAGGACGGATTACAAGCATCCCGGCCTAAAGCTGCCGTAATCTTGACAGCCAGGCCTTTTGAACAGAAGACACCTGGCTATCCTCACTGCTGCAGTAATTTTAGCAACCTGTGGATATGAACTTAGAAGGATGGAGAAAGTCGATTACCAGATCTGTTTTCACTTTGTCCAGGTGCCAGCGATAGTCCCCGATGGCATTGTGAAATCTCCTGTGGTCATTAATTTGTTGCTCAATAGCTGCTGCGTCAAAACCCCATTTCACTAACTCCATTTCAGCCTAAAGAAGAAAGGGAAAGCATGTGTCTCTTCATTTGCAATAAGGCACATATTATCCAAAACAAAGCACCAGGGAAACACACACACAGGGAAATCCGACTCTAGGAGGTAAGGTGTACAACTGAGCTAAGGGAAGCTCAGAATAGGAGTTAAAAAGTTTCCTAAAAGTGAGATCTTTATTAGATGGTGTAACAGGCTCCTAACATAGTGGCTGAGGAACCATCACTTGAGTCACTTAAAACTGGACTAGATAAGGTATATTTTCATCTCTAGTGGGTCTGAGCTAAACTGTTCCTTTATGTTCCCCAGAGTAACTTAATTGACATCACAGGAGCTGCTCTCATGTCTCTGGAAACAGAATCTGGCCCTATGACTCTATGAGATTCAAGTAGCTCGTGAAAACACACACCGCCAAATTCTACTCTCAGTTACACATTACATTTCCATCAAAATAAATTACAGTAACTTACAGACTTCAATAGGGGGCAGCACAGGTATATCTAAGAGCAGAATTTGGACTATATTATTTAGACCAGAATGACTCTGGAACACATTGTCTGTCTGGCCTATTGGTATATGCAGTTGTAGCTGTATTGGTCCCAGGATATGAGAGAGACAAGGTGGGTGAGGTATGTCTTTTATTGGATCAACTTCTGTTGGTGAAAGAGACAAGCTTTTCAGCCACACAGAGCTCTTCTTCGGGTCTAGGAAAGGTACTCTTAGCGTCACAGCAAACGTGAAATGGAACCAGTTGTTTAGCATAAGTAGTTAGCACATATGGTAAGGGACCATTCAAGACAGAGTGGCTTATTGGTAGAGCTCTACTAAATTCACAGTTCATTTTGGTCAATTTCACGGTCATAGGATTTTAAAAATCATAAATTTCATTATTTCAGCAATTTAAATCTGAAATTTCATGGTGTAATTGTAAGGGTCCCAAAAAGGAGTTTGGGGGGGTCACAAGACTATTGTAGGGGGGCGTTGTGGTACTGCTACCGTTACTTCTGCGCTGCTGCTGGTGGCAGTGCTGCCTTCAGAGCTGGGTGGCTGGAGAGTGGTGACTGCTGGCCAGGAGCCCAACTCTGAAGGCAGAGCCACTGCCAGCACCAGCGCAGAAGTAAAGATGGCATGGTATGGTATCGCCACCCTTACTTCTGCACAGCTGCCTGCAGAGTTGGGCCCTCAGTCAGCAGCCGCCACTCTGGCCGCCCAGCTCTGAAGGCAGCAGCACAGAAGTAAGGATGGCATGGTATGGTATTGCCACCCTTACTTCTGTGCTGCTGCTGGTGGGGCAATTGCCTTCAGAGCTGGGTGCCTGGCCAATAGTTGCCACTCTCCATTTGCCCACCTTTGAAGGCAGCGCAGAAGTAAGGGTGGCAATACTGTGATTCCCCCTAAAATAACCTTGCAACCCCCCCACACACAACTCCCTTTTGGGTCAGGACCCCCAATTTGAGAAATGCTGGTCTCCCCGTGAAATCTGTATAGTATAGGGTAAAAGCACACAAAAGACCAGATTTCATGGTCCGTGATGCATTTTTCATGGCCGTGAATTTGGTAGGGCCCTACCAATTGGTAACATTTCTATTTGGGATGCTTGCTATGTCAAGGGAAAAATCTCTAGAAACGTTCTTTGAAAAAGTGACAATGAACCCGGACAATAGCTAACAAGGATCACAATTCCTTGTTTTGATATTTTTAAATACCAAAGTCCATTAAATCCATTATAAGGATGATCAAAATCATTATGCTTCCAACTGTAAAAACACAGCCAAATCACTGTTTCCATGCTGATAATTACCAGATATTATCTCAGTCTGAGAGAGATATTGATATGTATATATGTGGTGTCTGTGAATACACATACATACACATACATGCCCATATCACTCTTGGGCTGAGAGCATATCAGGTAATTATTAACCTGAAATCAAATCGCTATGACTCAGCATTGCAATACAACTACTACTACAATACCTGCTATCTTGAGCCACACCCATGGTTAGGCAGAGCTGGAAAGATTCCAACAAAGGAAGCCATTTTATACAGTCGGCCATCTATAAGTTACATAGGACTTTGACCCTTTTTCATTTCAGCTAAAGGCCAAAGTGTTTGAAGCAGCAGAAACCTTACATGATTGCCAGTGTGTGAATAAGGGGTGGCTGGATTCCAGCTCACTGCCTCTCTATACACCACGGAAATTCAGTTGGGATATTTAGCATCTGATTCTCCTATCAACAAACCACCATGAAAGAAAAATAAAGCAGAGGCAGAAAGCAACAGCTGCTGTGAATGGTTTCCCATGTATCGTATTACTAGGGAAAACATTACCTTGGTCCTGTAGCTGGGCTCTGCATAATAAATCCTAGACTCCAGGGGAGTGAAATACAGTATGTATTGTGGAGTACAGGAAGCAGGGAAGAGTTCAAAACTAATGTGAACTGTCAAACAAAAAAAGTACTAAGGGGCCAAATGATAACTGCCCCAGCCTGGGTGAGCTAAGGGAACTGGCATGGGGAGTGAACCCTCTTTTTCCTCTAGAGCTTCTATGCAGGATGCAGCCAGAAAGCCTGTGCTCCCTGTGTACAGGTAGGCCTGTCTGAATGGGGTGTCCCATGTTAAGTACAATGGCTGGTGGGTGATCTCTGGTCTTCACACTGACTTGTAGCTGGAAGTCCCCCCGTACAAGTTACACCATTTCCTAAACTGTAACAAGGGCTAGCAGTGAGTGTGTTCCTCCCACAGCATGTTTGGAGGAATCATACCTACTCCTGGACTCTGCAGGCACAATGCTAGTGCATCTCCACTTCCCCACCCACCCCTACAACATGCCTCTGTCTGTGTACTAGAGCTATTACAGAACCCACAGCACTGGAGAGTGATTGGTATTCACACAGGTGTGGAAGATTGAAGGGAGTGTGCAAGGAGCTTATCTTTCCTCATGTGGTTTGCAAAAAAGCCACTTGGTAAATACCGTAAACGGAAGCTAGGAAGATGGGGCCGTAGCCGTACGTATTATCATAAAAGCAGATTAAATAGTTCTTCGTTTTGGAAAAGTAATAGATAGAAATCCAAATTCAAGGCTGGATTGGTGCAAATTCCAATTGCAGCCATTTTCTCCCACACCTCCCACCAGCCAGATAATGGGTGCACTCCAAGGGATTTATCAAATCATAAAAATAGGGTAACCACCTCATCAGCACAGAACCAGACTACTGGGTTATAACAGGTGTCTTCAGCAACTTGTGTACACAGACAAATGTGAATTTTTCACATGCGGCCGGTGCACATGAACATTTGTCACATCTGAAATTTTGCTATTTAGGGAACCAATTTTGAAAGCTTAGTCCTCTAACTAGCAATGCTACTTTCCTACTCTAGCTGGGATGTAGGTACACTAGTGGGGTATTAGCTACAGTGTACTGGCCAAAAGGATAAAACCATGGCAGATGGTCTTAACTGGGCAGTTGGTAAATATAAATCAAAGGCATAGAGGGTATATGTGAAGGCAAAAAGGCAGGCATGCAGGAATAGTGCAAATGCTGAGCACGAATCTGAAATAAATGGCCCATTATTTCTTTGTGTCACAGTCTTTGTTATACCATCTGGGAGCCACCTTTTCTCCCTGTTACATAGGGTTCTGGATCCTGTTCTTTATTTCAATGAAAATACATATATATAATGAACTGCAATTAAAAGAAAAAGAAAGAAGAGACAACACAACATTGTCTCACAAGCTTTTTTTAAAATGTTCTGATGATTCCCACAACACCACTGAGTGTGAAGTGAGATTCAACGCTGCACCATTTTTGACTACCCTATTTGCGCTTCGGATAGGTTTACCTTCTGCTGCCTCATCCAGCCCAAACATTCACTGGTGATGCGTTTGGTGTACTCATCCCAGCCTGAGCCGCTCTGAGAGGAATAGCAGCCACCACCCTTAGAGCTGGCCCTCCGGACGCGAGGCCCAGTGATGGCTTTATAAAGGGCACGCATCTGCTCTTGAAGCTGAAGAAGCCTGAAAAGGGAAAGGAAATAGTTAGCACGAACCAGGAAAATACCCAAAAGAGATGTAAATAAAGCAATTCACATCTCCTACTGAACCAGGAAGTGTGCAAGAACACCCCCTCCCTCCCCCCACGTGATCTGATTGAGGAACAGAACCTTGACAAAAATCTCAGGATAGCAACTGAGACAGGAGACTTCATGAGAAGTATAATGCTGCCAGGTCCACTGAGCGGTATTGCCCTGCACTAGCATGAAGGGAACTGGAGTTTAGTTTCATCTTCTGATCTCTTGCTTTTCTGGCAGCAGGAACTGTGAGCATTTCAGAGGCAGCAAATTTGTGTCTGGTGAGGAGGAGAGTCCCTGATATCACTCCTTACTCGTTCCTCTGACTGAATGGGGAGTGAGGATGACAGGTTCAGAAGGAAATCCTGCCAATCCTCAAATGAAGGATCATTACTGTAGGTCAAACAGACACAGCTACATTCTGTCTGCTAAAGCTCCACACTAAAAATCACATGCAGCAGTAAGTCTCATATACATACACGGAAAGTAATTATTTCTGCTGGCCTCTGCTGCAGAAATGCCTGTGTACACAGCACACAAATCTCATGAAAGCTATCTTTTCCGACAGCTTAGGTGGCTTGGTATTCCCCCAGCTTTAGATGCACAAGGTGTGACACAATTCACATGCAGAGAAGAATAAAATGGTATGCACTTTCATATGTGCCAAAGATTCCGCACTATAAGGCCAGCATGCTGGAGCAGATTCTGATCTCAGTTACAGCATAAAAGCAGAGTAATGTCACTGACTTCAGTGGAGTTACTCCAGATTTACACTTGGGTAAACAAGATCACAATCATTTGTCCCATTGCTGGTTGGGGTTTTTTTTTAAGCTCTGAAGGCATAATGAGAAGGCTATTTGTTTACAATGTGACGGGAGCACATTCCTCTTGTCATTCACCAATGGCAGTACCTTTTCTGATACAAATCACAAGGCTGGCCCATTTGCCTCATCTCTCTGATCAGTCCATCAAGGATATCCATATGTTCATTAGTCTGTGCAAAACATTCTTCCAGTTCTCTGTTCCTGCTTATTTGAATGCCATCCCCATATTTCAATTCCTAAACGAAACAGAAGAAAAATCATACATTGTACAAATCCCAGCTCAGTAATTTATTTAAAGAGAGACAATGCTTTGATCTGTTATCAGGAGCAATTACATTTTAAAAAGTATGACACACTGCACTTGGAGACAGCTGATAAACTCTTTTTGCTTTCAGTTCTGTCAACAATCAATAAATAAGAAATGAATATTAATAAATATAATGATTTGAAATGCGACTATTTCGGAATTCCTTATGAATCTCCTCTTCTGTGATTATACTTTTAAATAATAATTAATGTCTCTGCTTTTGTTTTATTTCCCACTATACCAAAATGTCAGCACTGTAGATACAAATCAAAGCCTTCCAAAAAAATAATGATAGGCTCCTTAGTACACATAGCTTGGGTTTCCTTGAATCTGGCATCATACTAACCCTCAAAATGAAAAATGTCTCCATACTTGTCCACAATGGTCACATTTCCTATGTTGTTGTGTTAAGAACTGCCCCTAAGTCCATTGACAATTTCAGCGCAAAGACTTGAACGCTTATGGTCTTTATAAACACCAGAGATTAAATCCTAGCTCCATGGAAGTCAACAGCAAAACTCCCACTTACCTAAATGGAGCCAATATTTCACCCCAGGGATTAAAGGAGTAATAAGTAAGTGCTGTGCCCCAATGGGAATTGCTAGGCATTGTCCTGATTCAAGTGAAATACCTTCTGAGAATCACAGAATGCACTCACCCTGCATGGGGCCAGTGCTATTAACTTGGGATAGAGCAGGGACAGGCCATGGCCAGCCCCTCTCACATCCCTCCCTACCAACTTGGGGAGGCTGGCAACAATTGCTACCTCAGAGTCATGAACCAGAATGCGCACAGCCACTGCACAAGGGGTAAAGGATCCCTGACCTGTCTCCCTACTTGTGCACCTACACGGGACCAGTCACAATCGAACATGCATTTTTTTCCCCACCACCTTGAGGCAGGCAAAATTCTTATGGACTTCACACTCTATGGCCCCAAAAGAATTAAAATTAAACAGTGCAACAAGTGGCCCAGAGCCAGAGTGAAGCGCTTCTTTGTTTTAACTCCACTGAAATAATATTAGGTGAAAGAGACAGTATTTGCTTTGGCACGGACATTTCCAAAAGCATGGACACACACGTGCAATAACTCAGAAAAGGAAACAAAACTCTGAACCAGAGAGTTCATTCCTGGAAGAGATTGGAGCCCACAGAGGGCCCTAAAATGTAATTTTAATTACATCCTCTGCAGAGATTGTGGGCTTAATTCAGATCTCAGTGACCTCAATCTCATCATGTGCTCAGCATCCTGAATTCCCTTTGATTTCAATCCGAGTTCAGGGTGCTCAACACCTGGCAGGATCAAACCCAGTTACTCCAGTGTAAATCCAGAATAACTCCACTGCACACCATTGACCAACTCTGCATTTACACTGGGGGAGCTGAGAGCAGAACTGGAATGGATACATTTAAGAAGAGACAGCTAAGGGGACCTCAGCCTAGTTTCATACCCTTCCTTACCAGCCAGGATACAGCAGTTTTGTGCAGGGCTGGTTCAATTTCAGGGCAACTGCAGCTCAGAACACTTTGCTGAACAAATACAGCCAAGTTTGGGGAAGCATATAAGTGGCCACGCCATTTACGGGGATGGTTTGCACTGACAGTGGTGTCAGTCTAACATTGAAAATTAGAGCTGGTGTGATTAATGTTCCATGACAATTTTCACAGAAAGTGTGTTCCTTTTTCTCAATCAGAAAATCTTGGAATTAATTTTTTCCCAACCAGCTCTACTGAAAAGTCAATCGGAAGTGAAAGGTACATGTTTCAAGAGCGAGATCTGAAAAGGATACATAGTATTTCAGGCCAATAGACGAAAGGCAAGCTTTCCTTTGCAGAACATCTGAAAGGATCAGTGAGAAGAGGAAAAGTGGAATTTCAACTTTGAACCAAAGTTAATTGTGTGAAAGTTCTGAAGTACCATTACCTACAGTGTTAATATTCATTTAGGATAAGCAAAATAAAGGGGACTCACAGGCTGCACTATAAGTTCAGCACGCATCAGGCAATCCGCACAATTCTGCAAAAGATCCTGAATGGTGTTCTGACGTCTGGACATGGTACCGGTACCATTTTGACTGGGAGGGAAAAACAGGAATAGTAGAATGAAATTTGCAGCATGAATTAGGCTTTCATTTAAATACATTTTCAAAGGAAGTAAGAAATTCATATTCCCAACAATTAAGGAAAGTGATATGAAATAATAAATTTAGTCAGGCTTCTCAGAGATCAATATGCTGCATCTCCCCTCCTATTTTATCCTGCAGTGAAGTTAGAATGCTGACTCTGCAGCATCATAACAATCTCTGTGGGAACAGGCTGTAATTCTAGAAGCATAGGCTTGATGATGACTTCACAGTAGGATCAAGCAGAAGGGAGAAGCTGGCACCTGGTAAAGGAGAAAGTTCTTATTCTAGCACAGATCTGTGACCGTAGCAGGGGAACATACCCATCCTACAAGAGTAACAAATTCCTTAAATTCTTCAGTATATACCAAATAGTAGCACAATTCAGAGCCACGCCTGTTTTAGGTTATTCCAGGGGACCAGAACTGGAGTACAAACAACCCAAGACTGAAGAAGCACAAAGGTGACATAAAGCTAACTTTCCAAGCTGCAGCATGCCCTCCTCAGCAGCAGCACAGGATCTGGGCCATATGCACTCCTGGGTATTTTGAAACCAGACTGAAGAAAAGCCAAACCGTATGGACTCGATTTTAACCCAAGCTCCTTTTCTACACCCATAATTCTTTGTGGGCTCAGCTGATGTCTTTGGATCTACAAGTATCTGTCTGCACCTAAAATCTACATTACAATTGCACCTGCAATTATTTGCACTCATAAAATTCAAAACATAAAAAGGGAGCATTCTTGTTAAGTGGCCTATATTTTTCAAATCATTTTTTTTACTAGCATATGAGAACACTATTTTTGCCTACTAATCTTTTAGGCACCCTCTCTGAAAGTAAAATGCCTTATATTCACAGGAGTTTTATGTAAGGGGACAGATCTTCAGCTGGGTCAAATGAGCATAGCTTCATTGACTTCAGTGGAGCTCTGCTGATTCCTATCAACTGAGGTAAGGCACAAAGAACGTATGAAAATTCCAAAAGGTCCATTATGTCAGTCTAAGAATCTCCAAAACTGAGAAAGAAAATCCTTTCCAAATAAACTAACCTACTACAACAATTTAAAAGACTGACGAACAAGTATAAATCCAGGAAGCCTACACGTATGTGTGCATTAACTGGCATGCACTGACTAGAGAAAAGATCCCTGTATCTGAAAGTAAAGGTGTAACCACAAGATTCTGTACTTCAGCATCAGTTTCACTTTAAAAATTTAGACAGGCTAATTCCAGAAATAAAAACTTTGCTTTGGTGAAGTGCAACAAATGGTTCTGCGTAGAATCGCCAGGCAGGTGTAGCTATTTGGTGCCAAAGCCCCAGCTGGTAAGACAGGGTAGCTCCAGGAAGTCAATGGAGCTATGCCGATTTACACTAGCCAAGGAGCTGGCCTTTGAAAAGGATTTATCTGCACAAACATGCATTCACATTCAAAAATGTCCCTCCTATTTTAAAACTAAAAGAATATGGAAGTGAACTTTCTAACAAGTTCTCAAATGAAACATTAGCTAATATAATGCCTAAACACACTTTGATTGACACACAAACTCTACAACAGTGGCAGCAAACAAATCTAACCAGTTGTTGAAATATATACCACCTCTTATGATATCAAGGATTAAATATCACTATGATTTTTCATCAACATGTTGCAATCTCTTACATTAATACACTATAATATTTTTCACTCTCTAGAACTGTAGGGTACTTTATAAGCAATACAGGGTAGCATTTTCAAAAACCATGGCCTAACTCTTTGTTCCTATTGAAGTCAAGAGGAGTTTATTCCTATTGAAGTCAATGGTAAAACTCCTCTTGACTTCAATAGGAACAGTTAGGACAAGTCTGCATTCTTCTAAAAATCCCATCCATGCTGCCTAGCAATCATATAGCCAATCTTGTGATGGAGGCAACAGCCAAGTGGATGAACAGTTGGGAAGAGAAGCTTGGGCCAGAGAAATCAGAGCAAAATCCTACTCTTCTAAAATGTGATATGGCATCTTTAATATGCATGCATGGAAGAAAGAACCTTGATTTTTAAAGTCTCATCCAAATGGCCAATACACCCTACACACAACTCCATTTATGTTCTTCACAAGGATGTAGGATCTAGTTAACCCTGATGTGATTCAAACCAAATGAGCTGTTACAGAAGCATCATGCTGACGCACACATCTTCTGAGATTGTTTGAGATGAAACAGACTTCTGGATATGAAACTGAAGGATTGTTATTATTATTTGTACTGCGATAGCACACAGCGTCCCCAGTTAGGGATCAAGGTCCCATTGCACAAGGCATTGTACACACATACAGTAAGAAGATGGTCCCTATCACATATGGAGTCATTCTTTCACTTAGTCTAGAAGAACCAGTGATTCACACTGTCAAAATCAGACAACCTGTCTATTTAGATAGAGGGGAAACTCAGAGATCAGGTCTTTTGTCTGGACTTCCAAAACAAGAGTGCACTGACTTTTACTAAATATGCATTTGGGACCTGATTCACCATTACATTATTCTAGTTTTACATTGTTTAAGTGAATGGAAACCCATGGAATTACACTGGCATAAAAACAGAGTCCGTCAATGGTGAATCACGCCTTAGGTCTGGAATGATTTATAAATCCATATTTTTTATTACATCTCAAAGCCTTACACAAGAATATTTATTCTGATGCTAATTCATGACTTTCAAAAGTATGATATTAAAATATCCTAAAGCAGCAAAGAAGCATTTTGTGCTTTTATATAAAAGTATGTGTATATATCAAAACAATCTGATTTTGGGGCAGGGATGCAGCTTTTAAAACATAGGGTAGGGTTGTGTATTTTGCAAAAGGTCCAGCATGTACCACTCCAGGAGGAGCACCAGAAGAGAAATGAGGCAGAATCTCTCCAAGTTCTGCTCCTTGTGCATTGAAGGCATGCACTTTGCTCCATTCATTAGGATGGAGGCTACTCCCCTGCTACATTAGTCCGTGGCTCTCCATGAGGGAGCAAGGATGTGGCTCCCCAGGGATTGCTGTTGTGATCAGTCTTTGTGCAGGAACAGATTTCATGAGCAGCTCCCCACCCTACAGAAGGGCGGGTCTCAATCTGGCCCTAACTAATTATTCTTAGATTTTAAACCATGTTTTCACGTGTGCACGTACAGGACGTCCCACACCTAAGCCTATATATGACTGTTAATTAGCAATAATCCTCACAACTCCAAGGGGAGGAAAACAATAAAACATTACTTTTAAAATGAGACAGAGACACTTTCCCAAGGCCACACAATGAGTCAGCAACAGAGCTGCAGTAAGCAAGAACTCACTTGCAGGTCTGCGCCTGTTCCTATCACCCAGTGTTGCTCACTGCTAGTGTTATTAGAAACATTTGAATAGTCTAAAGATTTCTTACATTATATATTTTGAAAAGAAGTATTTTCTCTTTTGTTAACACTTAAGTCCTGATCCTCAAGTCCAGCTGAGCTGTTCTCAGTACAGAACCTAAGAGGTGAGCAAAGCGGGAGGGGGAGGGGACAGGGGGCTACATATCACTTTTGCAGTCCCAGAGGCCCAGGACTCCTGAAGACCAGTATGGTCCCAGTGTAAGCTGGCACAGCCTTAGGGCTGATCTAACTTCCGCCAACTGGACATTGACTGGAGAGTAGCAGCACTTCCGCTGCAGGCAGTGCAGAGAGGTGGGGTGGGGCTCGTGAACAGCCAGGTGCCCTTTACAGAACTAGTGGGTACCTTCAAGAATCCTTAGGGCAGCTTTACAGCCCCTTTATGCCTGGAGAGCAACACAGAAGGGATGTGTTCTCTCCCTCTGAAGAGGGAGGCCAAACCTCTGGCCTGTGTGTGTATAAGAGGATACACATCAAAGGGCCAACAACACCTAAAGGAGTTAAATGGTTGGCCCCCCCCAGAGAAACAATTTTTCCTGTTTTCACAATTAAAACAAGTTTTTAAAATGATCTTTATGCTCAGGTTCAAAGACCCAAGCAACTGCCATATGCAACAAGCCAACACTTGAGAAAAAAATCATGTTTTTTTTCACTCCCTCAAACTTGTCTGAACAAGCAACAGATTCATCAAGGCATTACTTGATATGCTCACTCAGCAGTGGTTCATAAAAACCTGAACTGGATTCTAAATTCCAAGAGCAAGCGCTGTATGCATCATTGTTTAACCAACTGCTAAATAACTTTATATTTGCTGCCTACTAGTCACAGGTGTTCCTGAACTTGGACACAAAAGTACTCCAATCAAATACTAACAAAAGCTGTGACCTGCATGTTATAAATTTTATATGCTCACAGGAAAATACAAATGAGACATATTTTGAAGAGGAGCGTGTAAAAAAAAAGTAGCTACATATCTAGTCACAATATTTAAATAGATGTAACCAAAAATTAAAATACCATAAAACAAGGTTTCCCAAGGTGAATGCATGAAAAATCAGGAATGTTATAACTGAGTTTTCGATATATCACTTTTGTTACAAGTGCTAATTTTGCATATTGAAGCCTCACCAAACGGACTCATCTTGTGAGGTGCTGAACACCTTCTGAGAGATGGTAAGCATCCTCCACTCAACAGAAGTTGAGGGAGCACAGCTCAGGAGGCTCTGTACCTTGCTGGATCAAGCCTTTAATCCTGTAATAGAGAAAGACTTGGGTGAAATCCTGGTTCGAGTGAAGTCAATGGAAAAATTCCCACTGACTTCAATGGAGCCAGGGAGTTTCTTCACCATTAAAACATACAGGATTAAGCCTTAGGAACAACAACATCTTCTTAAACACACTATCTATCTGCTGAGTATAATATGCTTCACTAACATTTACCCACATAACTTTGTCTTTCCCATTCTTAAATCTCAAGGAGTATGGAATCGGGCCCAAGGGCTCTAGCCCTTGTGTGCAGATCCAGGAAATATACTTCTTCTAGCAGAAGCCTCACTTGAAAGAGAGACCAACAAGGCTACAACTACACTACATACATCACTTGAAAGAGGCTTTTTTTCTAGGAAGACAGCTTGTAAGGAAGTGGTCTCACCCACTCTCCTGTAAAGAGCGAGTTATGAAAGTGACAACCTGTTTTTCTTCCTTATTTCCCAAACAACTCCCAACAGCCCACCCCATTTCTTGCTGTGGGTTTTCTTCTTTTGCTGACCTACAGACAGGAATAGCTTTGTTAGCTGATTGTGTTCTTTGCTTTCTATCTTCTGATTGGTCACAGCAGGGGCCCTCCTCACTCACAACTTGAGACTGTGAAGGGGTAGCAATCTTATCAGTGAAGAGGATTTACATTGGCCGATGCCCTGTAAACCACAGCAATTGCTCGATAGGCAGGAAGAAAGGAAACTCCAGTCTTTTCTTCTGAGTTTACTGTTTGTTATTCTGCCAGACCCTACAAGTTACTTCAGGGCTGGTATGTGGATTTCTCACTCCCTTGCAATTTGCTGGGTGTGTGAGCTACAGTACATTTCAAAATAGCGCATGTATTTAAGTGAATTTGGATTCGCAGCCAAGTATCATGTGCTTGATAATTAGCTATAGACTGAACTTTTTTCTGATCTTAGAAATGACAAGTGAAATTGCAGAATTTGACACTTTTTTTCCCTTCATGGTATACTGGATTTTATCCCTAGATAGCAAAGGGTTAGATAGTCAATTGCCTGATGAACTGGCAAGATTCACTGTCAAACAGTACCTACTTTCAGGACTCAAGCTCATCCCAAGTTCCCAGGCCAGCAGAAGCTGGGAATACCGCAGAGACAGCATACTCAGCCCTAAGGGTAGGGAGCGCCTAGCACTGCTCTGTGAGTAAGATGTTACTCAATGCGAATAAGAGGGGGAGGTGTGTAGGCCTCAAAGCAGCAGGATCGGGCCCCAAATTTAACCCTATTGATTTTAAGATTAAGGTACAGTAGCTTTTGCATTTTAAAAATATCCCAGTTTTGGAGGTTTAACATCTCCACTGAAATCTGGCATACGAATTGCCAGCCTGAATGCCATTTATAAGATTGATTGAATAGAGTATGGCCCCGATTCTGCAGACCTACTACAGGCAGAATTTTCTATGTCAATGGGAGCTCTGCAAACAGCACAGCTGCAGGATCAAGCGCTAATTATTTTCTAGTTATACCATAATAAAAATGTCCTTATCTTTTGGACACATCCCAGCTAAACACCTAACTGATTTTAGAAACATTAACCTTTGCAAAGAATTATTCCTCAGACTGGGGTAAAGATGTTCAAAGTTTTGAAGAGAAACGTTTCAAACATTTTGGACAAATGCATTTCAGCTCTTTGTTTAGAACATTATTTTCCCATTCAGACATAGGCGCTGGAAGTAGGGATGCTACCACACCCCCTGGCTTGAAGTGGTTTCCATTACATACAGGGTTTACAGTTTGGTTTAATGGCTCTCAGCACCCCCACTATACAAATTGTTCCAGCACCCCTGCATTCACATGAAGTTTTGACACAAAATCTCATGAAAATGGGACCAAAACTATGGGACTAGGGTTCCATGGGGAGATCTCCCAATGGAGTCAAGAGGATTTTTAGTCTGAACTCCTGGCAAGATTGGGCCTTGTCAATAAAAAGATGAAAACAAAGGATATGCTGTCAAGAAGAAATGAAAGGATGTTGATGCTAGACCATTAACAATAGCACTCTCAATCAAGTCCAAATTGAAATAAATTATGCCTACGCTTTTTATACCACTATTAAAAAATAAAGAAAAGCTACATTAAAATAAGTGTTAAACAAAAATAAATTAAAGGGACCTCATATCTCCTCTCACTTATTCTGGTTCAAATCAGGAGAAATTTAGGAATAACTCCAATGAAGCCAATGTAGTTACACTGGGATAAAACCCATGAAGGACGGAATAGAATAAAGGAGGAGTGTATTCTTCCATTAATTTACATGTATAACTTATATTAAATGTTATTAATTGGATTTTTGGGTGAGCTCGTGATGGCAGAATAAAGCCTTAAGTTAAAGGATAGGAGATCTCCATCAAAGGATTCCACAACTGAATGATGCTACACACCACTGGTAGAACATCGTATTATTCCAGTTGTCCAGCAATTTAGAGTTCAAACATGAAGAGGTATTATAATTTATATTATTACAATATGTGTAATAATAATATATTGGTTTGTAATAACAATTAATTATCTTTAATTATGACGTAAGGGCACCTTATCAGAAATAAACTATACGAAGAACCAGAAGATTGGGCACATAATTCACAATAAATAAACAACATGTAATGTTTACTGTTGTGTGGCCCACTAATAAAGGATCATATGTACCTAAGCAGAGTTGCAAGTGGTGGCTTGGGCAGCCTTACTTCCAAATGTCTTTTATGGAGGTACTTGATTCAGTACAGTTTGTTTATACGTGTCTAGTTCCTTTAGCATATTCCTGGGAAGAAATGAGACAATGTGCCATCAACAAAAATCACAGGGTCAAATTCTACTCTAAATCAGGGTTACACCATTGTATAGCCAAGGCAACTCAGCTGAAGTGAATAACATGATTAAATCAATGATAACTTTAATAGAGGTACTCCAGATTTACCAAAGTGTAATTGAGAGCAGGATTTGATTTATGTGGTTTATCTTTCATGCAGGCAATATCAATGTATGATTGAAGTAAAATATATATGCTACTTTTCAGCCATGTGAATCACTAGCCAAAATGATTAAAGTTCTTTTCTATATACACCTTGATCAGACTACTAGTATTTGGTAGGGCCAAGTTCTACCCCATAGTTACTCAAAGTCTTCAGTAAGACAACTAGGACCAAGTCTCACAATTTGAGCTATTTAAAGAAATCCTTCTTGAGTGTACAGGGATCTAATCTGATGGAATTCATTACAGGTCATTGCCTTAGATTGTAATGGCTAGCAGAGATTAGAAACAAATGCAAGAATTAATAAAAAGCGGTTTCACAATTTATGGTCTGGTCTACATGTAAAAAGTTTTACTAACATGATGTTGTCAGTAAGAGCTGGAATTTTTCCCTTTCATAGTTATGACAGTAAAAGCCCTAACATGCATGCAGCTATATCAGTAGAAGGTGCTTTGCATCAGCATAGTTTATTTCACTTCAACAAACCGGAACAGACTATACAGGTATATGCACTTTTATACTGGTATAATTGCATCTACACTAGGGGGATTTTCCTGCTTTAACTATGCCATATTGTAGTGGCGCTAACTAGTACCTAAGTCCTCCAGAGAGAGCCCCCATATGAAGTAGAAAAGTGATCCAAGTAATAATTAAAATTATTCTTTGCTTGCCCTCAAAGGACTCACAAAAATTAGCTTACTTAGAAAGGTAGCACGATCTGATAAAATAAACTGTAAATAGTACTAATCTCTGAGTTGACTTCAAACCTGGTTCACAGCAGTTACAATAAACCAGAAATGTTTATGAAAATATTCTGTTATTAGACTACCTCCACCAACCCTAGGGCCAACTAAGAGTGATCTATTTTTAAAGGATTTTCTTCAAAGAATTTGACAGGTGGGGGAAAGGAGATAAAAGATTCTGAATTACACAACATGCAAACAGTTTTCGAAAGTGTACTGTATTACAAGCTGCACACACACACAAAAAGTGGACCTGGGTTTTGAAAAGTACAGGTGAACTCCAAACTAGTTCTCTTTTTGTCCACCTAGACAATCCACTTGTATTTGCTTTTCCTAACTCTTTAAAGCACCTGACAGAATGCTAAGAGCAACAGTGACGGATGTCTCCCGTTAATAAGCAACAGCGACGCCATTACAAGAGTCTTTATACTGTTGAAATGAGAAACTTCTACACAAGTTGTCAACCCTGCCACGTCCCTGCTCTGGATACAAACTCAGAGTTAGAACCCCACAATTTCAAGCCGGGCTTTGTTACAGAAACAGAATAAACAGCATTTGGTAAACTTAGATTAAAAAAACAACAACAATGCATCCAAACATCAACAAAGACAATAAGGCAACTTGATCTCTTCCCAGGGTACTGAACAGCAACCCCCAAGAAAATCACCCCCCTATTATCGGGTTTGCACAGTCTTTCAATGGTTCCCTTTATTTTTATTCCATTTTGAGATGACTAAAGGCTGCTGAACCTTCTGTGTGTTATGGTTAGCTTTGCTTCGCTCACAGACAGCAAAATCCCATGGGCGTGGATGAGTTGCAAAGAGCTTTATCTAACAGCTTCTGAAGAGGCCCAGATCTCCATTCCAGGGAAGAGTAAAAAGAAAGCCTACAGAGCCAGAGATGATGATAACCATAAATGTTCTTGTATTTCACAGGAAGAGAGATCAAAGAGCACTGGCAAGGTAAAGATTTCATATTTTAACAGGTAAACGTCCAGGACGCAAATCTTGTTCGGCACATGGAATAAGTAATGTATAAATAACTCCCTCTTCCTGCAGGGAGTGTCTATTCTCCCTTCTCCCTGCCCAAATGTACCAAACAAATAAACAAACAAAGAACTACTGAGGCGAAATGAATCGCCTGCAGAAAACCAGCATGCAAAAGTAGCAGTAAGTTACAAACTTCAAGGCTCACTTGCGTTAGAAAGGAGTTTGGGTGGAATAACTCGTCCCCTCCCCCTGTGTACATCAAGAGTACCTAAAGGGGAACAGGAGGAGATATTTTTGCAGCTTCTCCACTCATTTGCAGAGCCTGATCTCTTCTCGGACTGAGCCGCAACCCCACCCCCCCAAATGCATGTGTGACCCCCCGCGCTCAGCCGATCAATGTTTTCTTTTTTTTGCCCGCGATCCCGTCGGGGGACCCACGCCCGCCGCTAGGCTGCACCTACCCGTATCCCTCCGAGCTGAGATCCTGTACATAGTTTTTCTGGATGGTGTACATTTTGTGGGTAGTATGGCCGCTGCCGCCGCCGCCCACCATATGGGAGTTCATCTCGTAGCGCATATCCGGGCCGGATTCGGCTCTGACCATCCGGGCCAAGGTGTTGAGCCGCGGGTGGGACTCGCCGTTCATGCTCATCTCGGCGGCGGGCAGGGGCTCGGCGAAAGCACCGGGGAGGACAAAGCGATCAGGGCAGAGTCATTCACGGCCAGGCCGGCTCCCAGGGATCGGGGCTGCAAGCACCAGGGCGGAGAAAGGGGGGCGACAGGTGGGGAGGAGCAGGGGGGAAATGCCAGCGTCCCTAGCGGGAGTGTCTGCCCAGGAAGGGTAGGCAGGGGACTGGTGTGAGTTCAGGGGAGGGGGACAGACGTGCAGAATGGAAGGGGGTGCAAAGGCACAGGTGTGTAGAGGGGGGGAGCGGATCGGCTGTCCTCAGCGGGAGGGGAAGAAGAGGGAGAGGTAGCGAGGGGAGCAGAAGAAATGGCACCAGGTACAAAACTAAGCAGAGCGGGAAAGAGCGTGGTAGGGGCGCAGGCGTCTGTCTCCGCGGTGCCCAGGTTGGGGCAGCAGTGGCAGGAAAGCCGGGCTGCTGCAGGTGGTGGTGGTGGAGAAGGAGGCGAAATCCAGTCCCTCCCCGCTGGCGGAGGACAGGCGCAGCCACACCTTTTGGGTGCTTTTTTAAACAATAACAAGCCTGGGCGTGGAGCCGCCACCGCTCCCTCCTCGGTTCGGTCCTCGCCTCCTGTGTCTGACTCCCGCCCCCCACCTGAGCCCAGCCCAGGCGCTTGCTCTCGGCGCGCGGGGCCCCTGGCCAACACACACAAGCTCTGCTGGGTTCTTCCTTTACAGCGGCCCCAGCTCCGCCCAACCACCGGGAGGCAGGGCGAGGAGCCGAGGCAGCGCACGGGAGTGTCTCCACGCGGGGGAAGGCTCCCAGGGAAGCGAAGCGCCCTGTTCCCAGCAGCGCGTCCGAATGACCGGCTCATTGCAGACCCCGCCCCAGCGAGTTGCCTTCTTTTGCAAGCGTGTGGCTGTTTTTATTAACAGTTGGGAGCCCCGGCTGGTTCTTTGCATTTCTTTGGATGGTGTCTAGCTCTTGTCCGCTGCCAGGCCCCCGCGCTCCACATTGCTCGCCCCCACGGTCAGCAGTGCGGTTCTCGGGTGTGTATTACCTACGCG
This sequence comes from Emys orbicularis, assembly GCF_028017835.1. Lineage (NCBI taxonomy): Eukaryota > Metazoa > Chordata > Testudines > Emydidae > Emys > Emys orbicularis. The sequence goes on from NC_088684.1 coordinate 118,032,446, forward strand.
CCACGCCCACCGTGTGTAAACACAGCGGAGACCTGCTCTCCCAGGGGCTTCAGCCTAAGGGACACCGAGCTAGCTGCACAACAGCGTGCAGGGCGTCTCTCCCCCCACCCTTGCACTCACGGGTTAGGCACAACTGTAGATAGTCGCTGCAAACTGACCTGCTTGGAGCGACTGAGGCCTGGTGGCTTCCCCGGGGCAATCCGGGGAAGTAAGGCAGAGGTATGGTCACACCCCCTTCTAAGCCAGCCGGGGCAGAAATAGGCAGCCATAGAGTGAAGGCCGAACTGCACAAGTATTGTTCCTACCTGAGGACAATTTTCCTGTAGCTTCTACTAAGGTAGTAGAGAGCTGCGCTGCGCCCAAAGCTGGTGTTAGGTAAAAAGCAAGTCCTTACTCACCTCTCCAGCACCCGAGTTCGTGCGGAGTTGGTATGGGGCTCACAATCTGTCAGAACATAACATAAGAACATAAGAACATAAGAAAGGCCGTACTGGGTCAGACCAAAGGTCCATCTAGCCCAGTATCTGTTTACCGACAGTGGCCAATGCCAGGTGCCCCAGAGGGGGTGAACCTAACAGGCAATGATCAAGTGATCTCTCTCCTGCCATCCATCTCCATCCTCTGACGAACAGAGGCTAGGGACACCATTCTTACCCATCCTGGCTAATAGCCATTTATGGACTTAGCCACCATGAATTTATCCAGTCCCCTTTTAAACATTGTTATAGTCCTAGCCTTCACAACCTCCTCAGGTAAGGAGTTCCACAAGTTGACTGTGCGCTGCGTGAAGAAGAACTTCCTTTTATTTGTTTTAAACCTGCTGCCTATTAATTTCATTTGGTGACCCCTAGTTCTTGTATTATGGGAATAAGTAAATAACTTTTCCTTATCCACTTTCTCAACATCACTCATGATTTTATATACCTCTATCATGTCCCCCCTTAGTCTTCTCTTTTCCAAACTGAAGAGTCCTAGCCTCTTTAATCTTTCCTCATATGGGACCCTCTCTAAACCCTTAATCATTTTAGTTGCTCTTTTCTGAACCTTTTCTAGTGCTAGAATATCTTTTTTGAGGTGAGGAGACCACATCTGTACACAGTATTCGAGATGTGGGCGTACCATGGATTTATATAAGGGCAATAATATATTCTCAGTCTTATTCTCTATCCCCTTTTTAATGATTCCTAACATCCTGTTTGCTTTTTTGACCGCCTCTGCACACTGCGTGGACATCTTTAGAGAACTATCCACGATGACGCCAAGATCTTTTTCCTGACTTGTTGTAGCTAAATTAGCCCCCATCATGTTGTATGTATAGTTGGGGTTATTTTTTCCAATGTGCATTACTTTACATTTATCCACATTAAATTTCATTTGCCATTTTGCTGCCCAATCACTTAGTTTTGTGAGATCTTTTTGAAGTTCTTCACAATCTGCTTTGGTCTTAACTATCTTGAGTAGTTTAGTATCATCTGCAAACTTTGCCACCTCACTGTTTACCCCTTTCTCCAGATCATTTATGAATAAATTGAATAGGATTGGTCCTAGGACTGACCCTTGGGGAACACCACTAGTTACCCCTCTCCATTCTGAGAATTTACCATTAATTCCTACCCTTTGTTCCCTGTCCTTTAATCAGTTCTCAATCCATGAAAGGACCTTCCCTTTTATCCCATGACAGCTTAATTTACGTAAGAGCCTTTGGTGAGGGACCTTGTCAAAGGCTTTCTGGAAATCTAAGTACACTATGTCCACCGGATCCCCCTTGTCCACATGTTTGTTGACCCCTTCAAAGAACTCTAATAGATTAGTAAGACACGATTTCCCTTTACAGAAACCATGTTGACTATTGCTCAAGAGTTTGTTTTTCTATGTGTCTGACAATTTTGTTCTTTACTATTGTTTCAACTAATTTGCCCGGTACCGACGTTAGACTTACCGGTCTGTAATTGCCGGGATCACCCCTAGAGCCCTTTTTAAATATTGGCGTTACATTAGCTAACTTCCAGTCATTGGGTACCGAAGCCGATTTAAAGGACAGGTTACAAACCTTAGTTAATAGTTCCGCAACTTCACATTTGAGTTCTTTCAGAACTCTTGGGTGAATGCCATCTGGTCCCGGTGACTTGTTAATGTTGAGTTTATCAATTAATTCCAAAACCTCCTCTAGTGATACTTCAATCTGTGACAGTTCCTCAGATTTGTCACCTACAAAAGCCAGCTCAGGTTTGGGAATCTCCCTAACATCCTCAGCCGTGAAGACTGAAGCAAAGAATCCATTTAGTTTCTCCGCAATGACTTTATCGTCTTTAAGCGCTCCTTTTGTATTTTCATCGTCAAAGGGCCCCACTGGTTGTTTAGCAGGCTTCCTGCTTCTGATGTACTTAAAAAACATTTTGTTATTACCTTTGGAGTTTTTGGCTAGCCGTTCTTCAAACTCCTCTTTGGCTTTTCTTATTACACTCTTGCACTTAAGTTGGCAGTGTTTGTGCTCCTTTCTATTTGCCTCACTAGGATTTGACTTCCACTTTTTAAAGGAAGTCTTTTTATCTCTCACTGCTTCTTTTACATGGTTGTTAAGCCACGGTGGCTCTTTTTTAGTTCTTTTACTGTTTTTCTTAATTTGGGGTATACATTGAAGTTGAGCCTCTATTATGGTGTCTTTAAAAAGGGCCCACGCAACTTGCAGGGATTTCACTTTAGTCACTGTACCTTTTAACTTTTGTCTAACTAACCCCCTCATTTTTGTATAGTTCCCCCTTTTGAAATTAAGGGCCACAGTGTTGGGCAGTTGAGGTGTTCTTCCCACCACAGGGATGTTGAATGCTATTGTATTATGGTCACTATTTCCAAGCGGTCCCGCTATAGTTACCTCTTGGACCAGCTCCTGCGCTCCACTCAGGATTAAATCTAGAGTCGCCTCTCCCCTTGTGGGTTCCCGTACCAGCTGCTCCATGAAGCAGTCATTTAAAGTATCGAGAAATTTTATCTCTGCATTTCGTCCTGAAGTGAAATGTTCCCAGTCAATATGGGGATAATTGAAATCCCCCACTATTATTGGGTTCTTAATTTTGATAGCCTCTCTAATTTCCCTTAGCATTTCATCATCACTATTACTGTCCTGGTCAGGTGGTCGATAATAGATAATAGAGACCAGACACCAATTTGTTGATCAACGGGCTTACACTATCCTTAGCTTAAAAGGCTTCGGAGTAAGTGTGGCAAGTTTATCAGGGGTGAGCATCAATATTTATACACAGAAGTAAACAAAGTGATTAACAGATTATAATGGTCATGCATAATCAATCAAGATTTTACAGGATAAAACAGGTTAAAATGTAAACTTAAAAAGACAAAAGGGGAGATGGCTACTTAAGGGGAGGGGGGTGTCATGAGTAGTTAGCAGGTCAGAGCTTTGATTAAAACTTTCAGACAGAGACATCAAGTCTGGGTTAAGTTTAAGCTCATCAAAAGTTCAGACTCAACACTGGCACCAGTGCCTAATAGGTACAGCCTGTTCTAAATGGCAGAACCAATGCAGACACAAAGAGACAAAATAATCTGCATTAATAGAGCCATAGCAGAGATTAATTTGGGCCACGGTTCATTGCCCCAGAAGAATATTCTGTTTATCTAGGGTTTGCATTGTATATTAGTAAATCGAGGTAAATCACCATCTCTTCACCATTGTCAATCAATAAATGCTTGATTCTGTGAACGTTTCTCAATGGGTAAAAGCTTCCCACCGTCCAAATCAAATGCATTGCTGAAGTAGCGCTGCATTTCCTGTGTCAGCAAAGGAAATGTCTGAGTTGAGTAATTTGCGGACTCTGTGTCTCTCTCTATGGGGAGCTGGAGCATGCGTGTATGAGAATCTCTTGTATGGGGAGCAGCGGGGAGAGGGGGTCGGTGACTCTCTTGTATGGGGGAGCAGGGGTATCTTTAATAGCAACCAGGGGTCTAACTGGGCTCGCTCACTCAATGCTAGTTTTCCTTGATGGCTGCCCTCTTGTGCTCCAGAATCTAAGCTTTGTTTTTTGTTCGTTTGTTTTTTTAATAACTGGATTCTAGGGCTGGGCTGGTCTGTTCTCAGTAAAATTTGGAGTCAGCAAAGGTATCTATAAGATGCATTATGGCTTCTTGATCCTCAGGCCCCAAGGCCAGTCTTGAGGATCACTTTAGAACGACCTCAGAGTCATTAAAAGTTGTGCTGACTTCAGCTTGCAAGGAGCCATTCTAGCTCCTAGGAATAGCCTGCATGGGAAGGGCATGTTGGGGGTACGCCTGCACTAGGGTGACCAGACAGCAAGTGTGAAAAACCGGGACAAGGGGTGAGGGGTAACAGGAGTCTATATAAGAAAAAGACCCCAAAATCGGGACTGTCCCTATAAAATCGGGACATCTGGTCACACTAGCCTGCACAAAAGAGGAACGCACAGAGCGCCTACATTGCCTGGTTTTTAGAGGTGTTGAGTACCCACTGATCTCACTGAAGTCGAAGGAGTTACTCTGGGAATGCACCCGTGTAAATTAGATCAGAATGTGGCCCTAAGTACACATGACATTGTAGAGGAGGGAGAGCTGTTCCAAATAAATAACAGGTTCCTTCTCTTGGTAGGCAGTCTAAAGGCTATCTATAATGTAAACAATTTAAAGTGCTAACCAACTGCAACTCTGTGTTTGTATGGTATCTACTGTGTCAGAGAACAGATGGTTTTCAGTGTTGGGTTATTTGAAGGAAGAGGGTGACTAAGTTTTATGCCCATGACTTGGGTGTTTTTTGCAGGCATAAGGGGGCAGTGCAGAAAAACACCAAGGATGAGCAAATAAGAACAAGTGAGCACTTAAGTTTGATGCTTCAGCAAAGTTAGGAAAGCAGGAAGGAGTATGGAAGGAAATAAGGGCAGAGGCAGGAGCCAAGTAAAGGACACCTATTAGAGGGATGAGGAGATGGTTGAGTTTCATGCCTCAGACCCTCCAGTCTGAAATCTGATTAAAGGGTTTATTTAAATGCAGATTACTGAATTATTGGCATAGTTCTGCCTAGGATCAAGATTTTCAAATATAGGTTCATAAAGTTAGGCACCTACATCTGTAGTTAGGCCTCTTGTTTGGATGCCTAACACCCACAGCTCCCATTGACTTCAGCGGGGTTTCTCGTGTATAAACATGAGCAGTTTAGCCTAATGTCATATCTAGTAAGCAGTGTCAACTGCTTTCTTAACACAGCATTAGGAACATGGGTTACCAACTTAACTGACATAAATCAGCATAATTCTATTGGCTTCTCTGGAGCATTGCCAGTTACACCTGCTGAGGATGTGCCCTATGCATTTTTATAAATATTTAAAATCTGCTAACTGCGTTAACATATCTCAGAAAGTGTTTTTATGTTTAGTTTTAAAATAAGCCCTTTCCTGCCCCACCTTTCAGCTCACACTGGTTTACAGTTTAGTGAGACATTCCATTATTTTTAAAGGACATGCAGCATGTTTGTGATACATCCCAAAGGCTGTATGAGTCATTTTTTCCTGGACATGTACAGCATGCTTTACAGCAAAAGGGCTAGATTTCACTTGTCCTACTCTGTGCAGATAGCCCCACTGAAATCAACAGTAATGAGTAAAGCGAGATGGGTTTGACCTGTAAAATGGTTAATTCTCCATATGATTATAAATTATAGAATATAAATATTTTTACCCTACAAAACCAAATTCTGTTTTGAATATTTCATTTGGTAGAACAGGGACAGTTAGACAGACTGAGACAATAACAAGTCATTGCAAGTTTATCTTAAAATTACATTTACCAATGGAAAATGTCAATGTCCCAATTAGAAATAGGAAAACATTGCTTAGACCTCACTCTGTTGCTATTTTAAGTCCCAATCCTGTAGTCCTTAACACTCTTTGGCTTCAAAGAGTTTGCCAGAGTAAGGATTGAGTAATCCCCACTTGAAGTAAAATCTGAGGGTGTCATTCTCCCCTCCACATAGAAGAGAATAAAATCTATTAATTTCAACATCTGGAGTTTCTTACTCATTGTTCCACCAAGGGGGACATGTTTTGCCCCCCTGGGAATGAAGCCAGGGGTTCCATTCCTTTAACCCATGGAGCCCCAAGAATCACACAGATCTTTAGAGGATCCACATCAGGTGTGGGTATAACATTTGTCTCCCCTACACATCAAATCAGCTCTGCTGGCCAGTGTAGAGTGGGGCTGAGCCAGCCCTCCCCCCTTCTTCCTCTCATAAGAACATAAGAACGACCGTACTGGGTCAGACCAAAGGTCCATCTAGCCCAGTATCCTGTCTATTGACAGTGGCCAATGCCAGGTGCCCCAGAGGGGGTGAACCTAACAGGCAATGATCAAGTGATCTCTCTCCTGCCATCCATCTCCATCCTCTGACAAACAGAGGCTAGGGACACCATTCCTTACCCATCCTGGCTAATAGCCATTTATGGACTTAACCACCATGAATTTATCCAGTTCTCTTTTAAACGCTGTTATAGTCCTAGCCTTCACAACCTCCTCAGGTAAGGAGTTCCACAAGTTGACTGTGCGCTGCGTGAAGAAGAACTTCCTTTTGTTTTAAACCTGCTGCCTATTAATTTCATTTGGTGACCCCTAGTTCTTGTATTATGGGAAAAAGTAAATAACTTTTCCTTATCCACTTTCTCCACATCACTCATGATTTTATATACCTCTATCATATCCCCCCTTAGTCTCCTCTTTTCCAAGCTGAAGAGTCCTAGCCTCTTTAATCTCTCCTCGTATGGGACCCATTCCAAACCCCTAATCATTTTAGTTGCCCTTTTCTGAACCTTTTCTAGTGCCAGTATATCTTTTTTGAGATGAGGAGACCACATCTGTACGCAGTATTCAGGTATCTAAAAGGGTGTCATAAGGAGGAGGGAGAAAACTTGTTCACCTTCGCCTCTAAGGATAGAACAAGAAGCAATGGGCTTAAACTGCAGCAAGGGAGGTCTAGGTTGGACATTAGGAAAAAGTTCTTAACTGTCAGGGTGGTTAAACACTGGAATAAATTGCCTAGGGAGGTTGTGGAATCTCCATCTCTGGAGATATTTAAGAGTAGGTTAGATAAATGTCTATCAGGGTTGGTCTAGACAGTATTTGGTCCTGCCATGCGGGCAGGGGACTGGACTCAATGACCTCTCGAGGTCCCTTCCAGTCCTAGAATCTATGAATCTATGTGGGCGTACCATTGATTTATATAAGGGCAATAATATATTCTCAGTCTTATTCTCTATCCCCTTTTTAATGATTCCTCTCCACCCATCTCCATCCTTTTGGGGGTGGCTTGTACCAAGAGGACACTAGCAAGGAGAAATCTGTGAATTTGTGCCTGAACTCTTTGCAGGGAAGTGGGAGGCTCCTACAAGGGGTAGGCACAATCTATCCAATCAGTTTTTGTAAACCTGTTCTCTCCCATACCCTCCAGAACCCCCCAAACAAGCAAAGTTTTGGGCCTGAACTATTGGTCAGCGTCCTTTTCATTATTAATTAATTATGTGAGTATGGCAAGCTGAATTTGTCTCTATCTCAGGTGGGTGCCTGTATTTTGTTATACAAAATAAAAGTGAATGCATGAAACAGAATCATAGAACCATAGCATTAGAAGGGACCGCAAGGGTCATCTAGTCTAACCCCCTGCCAAGATGCAGGATTTGTTGTGTCTAAACCATCTAAGACAGATGGCTATCCAGTCTCTTTTGAAAAACCTCCAGTGAAGGAGATTCCACGACTTCCCTAGGCCATTTTTTCCATTGTCCTACTTTTCTCACAGGTAAGAAGTTTTTTCCGAGATTGAATATAAATCTGCTTTGCTGTAGTTTTCACCCATTGTCTCTTGTCCTACCCTCCGTGGCAAGAGAGAACATTTTTTTCTCCATCTTTCATATGGCAGCCTTTCAAGAACATGCTGAAATCCTTGTTAATTATCAGCTATCATCCCAACCTAGCAGGTTTTGTTCATGTACAATCACCTGAGTATATCTAAAGATACTCCCTCTTGACATCTCTGTGAACAAGAAACAACTAAATGAGCTGAAAAAACAAGTTGTTAACCCAACATGTCTGATAAGAGGCCTGATTATTGGCTTTCATTGTTGTTGGTTAGAAAAACTCAATATTATGACTTCAAATATCAGTTGACTTGTAAGCAAAATTAGAATTTGACTTCTGTTTGTCAAACTTCCCCCAGTTTTGGATATTGAGGTCAAGTCTACACAGGCAACCCATTAATCTAACTGTGTATCTTGCTAGTATATGACTACTCTGCATCAGCATTCCTATATATTGGTCTCCCTGTCTTTGGCTAAATGGTAGCAGCGAGAAATTCAGTGATTCTTAGGCAGTAAAGGTGAACCCAGGAATTTCTACTCCTTATTCAACTTATCAGGCTTCTCACACCTTCTCTGTGTTATCTCAAGAGATCTCACAATCTAAACAGGGTCACATTTGATCAGTTCATGACAGACTCTGTTATGGAGTTTCTTTTCCATGGAGGGTCAGATCATCAGCTGGTGTAAATCAGTGTAGCACCATTGATTTCAGTACAGCTACAGTTTTTTAAACTCAACAGCAGCTCAGAAAGTGACCTGGAATTTCATTAGTAACAGAACTGTGGGTCTCAATTCCTCTAAATGCATCGACAATGCCCTTTTACAGGAGACCGACCTATCCCAGACCAACTTATGTAGTTTCTAAATATTTTGGCCAGCTCTATAACCCCTTGTAGCCCAATCCACTTTAAAGTTTAGATGTGCTGCAGCCAGTGCTGTGATAAAAAGAAAGACAGCCTAACTCTTCTAGGGACTCAAGTTATGACTACAGAGCTGTCACTCTACAAAGCAGCTCCTACTCTGTACCAAAAAGCAGTGGGACTGGGGATGCAAGCTCACACTGGTGGGCTGCCGTTCCCCTGAGCACTCGCTGTACTCCTTGTAGGTATTCTGCACTGTAATCTTTACATTACCAGTAAGTGGTATAACAAACAACCCTTTAAATTCAAGAAAAAAGTCATAGTGGGACTGTATGTTTGTTTCCATAAAATGCAGAAATTAAACTTCCAAAGAAGGGTGTGGTGAAAGATGTCAGTCACATCAAACCTGACCGACTGCTTAGATAAAAAGCTTCAGATGCCTAGCAGTTTTGTTTCAGGTGGCAAAAGCCATTGTAGCTAACATCCTTTGTCCCACTGTGGACAGCAGAGAGAGTTCACCGTACTTCTTCAGAGCTTTTTGTTTCATGTTATTTTGCACAGGGTAATTTCCCGGTGAAAGTGCAGGGCCAATTATTTACTGTTGTATTATTACCTGTGCCCTTGAAATTAATTTAGCAATTCTATTTAATGAATGGCTGATGAAACATAACAGAGCTTGAAAAGATAATATGTGAAAAAAGATTGGATGATGTCGAGAGCAATAGAAGGGCTACTTTTTATTGTTGTTTTTATTAATAGCATGAAACCTTTTTGATCTCCACGGAAATTATACATGCTATATATACTAATTTATGTGGGCTAATGATTGAAGATAAATATGAGCTGCTTGAAAGAGCAAATTCACTCTCATTATGTGGACAGTTACACATGTTACACATGCAGGCTTAGATGCTGAAGGCCAGGTAAGCTACGCTCGGCACAAAACAATGCTTACCTAAATTTCACCTGCAGTTTCTACTAAGTATAGTTTTCTTCTTCATTCCCAATCCTAAATTATTGCATAATGTTGCTGTTCGTTGTTAGCTTGCTGCATTTTAGTTTCCTCCTCAGAGGCAGTTGCAGTTCAGTGGTAGGTGAAGGAGCAAAATCATTACCATTTCTCTTTCCTTTAACCTTTCCATCCTCCACTCCATCAATTTTTTCAAGTATAATAAAAGACAATAGGTTAGGATCAGAAATCATACTGCAAGGGACTTTATAGATCATCTATCCAGTCCCCTGCACAGAATTTACCCCTCTGTTATTTCTATCTTTGTGTTATTTTGTATACCATACTAGTATATATATAAAATGGACAAAAATCTGCTATCAGCAACAATAGTAATAGTACTAATAATCTACCTATAGTGCTGTAGGTGCATATAGTGTTTTAAAGACGTATAAGAAAGCAAAGTCTCTGCCCCAAGGAGTTTACACTCTAAACACCTGAACAAGATTTGAAGCAGGACAAAATTAAGGCATAGGCACTATGGGTGTGTATCTAGGGCCCTTACTTTTGGACCTACGTGACAACATCAGAATCTCAGCTTTTATTTTTTTTTTAGTTATGTTTCTTACTCTCATAGTTTTGAAGTACAGCTTGAAACTATGAACCAATGTCTGCCTGAGTCCTAGGGCTCCAGCCTGCCTTACTCCAGCCCTGGATGATAGCTACTGTTAAATAGCAGAAATTCAATCCAGTTAAAACAGAATTAATCTGGTTGGCTGGGGAAAAAAGTGGATGAGATGTCAGAGATCATTTCTGTCATTATTTTGGGAGCATCCTTTTGTTACTAAGATTCAGAGTTTAGAAGTACCACTGAATTCTCTCTCAGCTGAATGGGGCTACATGTCTGTTACTGCGGGCAGAAGTTAGCCTGCTATTGGATTCACAATCACAGTCCAGTTTGCTTTCAGGGTATTATACCAGCTAAATTAATTTTGTACTCTTGTTTGAAAAATAGCTATTGACCTGCATATGACTTTGTCTCAATCTACTGAATTATGGTTAGCAATCCAAAATGTCAGGCCCATTGCATCTTCCTTCCTCCTCTCAATTCTTTCTCAATTGCTGTCAGCTGGGCTCCGTCCTATCTATCGGAATACTGGTTGCTCTTCAAAAACGGGGGTATTTTTCAGCTCAGCCACATGCAGTCTGTTCCTATGAGTGTCGGATGTGCCTCTTTGGTACTGGCAATTGTGTGCCTGTGGACTGAGGACAGTCTATGGTTTTATGAAAGGCACTGAAACTGCCCCCACTCAATGCTTTATGCCAGTGGTTCTCAAAGCTGGTCTGCCGCTTGTTCAGGGAAAGCCCCTGGTGGGCCGGGCCGGTTTGTTTACCTGCTGCGTCCACTGCTCCAGGACAATGGGGGCTGCGGGAAGGGCGGCCAGCACGTCCCTCGGCCTGCGCCGCTTCCCGCAGCCCCCATTGGCCTGGAACGGCGAACCACGGCCAGTGGGAGCTGTGATCGGCCGAACCTGCGGACGCAGCAGGGAAACAAACCGGCCCGGCCCGCCAGGGGCTTTCCCTGAACAAGCAGCGGGCCAGCTTTGAGAACCACTGCTTTATGCCATTTGTTCTGAGCAACCATTAGTGGACCAAATTACACACTGGCATAAGTGGGTGCAACTCCCCTTGACTTCAATGGAAATTTCACCCACACATGCCAGTGCTGAATTTGGTCTACTCAGCTGGATGTAGTATGAGTTTAAGTTAAGACTAGGCTAAATCATGATACTGCTGGTTGTATGGAAAATGGACCCTCTCTTAAAATTTCCAGTGATGTTTTCAATGAAACACGTATAACCCCTACAAAATCAAACTGAAGGGAAAATTGGGATGATTTCCTGATTCTAGTGGAATTTACCCCCTCTCTGGCCATTATAAATCATCCCTGGGGTGCATAAAAACACTTCTGAGAAGCAATATTTTTTTCCTTTCAGCATAAACCAGATTGCATCAAATAGAAAGTATTTAAAAAACAAAAAATCCCCAGGGAAGAAGCTTCATGGCTCAAAGCATTTACAGTCTGATATAAAGAGCTTGGGCAAATTTTCAAACCTGGCTGCCTAACGTTAGCCTCATAAATCCATATTTAGGCCCCTAAATAAAAATAAGTGCTCACTCCCCACAAATCCTACTGAAGTCAATGGGAGCTGCTGAGCACTTTGAAAATCAGGCCATTTTATGTAGGTGTGGAAATACGGATTTAGTAGCCTAATGTTAGGAACCCAAGTGTGAAAATTTGGCCTTGGTGTTTAAATAGGACAATGAACAAGTTTTTCTTTCCTTCATCCCTTCTCTGATGATCAGTTGGCAAGAGCAAACAGGACAAATGCCCAGTTTTGCCAAAAAAAGATTGGAATGCTCGGGATAGGGCTTAAAAAGGGGACTGTCTGGGCCAAAACGGGACGTATGGTCATCCTACTAACAAGTGCCCACTATGGTGGTCGATTTTGTGATGTGGAATTCTGTCCAATAGCTACTCAAACAAGATGCCCGATTCATTTCACATCAACACCCATTAAATGGTAGCAACGTTGGGACATGTCACCGTGGGCCAGATTCAAACCACCATCTAGAAAACTTCATAGCTTGTTACAGTTACCAGTCCCCTACCTCATTCTTTCTCCATGTGGTTATTCAGGGATTCTGTTACATAAAATGAGCCATATTCTATCCTCAGTTACATTGGTGAAATTAATGAGGTTGCAGTAGCGTAAGTGAGGCCAGATTTTGGCCCCTAGCAGTGAGCTGGAATTGTAATCATGATCTATATTCATATTACTTCATATTTAGCAAGCTCTTGCTTCATCGTGTATTGCAGAGAGGAATGGAGATGCTCTAATGTGACTTATTCTTATCTCTTGGGAAGAACCCAGAAGATAGTGTTGGGCAATTGCTCCGCCAATCCAAGAGTATATTCCTGTGGAGTTCTGCAGGGCTCCATTTTGTCCTCTCTCTTGTTCAGTCTGTATATGTAGCTGTTAAGAAGGTTGGTGAGGAAGCAAGGGCTGCAATATCTTCACTAAGCTGATGGCACTCAGCTATGTGTTTCTTTCTTTTCCTACTCAGATAGTGTTCCTTTCCCAGTCTCTGGGTGAGCTTGCGACATGGATGAGGCCAAGATGGCTGAGGCTCAATCCAGATAAAAGGGAGATGATGTTGGTAGGCTGCAGAAAGCAGTCAAAAGATGTAGTAAAAATTAGATCTGTCCCTCTGCCAATGGGAGTTTCTCTGCCATGTGTCACTTAACTTAGGAGTCTGGTTAGATTCCCAATCATTGCTAAATGGTAGCCAAAACCGTTGTTTTTTTCATGTGTGTCATTCTAGTGGGTTGTGACAATTTCTTTCCAGCCTGGATCTCACCACTATGATGCATGCCTTTGTCACCTCCAGACTGAACTATTGTAATGTGCTCTATCTGAGATTGCACCTTACATCCATTCACAAACTAAGTTAGTGCAGAATCTCTTTCTCTAAGTTCTTCTATGGCCCTTGTCACCATAGTATTTTAGCACCAGCACTTTGTTCAGTGGAGCATTTCACTGCAAACAAATTAAATCAGTGCTTTGTGAAATGATTGGCTGCCTGTGGGTTGATGCAGTGATCTATAAATCATGGCATGATGGCCTAGAACCTGCCTACATAAGAGAATGCCTCTTTACCCATGTCATACTGCTGCAGCTGAGATCCACAGAACTGGACCCTCCAACCCTGCAAATAAGAGGGGTCTATTGGCAGATCTTTTCCAGCCATGATGGTCCCTTTCCCCTGGTGCACTCCCCTCCGTTAATCTGAAATAGTACAGAGCTGATCTTCAGGGCATGCTGCAAATTTCATTTTAAGAGAGGTGTTGAGATGGAAAATGCTGGTTAAGGGATGACAGCAGGGTATTACTTTTATCCGCACTATATACTTTGTTAGTTTATTTATCGTTGTTGTTTTTATATTTTGTAGGGTTGCTGCTGCTTTTTTGTTTGTTTATGGTGACTGTGGCTGAGGATTTTCCAAGCAGAGGAGATTGAGACACATCTGCTATTAAAATCACTAGAGAGACAAGAGAATATCTTTTAGAGACAAGCTCTCTCACCAAGAGAAGTTGGTCACCCACCTTCTCTCTCTAATATCCTGGGACTCACACAGCTAGGACTACACTGCATATTACAGTCACTAGCAGATACGTGTCTCAGTGCCCTTGACTACTTTGAAAATCACCACTTGTACTTTTAACAAATCATCATGGGGGCTGGCTTATGGCGTCACAGAGGCCCTTTGTGGTTTCATAGATCTAAACGCACACTGTGAATGAAATTCTCCCTTCACTTGTACCCTATTGACTTCAGTGGGAATGCAAGGATCTGACTGAGGCTGCCTGAGTAGAGTGTCCACCCCACTAATTACATACCAGTAACCATTGCACATAAGAGCTCAGAGTAAATGCACCATTCCCCACACAGGCAAACCCTGGCAGGAGAATGCTGGAGGAAGCAGCAGCATGTACACATCATTGAAAGGGAAGCATGGCCCACTGCTGATTATTTTCATTATGCTCCTCATAGCACCATTGTGCCTCACAAAAGCATAGGGTTTCCTGGCATGGCTGCTTATGTGCTGCACCCTTCCCACCATTCCCAAAGAGACTCTGTAACATAAGCTTTCATCTGCTGTTATTCTCATGGCAAGGAGTGCTCTCTCTAGGCCTTGCTCATCACCACAGTATCTGTGTGCCTGTTCCCAGCCCCGCCGCTAGTCTACTATGTCTCTGTGGGCGAGTCAGTCAGCCATGTTGTACCTTAACTGCCTCATCTTCCTGTTTTAAAGAACAAAACTCACCTCCTGGGGGTGTTGTGCAATTCAGTGTTTGTAAATTCATTAAGGTTGGTAACACACTCGAAGATCCTCAGATGAAAGGTGCACTAGAAGTGTAAATTATCAGTACTATTATTATTACCCTGGGAGTGGGCAGATTCAACTTGCCTCAACAGGCTCTTCAGCCTCATTCACACAGAAGAGCATCCCAACTTGTGTTTAAGCAGCACTGCTAACACAAGCTGCTCTGAAGGAAGGAAATCACACCTCCTCGCCTGGTGGCCTCACTCCGTGTCACGTGCGCTGACCAAATGTGGTCTGACAAAACATGAGAAAGGGCTCAGTTGGCCTGCCAAGTAGAATTTTTTTTTAAGGCTTCATCTACACATACCAGTGCAACACCCCTAGTGTGGACACAGTTGTACATGGTACAGCTTATTCTCATAAGGGAAGGAGAATAAGCAATCCCAATATAAGGTACCCTTCTCTGAGATAACTGTGTCAAACCCCTCAATGAAATAGTCAAATCAGTACAAAAATTTGGCACCAATCAGGCCTGATAGTCATTACTCTGCTTCCTTATATCTGTCTCAGATGGGATACTTTTGTTCCCCATGAATAGTATTTTACTGCGCTAGTGGTCCCATTGGTTTCAGTTAGGTCATTTGATGAGTAAAGTACCACTAAAAGGGATCACGGTTATCACAACCATGATCTTTGAAAACAGCCTGAATCAGCATTTCTCACAATATCTTGGTTGTTCAGTTCTCTGCATGGGTAGGCGAGGCTCACCACACAGGGCCTGATCCCATACTCTTTATTGACACAAAACTCCCACTGACTTCAGCCAGGAGCTTTGCCTGAGCAAAGGAGAGAAGAATCAGGTACATAGCTTGAAAAAAATCTGTTACTGCACAGGGTAGCAGCAGATTTTCCAGATCTGTGGTGATGCACAGATATTTAGCCCACTGCTATATTTCTTACAGGCAAGCTCAGTGACAGTGCTGCAGGTTTCTGCTTGTAGTATAAAATATTATTACACTAGAGATCATTGTATCCTAATGGATTTAACTCAGAAGGTCAAGTTTTCTGCTGGTAAAAATGGGCACAACTATCCTGACTTCAACAGAGGTTTTTCCTTGTACGCCAGTGAATAATATGGCTGCCAACTTCTCATTTATACATGTATTTCAAGGACACAAGGTGAAAACTAGTGGTGACAAATCTCAGTAGGCCTCAAGGGTCAGCTCTGAACTCAGTCATCAATATGGACTTGGTGCTCTGGTATCTACTATTCTTATAGACCAGGGATCGGCAACCTTTGGCATGCAGCCCATCAGGGAAATCTGCTGGCGGGCTGGGACGGTTTGTTTACCTGCAGCGTCCGCAGGTTTGGCCGATCGCAGCTCCCACTGGCCATGGTTCACTGTTCCAGATCAATGGGGGTTGCAGGAAGCGGTGGCCAGCACATCCCTGAGCCCACGCCACTTCCCGCAGCCCCCATTGGCCTGGAACAGCGAACCGCAGCCAGTGGGAGCTGCGATCGGCCAAACCTGCGGACACTGCAGGTAAACAAACCATCCTGGCCCGCCAGTGGATTTCCCTGACAGGCCGTGTGCCAAAGATTGCCGATCCCTGTTATAGACAATAATGGTTTTGCCATTTCCCCTCACCTCTTAAGTATTAAGAGAACTTGGTTGAAATCTTTATTCTTTCCTTAGGTAAAGCTCCCAGTGAGGAGGCACTGTGGGTTTTGCCTGGGTCAGAGCTTGGCTCCTTAATTTTTGCCACTTTCTCCAAACACAGTTGAATTAGGGAAATGTCGAGCCTTGCTATGTTATCTCAATTGTTGCTCTAGATAACAATTCTGTTCCTTGTCAGATACTTGAGATGAGAGGATTCTGTTTGTTCCTTTGCTTATTAGGACACTTAGGACTGCAAAAAGAAGTGTAGTAATAAAATCTACTTGTCTGAGATGCGAGCACCCTGCCCTCCCCAGTGAGGCATTGGCTTTCTCCATCTATTAGGGACCCCACATCTCCCTACAGGATTTAACCAGCGATGAGGGACATGGACATGAAGTTCCCTGAGCATTTCCAGAACTTCGGAGAGTGGAACCTGCTGAAACTTGAGGAAGGAGATGTGCCTCCCTCTGCTAGGAGTGGTGGTTTTTCTGTGTGTGTGTGGGAGGGGGGCGGGGAAGAGGGTCCCCTGTTTCATGAAAGATTATGTGGGAAAACTAAGAACCACCAGGCATTAGTCTCTTGTCATATTCAGTTCTTTTGGTAAACATTCACGTTTATCAAGGGATTCTAGTACACAGATGGCAGTCACCAAGAGCTTTGGAGACACAATAAGATCATCACTGAAGGACATAAAGGGAACATCCAGCCAGACTACTTTAAAGACCTAGCTAGAGATCGATCCCTGTGGCACTCAGTCTGCAAGGAGGCTACATCCCTGTTCGTATATTTGGCTTATCTTTATTTATTTATTTTTTAAAGGAAAAGTAGGCACACAAGCCTTGTCTAAACTCATGGCTAGATTTGTCACTTTACAATCTGCCCTGAGTAAGGGATAATATAAACTTGCACTGTGCTAGGAGCAGCCTAGGGTGCAGACTGGGAGTCACACATTGGTAGGCCTGTGTTCATCAGCTGGTGTGCTAACTCAGAGGCAAGGGGACAAGGCTCTGCCCAGCTGTCTATAAAGGCTCTGTGGAATCAGCGTCCCTTCTTGCATTGCAACCTGTGGTATGGGTATTCAGTGCAAGAGAGGATGGAGAGCACCTTACATCTCAGTAAGGGCGATGATCTAGCCCTGTAGGTTTTAGTGAAATGTCGTTCCCCTGCATTGTTCTAGCATCAGCACATCTGAACAGGTGCTAGCAATGATGTGAGCACTAGCGTATCAGTTTTTAACCACTGTGTCAGCTAACTGTACTCTGAGCAGGGTTGCACAGTTCTGTGGTAAAAGCATTGCCTCTACTAGCGCACTCACCATCTAATATTGCTGGGACTGTACCGGTGCTTAAGCAATGATGGGAAATTTCCCTGAAATCCAGAGTGTAGACTCTGACGTACAACCTAATTTTCAGTGAATTTGTGGGCTTGTTCTTGCATGTATGCAGGTGCTTTCCTGCCTGACACCTCTTCTGTCAGAAATTCATGCAATGCACATGACTAGATAAGAGTCTGTCTAGCTAAGTTTGTATACAAATCAAGGATTTGTATGAGGAGATTCAGTAGTGCATGCACAAATGATCACCTACAGCAGGGGTGGGCAAACTTTTTGGCCTGAGGGCCGCATCGGGTTTCTTAAATTGTATGGAGGTCCGGTTAGGGAGGGAGTTGTGGCCTGGCCCCCACCTCCTATCTGCCCCCCCCCCCCAGGACTCCTGCCCCATCCAACCCCCTCTGTTCCCTGACGGCCCCTCTGGGACCTCTGCCCCATCCACACACACACACACACACACACTCCCTGTCCCCTGACTGCCCCTGGAACCCCTGCCCCTGACTGCCCCCTGCCGCCCCATCCAACCTCTCCTCTCGTTCCTGACTGCCCCCTCCGGGACCCTGCCCCCATTCAACCCCCTGTTCTTCTCCCGCCCCCTATCCTCACCCCCGCCTCCTGACCACCACCCCGAACTCCCTCTGCCCTCTATCCAACCCCCCTCCCACTCCATGCCCCCTTACCGCGCTGCATCTGCCACCACACCGCCACCACCATGCAGCACAGAGCACCGGGTCAGGCCGGGCGGGGCAGCTGTGCTGCCCCAGGAGCTCACAGCCCCGCGATCCAGAGCATTGCGCCGGTGGCAGAGCGAGCAATCTGAGGCTGCGGGGGAGGGGGAACAGCAGTGGAGGGACCGGGGGCTAGTCTCCGGGGCCAGGAGCTCAGGGGCTGGGCAGGACGGTTCCCACGGGCTGCAGTTTGCACCCTTCTGACCTACAGAAAAATCAGACTGACAGTGTCACTGTCATGTCTATATTCTTCACTATTGTTAGTCACATCCTGTTGTTAAGTGTCTTGGAGGAGACAACCAGATTTTTTGCCTGATAGGTTGATGGGTTTGTTTCATGCCTGTTACCAACAGAAAGGCAATCTTCTGCTTCACTGAGGGCTTTTTTGCTTGCATCCTCTTAAAGGCTGGCCCCAAGCACATGCACCTGTAAAAGCCAGTGTTCATGTTGCACTGAGAAGGAGATTAACACCAAAAATGGATCTTGGTCTTTCTGTTGGGAATAGCGCTTTGAGAAGCTTGTTCCAACATGAACTATAGGATTTTTGCACAGGCAAACAGTTTTCCATCTGGCACACAAAACTTATTCGAGGGGTGTGGCTTCTGCTGGGACTATAGGCATCAATGAGTCACACTTATTTGGTACTGATGCAGTGCCCTACCCCAAGGAGTGTCTGTTTTTCTCTCCTCCCTGTCAGCCATTAATTGTCTTTAGTTAAGGTGCTTTGAGAAATCACTCACACTCATCAATACTGTTACTGTTAGCTATTCACCCTGGCCTGTGGAGTGGCAAGGACTTCACAATTGTCATAAAGTACTAAGATTCCCAAAACACAAGCCCTCGCTACATTTCAAAGCTGTTTGTTTCAAGTTCAAAGGACATGCTGCACAAGAGGGAGTGATAACTCATTCTCAAGAAGTGCCAGCTTCAGTCAGCATGCCAATAGGTTTATGGCATTAGCTCTGCTTTAATTAGGGTTGGGGTGTGTCTTTTCACATTGATAAGCATCACAAGGCGTAGGAAGCAAAGTCTGAAGCAGTCATCCTGCCACACCTCACATGCAGGGTCTTCTCTCTATGGCATTCAGCACATTTCAGAGCCCGAGTTTCCTAAAGCACCAAGAAAAATTAGATGCTGCCCCTCCCTCCCCCACCAGCATAACCTATTCAAAGAAATTCCAAAAAGGTAAATGGATTCTGAACAGAGTTGTTACCATGCCAGTTTGGAAGGCAAGAAGAAGAACTGGATGTGATAACACTTTGTTTGTGCTAACTATAACAGGATGGAATGCCTTTAAGAAACCATTTGTAGATTACTTGGTAAGTAGAATAAGAGGGGCACTGAGAATACTAGAGGCATGATTCTGCAGGGAGATGATTGTACCTTGTAAGGCCTTGTCGACACAGGATGGAGGGGGGGGGGTATATTTCACACTAACTTTAGTTTGATTGCATTAAAATGACCTGCATCCACACAATGCAATTCTTATGCTTTAACTGGCAAGTGAATACAAATTTTATAGTCCACTTTTAAAAGTTACTAAATTAATTACAGATTAAGTTAGTGCAAAGTAATGTGCTTGTAGACACATCTCTACTTCACACTAGCTTGGCAGTCTTCCAACTGCTATCCCACACTGCTTTGCGTGACACTGGGACTGGTGTGTCTGTTTACCTGTGCGCTCTCTGCTGCTCTGGGGTCCACTTGACCAGATGTCACTTCCCCATTCAAATGCTAACATAATACCAGCATTGGTCTATTTGCTGTTGCACGCTCCTGGAGCTGCATACCTCAGCATTCTTCCACTGTTATTATAGCAGTGTTATACAATGTCTTGTGCAGATGCCTGGAGCCTTGCAGAGGTCCTGGATCTCCATGCCTTCTGGGGAGAGGCAAAAGTGCAGGCAACCCTTACCAAAACAAAAACCACAACCCCATTCCAATAAAGACATGCATGAAGCTTCATTAAGGAACGGCCAAGAAGAGTCACTGCTGGGACTCTATTCAATGCTTCACCAAAAGCAAAGGGCCCAAGAGAGCTTGTAAGAAAGCCAAGGACAAAGACCGGTTCTTCAGCAGTGCTCTTGCTACTAGCCCCTACTTTGAGAAGCTGAACTGGCTCTTAAAAATACCCTGAGAGAAATCCTGGCCCAACTGAAGTCCATGGCAAAACTCCCATGGAATTCAGCGGGACCAAAATTTGACCCTATATATTTGTTTAGGAGACAGATTTTCTATTACATTTCATTACTTTCCTCTGTAGCGTGGCCTGGATGCAGCTTTCAAAAATAGTGTCCATTAATTTATAGAATTATTGAGCGCCAACAGTGTGTTCAACACGCCACTATCATTTAAGAAGACCAGTTCTTGTCCCAAAGGGTGTCTACAGCCTAGGACAAATAGAGAGAGAACAGTTCATTGAGTGAACATAAAAACTCCAGATGATTATGATATTTTGGGGATATTTTGGGGACCACCCGCCTTGTAACTATGCTATGCTGCTATGATCCCAGTAGCCAGCCTTCAAGCATAAAGGTCTCACCCTGGCTTCCACTTGCCTAGTTACTCTTTGTAGGGAGACCCCCAATAGTCCTTCTGGTCCCAAGTCTCCCCAAATTCATCCTCAATTTCTCAACTACCAGACAGACGCTTGTTTTTTTCCCCTCTGGTTCATCACCTCCCAAAGGAATGAAATCAGCTCACTCTTGCACACACACGCCACCATTTGCACAATAGAGACCTGTTGGGGTAAAAACAAACAAAAGGTGTGATAGGAGAAAAAAAAAGTCTCAAAGATAAAATATTAAGAAAAAGCAAACAGATACACGTTACACAGAAAATAACCATAAAGACAGAATCTCAGGCTTTACATTTGTATATTAGCAAAAATTCCCTTCTGTACTACATGTTACCTACTGCCTCTGAACAGTTTCCTAGCATGGCCTCTGTCTTAGAGAGTATGCATGTTTCACAGACAGCACCCCGTTTAGATGCTGGCCCTCACTCAGTTTCTGGATAGCCTTCACTTCAAGCCCTCTTCCCTTTTAACAAGGTTTGCAGCTTTGTCTCCTTTCTCTCAGACTAGGGTAATCCATGGTTACAATGAACAGGATTAGAGCAGCAGGAAAGGAAGATGATTTGAGCAGAAGCTATTTGGATAAACCGGAACAGGGTTAAGATGAGATATGAAGAGGCGGTTTCCATTTATTATCAGTACTCGTATTTCAGTAGTGTCTAGGAGCCCCAGTCCTGGGTTTCTGTTTTATAAAGGATTAGAGGAGAAAGTTATACAAACTAGCCCAGGCACTTATGCTTTTGTTTCTTAACACAAAGGACCAGACACTGCCCTCTGAGAGGTTAATGCAACACCCATCACTTTCAATGCAAGTGACACTCACTCAGAGGGCAGCTTGACCCTCATTAATTATTGGGTTTAGCTCAATAATTTTAACTCAAGTGTAGGTAGGATGCAGTGCAAGGCTGGACCATGAGTTATCGCTTTGAGCAGGCAACCTGCAATTGAATTCATATTTCTGTAGCTGAGTAATTTAAATTTCTACATTTCAAACATGAGTATTTATTTGGTCAAGTTATTCCATCAGTCCCATTATTGTTTGCATTACAGTAACACAGTAAACAGGTCACCTACCTCCTGAGCAGGGATGGCTATACAACACCCACCTCTAGTCCCCTTTTTCCAGGGCTACTCAAACTCCACCTACTCCATATTTTAATAACATTCTCCTTTTGAAACGGGATCCAATTATTTAGGGTCTACCAATATTACTGCTTCACACCAGCTGAGCAGACTAATGGTTCTGCAATTCACACCATTCTCTCTCCTTGAGTCAGGAGTCATCTCCTTCACAAGGTGCTGGGAATTTCCATCCATCTGTTCCCAGACTTGTGCAAATGCATCAACGTTGGGGTTCAGAATGGGGGTGATGCTCCTGGGAGACTCTGATGTCTCAGATGGGCACTGGGGGCTTCCACTTGCATGCACCTGCAGGGAGCAGCAGGGAGCGGGGACATCAGCACATGGAGCCAAGAGAGCTGGGCCAGTTACTAACACTCTGACATTTTCCAGCATGGTGCCCCCTCATGAGAGCTTAGAGCTTTTGCTTCATGGCGGGGGAGGGGGGCAAAGGGTCAGCATTACCAGCTCCCTCTTACAGTTGGAAGCATTGGGACACAGGGAAGTGATTCCCCTAAAGCTACACAGAAAGTTAGCAGCGGGGCTAGGAATGGAACCTGAAGCGCAGGCCCTTGTTCTAACCAATGGAGAACCTGGCTTCTCTAGACGCTTGCATTTTTTATTCTGAAACCAGTAACCTTTGGTGGCTGGGTAGATCAGGAGCTGCTCTTGTCTCTGACAACAGTGGTATGGTGTCAGCAGATGAGTTCTTGTCTAGCAGCCCCATAACATTTTGTCCCCAGACATCAACACAGGCAGGTTGGTTTGGGGACGCTACTGTAACTTTATTCAGGAACATGACTGGGACAATGTGGGATGTCACAGTGAGGAGGAGGGGATCCCCTGGGATCACACAGAAAAAGAGGACAGGGCCACATGGCGTGATGCAGGGCATGGGGACACATGAGCATGCCTGGAAGCAGGGCCGTCCTTACCCATATGCAAAGTATGCAGCTGTGTAGGGCACCAGGAAATTTGGGGCACCAAATTTCCTGGTGCCCTGCGCAGCTGTGTGCTGCTCCAGCTTCTGCTCCGGCTCTTCCCCAGGGCCCCCACCTGCTCCGCCCCTGCCCCAGCCCCGCCTCCACTCCCCTGAGCTCTGCAGCATGGCCAGGCCTGCACTCACCTGCGGTGGGAAGTGCAGACCCGGCCCCAGCCGCGCTGCCAGTGAGTGCTGGGGAGTGGTTCCACTCTGCCCCGCAAGCCAGCCTTCCCCCACATGGAGGCCTGGGGACAGCCCCCCTGCAGAGCCCTGGGGCCCCACACACACACCCCGCGCGGGGACTGCGTAGGGCCCCAGAATACCTAGGGACGGCCCTGCCTGGAAGAGGACAGGATCACATGGAGTCACACAGGAAAGAGGATGGGATCATGGGAGATCATGCAGGGAGGAGAAGGGGATCCCTTGGAAACATGGGATTCTGCAAGAAGGAAATGACAGAAGGGAAATACATTTTCCTTGTGTTGGTTCAACAGCCATCTCCTGTCAGTGGTTCCCCAGCTCTGGAAGTTACCTTGGTATGGTGGCTGAGCTTCTCTGCTGTTTCACTGCTGAAACAGACAGCATTGAGGACTCCCTCCTCCCATCCCCCCATCATGGTTCATGACATTCAGGTTCAAATAACATCCTTGTTCCTCCACAACTGGGGACAGGATTGGGGGCAAGTTAAAATCAGAACCCACTTCTTGTGCCTGGGGGGGCATCTGGGACAGGCAGGAGCTCAATAGACCAGCTACCTTCAAGGGATCCATCCCATACAGGCACTGGATTAGTAGGTGTCCAAGCTCTCCCATTCCCTCCTTCCTGCTGCATGACTGAGACCTCCCTGCCGCACGGGAACGCAAACCACTGATCCTAGCAGAGGGAGGCAGAACACCTCCTCTCCTCAACTTTCAGCAGGTTCCACTCGCTGAAAATCGCTGGAAATGCTCAGGGAACTTCATGTTGCCCCCTGCAACTTAGATCCCATCTCGCTGGGAAAGGGTGGGATTGCAAAGTGCCTAAAAGAGAGAAGCGCACAAGTGTGTTCATTTAAACTCTCTACACACTGTCATACAGCCATCTCTGCTTTGCTTTCTGCACTTTTCTTATTTATCTTTAGAGTCTATTGCGAGTTCTAAAACTGATATATCTGTAAGTCTTTAGTCAAGGAACTCAAACTCAGCACATTCATAAGAAACATGGCACGGGGGATAGATTAATGAAAATGATTGATCCAATGTGTGCTTTATGCTCTGTCTACCCTATCGATTTCACAACAGACTTTGGAAGGAAATGAACACTTTTAAATTATTTGTGTCATTGGGGAAGCGAGTACAACTTGATTTATTTTAATATACAGCTTGGGGCAAGGGGTACTGATTCATAAATGTAACTAATAAAGAATATATTACTTGCAAAAACTGGGAGGCTGTTTCTGCCCCCCATCCCCACACTCTTGTCTATAGATGTCTTCTCTCCATCTGAGTGCTATGGACGATCCTGCAATGCAGAGCAGCCAGTGGGAAGCCTGGGTAAGAATGCCATGATTTAGAACAGCCGCTGGAGATGCTCTGGCTTATGCCAGGAGGCAAACTGGTTCCTGGTACAGGCAGAATCCAGGTGGCATAAAAGTATCATAAAGCCACCTTTGCCTCCCTCCCCTTGGGCTGGGCCAGCTGTGCTGTGTCTTAGAAGAGCGCAGAACTCTGCCCCTCTACTTTTCACTTTCCTTCAAAAAATAAGGGCTGTTTCTAAGGTTATATAGTCTGTCACTTTCTCATAAGGGAGCCACACATTAGAGTCCAGATGTCTGAATGTTCCAAGCTGAACTTTGTGACTTTGTCCTCACCCACAACTATTTCAAATTTGGGGACAATTTATACTTCCTGTGGTGGGAAGAACATCTCAACAGCCCAACACTGTGTGGCATTTAATTTCAAAAAGGGGAACTATGCAAAAATGAGGGGGTTAGTTAAACAGAAATTAAAAAGTACAGTGACTAAAGTGAAATCCCTGCAAGCTGCATGGGCGATTTTTAAAGACACCATAATAGAGGCCCAACATAAATGTATACCCCAAATTAAGAAACACAGTAAAAGAACTAAAAAAGAGCCACCATGGCTTAACAACCATGTAAAAGAAGCAGCGAGAGATAAAAAGACTTCCTTTAAAAAGTGGAAGTCAAATCCTAGCGAAGTAAATAGAAAGGAGCATAAACACTGCCAAATTAAGTGTAAAAATGTAATAAGAAAAGCCAAAGAGGAGTTTGAAGAACGACTAGCCAAAAACTCAAAAGGTAATAACAAAATGTTTTTTAAGTACATCAGAAGCAGGAAGCCTGCTAAACAACCAGTGGGGCCCCTCGATGATCAAGATAGAAAAGGAGCGCTTAAAGACGATAAAGTCATTGCGGAGAAACTAAACGAATTCTTTGCTTCAGTCTTCATGGCTGAGGATGTTAGGGAGATTCCCAAACCTGAGCCGGCTTTTGTAGGTGACAAATCTGAGGAACTGTCACAGATTGAAGTGTCACTAGAGGAGGTTTTGGAATTAATTGATAAACTTAACATTAACAAGTCACCGGGACCAGATGGCATTCACCCAAGAGTTCTGAAAGAACTCAAATGTGAAATTGCGGAACTATTAACTAGGGTTTGTAACCTGTCCTTTAAATCGGCTTCTGTACCCAACGACTGGAAGATAGCAAATGTAACGCCAATATTTAAAAAGGGCTCTAGAGGTGATCCCAGCAATTACAGACCTCTAAGTCTAACGTCGGTACCGGGCAAATTAGTCGAAACAATAGTAAAGAATAAAATTGTCAGACACATAGAAGAACATAAATTGTTGGGCAAAAGTCAACATGGTTTCTGTAAAGGGAAATCGTGTCTTACTAATCTATTAGAGTTCTTTGAAGGGGTCAATAAACATGTGGACAAGGGGGATCCAGTGGACATAGTGTACTTAGATTTCCAGAAAGCCTTTGACAAGGTCCCTCACCAAAGGCTCTTATGTAAATTAAGCTGCCATGGGATAAGAGGGAAGGTCCTTTCATGGATTGAGAACTGGTTAAAAGACAGGGAACAAAGGGTAGGAATAAATGGTAAATTCTCAGAATGGAGAGGGGTAACTAGTGGTGTTCCCCAAGGGTCAGTCCTAGGACCAATCCTATTCAACTTATTCATAAATGATCTGGAGAAAGGGGTAAAAAGTGAGGTGGCAAAATTTGCAGATGATACTAAACTACTCAAGATAGTTAAGACCAAAGCAGACTGTGAAGAACTTCAAAAAGATCTCACAAAACCTAAGTGATTGGGCAACAAAATGGCAAATGAAATTTAATGTGGATAAATGTAAAGTAATGCACACTGGAAAAAATAACCCCAACTATACATACAATATGATGAGGTCTAATTTAGCTACAACAAATCAGGAAAAAGATCTTGAAGTCATCGTGGATAGTTCTCTGAAGATGTCCACATAGTGTGCAGAGGCGGTCAAAAAAGCAAACAGGATGTTAGAAATCATTAAAAAGGGGATAGAGAATAAGACGGAGAATATATCATTGCTCTTATATAAATCGATGGTACGCCCACATCTTGAATACTGCGTACAGATGTGGTCTCCTCATCTCAAAAAAGATATACTGGCACTAGAAAAGGTTCAGAGAAGGGCAACTAAAATGATTAGGAGTTTGGAACGGGTCCCATATGAGGAGAGATTAAAGAGGCCAGGACTTTTCAGCTTGGAAAAGAGGAGACTAAGGGGGGATATGATAGAGGTATATAAAATCATGAGTGATGTGGAGAAAGTGGATAAGGAAAAGTTATTTACTTATTCCCATAATACAAGAAGTAGGGGTCACCAAATGAAATTAATGGGCATCAGGTTTAAAACAAATAAAAGGAAGTTCTTCTTCACACATCAAGTATCAGAGGGGTAGCCGTGTTAGGCTGGATCTGTAAAAAGCAACAGAGAGTCCTGTGGCACCTTTAAGACTAACAGATGTATTGGAGCATAAGCTTTCGTGGGTGAATGCCCACTTCGTCGGATGCATGTAATGGCATCTTCACAGAGCGCACAGTCAACTTGTGGAACTCCTTACCTGAGGAGGTTGTGAAGGCGAGGACTGTAACAGCATTTAAAAGAGAACTGGATAAATTCATGGAGGTTAAGTCCATTAATGGCTATTAGCCAAGATGGGTAAGGAATGGTGTCCCTAGACTCTGTTTGTCAGAGGGTGGAGATGGATGGCAGGAGAGAGATCACTTGATCATTACCTGTTAGGTTCACTCCCTCTGGGGCACCTGGCATTGGCCACTGTCGGTAGACAGGATACTGGGCTAGAGGACCTTTGGTCTGACCCAGTACGGCCGTTCTTATGTTCTTATGTTCTTGACTATGGGTACCCTCAGGGCCCCTCAGTATGCCAACATTTTTATGGCTGACTTAGAACAACGCTTCCTCAGCTCTTGTCCCCTTACACCCCTACTCTACTTGTGCTACATTGATGACATCTTCATCATCTGGACCCTTGGGAAGGAGGCCCTTGAGGAATTCCACCAAGATTTCAACGATTTCCACCCTACCATCAACCTCAGTCTGGACCAGTCCACACAAGAGGTCCACTTCCTAGACACTAGAGTGCTAATAAGCGATGGTCACATAAACACCAACCTATACCGGAAACCTACTGACCGCTATACTTACCTACATGCCTCCAGCTTTCATCCAGACCACATCACACGATCTATTGTCAACAGCCAAGCTCAAAGATACAACCGCATTTGCTCCGATCCCTCAGACAGAGATAAACACCTACAGAATCTCTATCAAGCATTCTTAAAACTGCAATACCCACCTGGTGAAGTGAAGAAACAGATTGACAGAGCCAGAAGGGTACTGAGAAGTCACCTACTACAAGACAGGCCCAACAAAGAAAGTAACAGAACGCCACTAGCCGTCACGTATAGCCCCCAACTAAAACCTTTCTAGTGCATCATCAAGGATTTACAACCTATCCTGAAGGACAATCCCTCACTCTCATAGACCTTGGGAGACAGGCCAGTCCTCGCCTACAGACAGCCCCCCAACCGGAAGCAAATACTCACCAGTAACTATACACCACACAACAAAAACACCAACCCAGGAACCAAACCCTGCTACAAACCCCAGTGCCAACTCTGTCCACATATCTATTCAAGGGACACCATCATAGGACCTAACCACATCAGCCACACCATCCGGGGCTCGTTTACCTGCACATCTACTAATGTGATATATGCCATCATGTGCCAGCAATGCCCCTCTGCCATGTACATTGGCCAAACCGGACAGTCTCTACGCAAAAGAATAAATGGACACAAATCTGACATCAGGAATCATAACATTCAAAAACCAGTAGGAGAACACTTCAAACTCTCTGGTCACTCAATAACAGACCTAAAAGTGGCAATTCTTCAAAAAAAACCCTTCAAAAACAGACTCCAATGTGAAGCTGCAGAACTGGAGTTAATTTGCAAACTGGATACTATTAGATTAGGCCTGAATAAAGACTGGGAGTGGTTGGGTCATTACAAAACCTAAACTTTATTTCCCCAATACTAATTTCTCCCTACGGTTCCTCACACCTTCTTGTCAACTGTCTGTAATGGGCCACTCTCTTACCACTTCAAAAGTTATTTTTCCTCCCTTGGTATCCTGCTGTTAATTGATTTATCTCGTTAGACTGACCTCAGACTTGGTAAAGCAACCCCCATCCTTTCATGTATTTATACCTGCTCCTGTATTTTTCATTTCATGCATTTGATGAAGTGGGTTCTAGCCCACGAAAGCTTAGGCCCAAATAAATTTGTTAGTCTCTAAGGTGCCACAAGGACTCCTCGTCGTTTTTCTTCAGCTTCTAATGGCTCTATTTACTGTGTATACTTTTTTTATCTGATGGGACTCCGTCAGCCTACAAGATTAAAAAACAACAACCCAACAGTTTCTGGAGAGTTTACTAACATGTCTGGGAATGCTTCTGTAAGTATGTAATTCTCGCTTCAGACAATTACAAGGGATCAGAGAACAACTGTGAGTAAATCCTGCTTGAATCTTTACTAACAAACCCAAACCTTTGGGTATGTTTGGCCCCCTGTGTTAATGGACTGTGTTGCACTTCTGGGGATCAAGTCTCAAACTCTAATAACTATAAACCACATGTGAAAAATGAGTCTGAGGGGCTCCGTTCCCTGGAGACAGAGTCACAAATCATAACCCAATTTAGCACAACAGGCAGCCTCTGGTATTCTTAAGCCCTGGGACTGAAATTACCTGTTGAGTGAGAATATGGCTAAAATAGTTGCTGGGCTTCTGATGGAGAGGTGGCAGCCTTTGCCACAATGAACATTCATTACCAGGAGAGTGATAAAAATAGGAGCTATCCAGGAGGAATTGGGAAACTTAGGGCTAGATCCTCCACTGGTGTAAATGAGCATAGAAACATTGGCTTCAGTAGGAGTATACCAGTTTACATCAGCTAAGGCTCTTCCCCTAAGACCTCCATCCTCTCTAATCAATAAAGATCCATGTGTTGCTTTCCCAAGGGTCAGCAAATCACTGCACATCAGAGGAGCTACAGAAGTGATTTGAATTTCTCTGCATGCCAGGCTGAGCGGAGAGCTTTTTAAATAATACTCCATCCTGCACATGTTCAAACAATAGCTGGCCCATATTCATGGAGTCATAGATTTTAAAGCCAGAAGAAACTATTATGATAATCTAGTCAGACCTCCTGCATAATACAGGACACAGAATCTCACCCAGCAATTCCTGTAAACCCATAACTTCTGGTAGAGCTAAAATGTATCTTTTGGGAAGACATCCAGTCTCAATTTTAAAGCTTCAAGTGATGGGGAATCCACCATATCCCTCAGTAAGCTGTTTCAATAGTTACTAACCTTCACTATTAAAAATTTGCCCCTTAAAAATATTTGGATCTAGGCTTACATGGGTGTTTACGGACATAGGTGCGGTGTTTCAATTGACAAACATTGACGTCCCTCATTAGTTCTCCCTCACCAGTCACTTAGACACAGATTATCATCCTATCTGACACAAAGAGACTCTGTTGCACAGTTATATGTGTGATTAAATAACAGTGTCAGGAGGAAAAGTCATCTCCATGGTCTCATTTTGGATTATGTATCATTAAATCAGTATGTTAACCTATTCTTCTCCCAGACTAGGTACATACAGTCCCAGGACTGTTCAGTAATTCAGAGTAACTAGCACCAAGAATTTGCATCTACTCCCGGAAACACTATAGACAATCACAATGTAACAGGTCTCAGCTCTATTAAAGCAAAAGGGAAAATCACAGCAATGGGGCAAAACATATCACACATCTCCTAAGCCAAGTAAAACTGTGCTGAGTTGACCTCTAGCAACATCAAGCATTGCAGAAGGAACAAATTTTAGATTACATACATGTAAAATAATGCATTTAAGCAGACAATTCATTGATGTGCGCTACGAGTCTCCTAATAAGCACCTGCGGTTCTGGCTTTTAAATGTAGCTAACAAAGAATATATTACTAGCAAACCATGTCTTTTTATCTTGCTGCAGGTAATAAACAAAGGATCTGCAGGAAATGTGAGCAAGGGGTTTTCAGGTGTCTGACATTAAGGGTTGCTTTATATTGAGGGCCATATTGTGGCTGACTCTGCATGACTGTGTGCAAGGAGCCTTCTTCCCCTCCCCTTGCAACCCTGGTCACCTGAAATGTATGTGGAAGCAGCAGCACAGCACAAAGCTAGCTCCAGAGGAGGTGCTTGCCATCTCAAAGGAGGAGGGAATGAGATGGGGACATGACCATGGAGTTACCCAGAAATCCCCCTTTGCAATGTGGAGCCTCTGCATCCCCGATTGCAGAGCAGTGCATTAAAGACACAGTCTAGTCCAGGGGTCGGCAACCTTTCAGAAGTGGTGTGCCGAGTCTTCATTCATTCACTCTAATTTAAGGTTTCGAGTGCCAGTCATATATTTTAACGTTCTTAGAAGGTCTCTTTCTATAAGTCTATAATATAGAACTAAACTATTGTTGTATGTAAAGTAAATAAGGTTTTTAAAATGTTTAAGAAGCTTCATTTAAAATCAAATAAAATGCAGAGCCCCCCGAACCAGTGGCCAGGACCCGGGCACTGTGAGTGCCACTGAAAATCAGCACGTGTGCCGCCTTTGGCACGCGTGCCATAGGTTGCCTACCCCTGGTCTAGTCCATATTGTTTGACAATTGTGGAATGGTAGGCAGAACACTGTCACTGTTTGGCTTCTAAGTTAGGTGTGAACAGGGCCGGCTCTAGGCACCAGCAAAACAAGCTGGTGCTTGAGGCGGCACATTTTTAGGGGCGGCATGGCCGGCACCAGAATGCCGCCCCTAAAAATGTGCCCCGGCCGCCCTAGCTCACCTCCGCTGCTGCTGCCTGGGAGGGAGGGGGAGATCCCGAGCGGCCGTTTCGCGCGCCGCTGCTCCCCCTCCTTCCCAGGCTTGAGAGCCTGGGGGGGGGGGGGAGGCAGGGCTGGGGATTTGGGGAAGGGGCGGAGTTGAGGCAGGGCCGGGGGTGGGGTAATTAAAAAACGGGGGGGTGGGGTGGCCAAAATTGTTTTTGCTTAGGGCGGCAAAAATCCTAGAGCCGGCCCTGGGTGTGAACAATTCATTGATTGAGCACAGTAATTCTCATGTGTCTCTGGGAGGTGAGGATTTGTTCATTTCTGAGTGCTGGTGTGAGCAAGGCCGGCTCTAGGCACCAGCAAAAGAAGCTGGTGCTTGGGGTGGCACATTTTTAGGGGCGGCATGGCCGGCGCCAGAATGCCACCCCTAAAAATGTGCCCTGGCCACCCTAGCTCACCTCCGCTGCTGCCGCTCGCGCACGAAACAGCTGATTCGCACGCCGCTGCTTGCCCTCCCTCCCAGGCTCTCAAACCTGGGAGGGAGGGGGAGATCCCGAGCGGCCGCGGCGCATGAAACAGCTGATTCGCACTCCGCTGCTCACCCTCCCTCCCAGGTTTGAGAGCCTGGGAGGGAGGGGGAGACTCTGAGTGGCCGCGGCGCGCGCGCCGCTTCTCCCCCTCCCTCCTAGGCTTGAGAGCCTGGGGGGAGGAGGCAGGGCTGGGGATTTGGGGAAGGGAGGGAGCTGAGGTGGGGCCAGGGGTGGGGTAAGAAAAAAACGAGGGGGGGCGGCCAAAATTGTTTCTGCTTGGGGCGGCAAAAATCCTAGAGCCGGCCCTGGGTGTGAGGATCACACTGATAGACATTTTCCTGCAATTAATGCTGGATTACGTTTTTCACAAGCAGTCAAGTGCCAGCCCAATTTCCTGGTACCTTGGAGGGCTTGTCCTCCAGGTATTGTCTGGAGTCAGCTGGACAGTTGGACTTCATCCAGACAGGCTAGAATTTTATCCACTGTTGTGTCTCCCATGAAGGGGGAGGACTATTGAATTGAGTGAGTCAAAACATCTGGAGTGCACTTATTATTAAAGGCCTGTTGGTTCAGTAACTGATGACATTTGAAGATATTGTGGGCAAAAACAGCTAAACAGCAGGGACCAGATTGTGACTATCGCCTACACAGATGCACAAGGGAGGTGGAGA
This sequence comes from Emys orbicularis, assembly GCF_028017835.1. Classification (NCBI taxonomy): domain Eukaryota; kingdom Metazoa; phylum Chordata; order Testudines; family Emydidae; genus Emys; species Emys orbicularis. Next base: position 118,065,040 of record NC_088684.1, read on the forward strand.
GCACAAGAAAATTCCTCCCTTGCACATCTTGCAGATTGAACGGCCATAGCTACAATCCATGTTCAATCTCCTGAAATGGTGCTAGCCAACCAAAAGAGGGTGAGGAGGAGGTGAGGCCCAGGCCCTAAGCTCACGCCACACCACCCAGCAGAACTGGCTGGTCAGACAAGGGAGCACATACTGTGCCTCCGTCACTCAAGATGGGTGCATCAGGGGGCAGATTCCTCCTGCATGGTTGGGAATTCCAGAAGATACTGCACCTCTCTGAGACACACGCCTCCAGACGCTCTGCCTGGGGTGAAGCAACTGTGCACTACCCTCTGTCCAGAGCTCTGGCTCATAATTACCAGAGAGTCCACAGAGCTGATCAGAAGAAGAGAGTTTCACACTTCTGGGCCAAATTCATCCCTAGTGTGACTCCGCTGAAATCAAGGGAGCTACACCAGTGGTGGTTTGCTCCACTGTAATGTCCAGTTAGTGTTAGAATCAGTATTAGTAGGAAGAACAGGAGTACCTGTGGCACCTTAGAGACTAACAAATTTATTAGAGCATAAGCTTTCGTGGGCTACAGCCCACTTCTTCGGATTTGTTATTGGTTTCTTTCTTAGCTTGTCATGTGTACATGTATCTCTGTATGCTGGGCTCAATGAATATTTCTTGTTTATGCTATTCTTGGAGTGATGCTACTTCAGAGCAATCCAGCACTTGTGAGAAACAGCTGTGACAGGCCCACCCAAGAATATGGATGGGAAAAGGCTAAAATGCAAAAAGGGGAAGCAAGCTGAGGCATGGTGATTAGATCCAGCATACAGAGGAACCTAAGAATTGCCATCCTCCTGGCCCAGACTAGCTGTTCATCTAGACCAGTATCCTGTCTCCCACAGTGGCCAGTGCCATGGGCTTCAGAGCTCAGTTCAAGGATGTCTGTGAGAGTGCATGACAGAATTCAAAATAATTTCTGTTTCAAGAGGAAGAAAAGAACAATTTCCCCTTTTTTTGTATTTGTTACTTTGAAACTACCTGAAATACAACCAAAAAGTCTCCAGCCCAGCAATCCAGAGAAGCCTGAATCCTTCAAATCCCATGGCTGGGTGGCTCTGAGGAACCACATGGTACACTAAAAACATAGGTTGCTGCAACTGCAAGTCTCTGTTTACTCTGAGGCTGCCACATTGAAACTGAGCTCTTCCCGAGCCATTTCACTGTGAGAAGCCCTTTCAGATGGAGAGGGATTGCCAAGTGCTCAGTCAGCAGTCAGTCTCAGTCTCAGGATTGAATGTAGCTGTCCTGAGAGCTCTGATCATTCTCGATAAGCCATACCCATGTGTAAGTGAATCCCTTCCGGGCAAGCCAGCTCCCATGTATTCTTTTCAAAGTTACACGGGAGCAGAGCCTTTAAAGGGACACGCCTTTATCCTGGGGAAGGAGCAGCAAGTTCCCCTCTAATGTCTTTTGCACAGCTTCCAGCTCCAATGAGGTTTGCTTTCTCACCAGTTAGCACTGGGTGTGGAAGGCAGGCAGCTTCCACCCTTCCCTATCCCTGCTCTCGATAAAATGAAAATCCTCCACTTTCTAGCGCAGGTAGCAGCATGCACTGTGGGTGTTGCTTGCTTTTGTTCTAGAAGTGATACATTTAAGGTAATTAGCAGTTAGCCAAACAGAAAACACGAGGTAATATTTTTATAGGGGCTACTAGGCTGTGATTATATAAAAGGCCAGGATGCAAGTTGCTTGGAGAAAACAGAGCTTCCTTCAGCTAGGGGTAAACTTTCCTCCTTCATTCCAAACTAAAGAAAATATCTGCATTCCCTCCCCTCCCCATCACATGACAGAGTAGCAGCCCCACCACTGTATTGCAACAGAGTGGAAAAAATACTTGCCATTCCCCACTCACACCCATTATCTCCTCCTATGTGTTCACCGCCTTTGAAAACTGTATATGACTCCCTGGCTTGACAATCAAACAAAGCAGGATTGTTCTGGTGTAAAATATATCTACACTAGTACAATGAGATACATTTGAGAGCAATACTTGTACCTAATAATGCATACAATCGGCCCCCAGAGGTGGTGCTGATAGCCAGACTCCATTGAGAAGGCAGAGGGTTATGTACAATGCATTAGAAGTCAAAAAACAGACTTGTGGGTTCACAGTGCATTCTGACTTTTTAAGGGAATAATTTCACTCAGTGAAACTCAGACAAATGGAAACCCTTTCCCCAGAATGGTGTGACTGCTATATTAAAGTAACGTAGATCGTAATGGACTAGTTGTAATACCGATCAAGAGACAGAAAGTCCCCACCACCTCCTGCATACAGACAGCAAGCAGAAGAGATGTGCCAGGGATGCATTTAGAAATTTTAGATGATGCACTACCACAGAAAATGGGGCAAGGCAAAGAAAGAAAGAAAAGGAAAGTGGGTATTGGACTGAACTGGGGTACTAACATGCAATCATCCCCTTGTAGTATGTGTACGGGACAGGGGACTGACTCAGTGGTGAACAAAGGAAAGCCTCCCTGCTTTCAGAACGAGGAGTACTTGTGGCACCTTGGAGACTAACAAATTTATTTGAGCATAAGCTTTCATGGGCTAAAACCCACTTCATCGGATGCACACAGTGGAAAATACGGTAGGAAGCTATATATACACAGAGAACATGAAAAAATGGGTGTTGCCATACCAACTATAACAAGAGTAATCAATTAAGGTGGGCTATTATCAGCAGGAGAAAAAAAACTTTTGTAGTGATAATCAGGATGGCCCATTTCCAACAGTTGACAAGAAAGTGTGAGTAACAGTAGGGGGGAAATTAGCATGGGAAAATAATTTTTACTTTGTGTAATGACCCATCCACTCCCAGTCTTTATTCAAGCCTAATTTAATGGTGTCCAGTTTGCAAATTAATTCCAATTCTGCAGTTTCTCGTTGGAGTCTGTTTTTGAAGTTTTTTTGTTGGAGTATTGCGATTTTGAGGTCTGTAATTGAGTGACCAGGGAGGTTGAAGTGTTCTCCAACTGGTTTTTGAATGTTATAATTCTTGACGTCTGATTTGTGTCCATTTATTCTTTTGCGTGGAGACTGTCTGGTTTGGCCCATGTACATGGCAGAGGGGCATTGCTGGCACATAATGGCATATATCACATTGGTAGATGTGCAGGTGAATGAGCCTCTGATGGTGTGGCTGATGTGATTAGGTCCTATGATGGTGTCAAGACATCAAGAATTATAACATTAAAAAACCAGTCGGAGAACACGTCAACCTCCCTGGTCACTCAATTACAGACTTCAAAGTCGCAATACTCCAACAAAAAAACTTCAGAAACAGACTCCAACGAGAAACTGCAGAATTGGAATTAATTTGCAAACTCTGCTCTGACCCAATGTGTGAACAAGAGCAACAACTCTCTTTGCCCATGCCAACTCTGTTGCATCATCTCCTGTGATGAGAATGCCAGAGATATGATGAGGATGATCCCAACTGACCATAGGCTGCTTAGCCTCTGGGATCTCAGGTCACTTCACACATTATTGGTTTCAGAACAAGAAATACAAGAATCAAAAGAAGCAGGTTTTCCAGCGGTTAGAGCAGGGGCCTGGAGGTAAGGAGAAATGGATTCTACTCCTGGCTCTGTTGCAAACTGACACTGTGGCTTTGAACCCCAATGTTCAAGCACTTACACACATCTGGAAACAAAAATGACCCTTTGGACAAAAAGTTCCAGCCTCGTATGGTTAATAAAGTGCCCGTTGCCCCGTTGCAGGGATCCGGGCCTCACCCTGGTGTCCTGGCCAAGCCCCAGCTCAGGGATTCCATTCCACACCCTCTGCATTCTCAGCTGGGTCCAGTCCTCCTCCTCATTTCTTGCCCTTTCAAACAGCTGCTGTGTCCCAGGCCAGTGGTGGGGGAAGGGATCCCTTTATATCCCACACCCACCATTGAAAATGTTTTCAGAACATGGTCCATTTTCCCAAGTAGACAAGATACCCCAGAATTGTAAAGCATTATTTAGTGCCATTCCCTGGACTGACCCATCCTGACCCCATCACGCTCCATGATAGAACTCCGGCTGACAGGCACACTGCCTTCCAGTCATGGGCAGAGTTAATGCTGGGTTATTGCAGGGTCACAGACCCTCCCAACATCCCCTCGCTTCCATAGCAGGAGCAGTGGAACGGCACAGGACCCCCAGGGCAGGAGAGGCCATTGCCTTTACAGAGTATCAGCTACCCAGGCACCATCTCAGGGATCTCTTATTTAGCCCCTCTTTTTGGAGGGACAGGAGAAGGAATCGCTATTGCGATGGGCAGAGTGGCATAAGAATGGCCAGTTTGGTCTTCAGGGATGACATAGGGGCACCAGGAGGTGGGGATTAAGGGGCAGTTTATTTTTTAAAACAGTATAGTCAACAAGACTTGCACCTTTGACGTTTATGGCCTTGTGGCTAAGACATTAGACTAGGACTTAGGAAATCTGGGTTCACTTCCTGGCTTTCTGTGTGACTTTGGGCAAGTCATTTAATCACTCTGTGCCTCCATTCCCCATCTTTTATATGGGGATAATAAGACTTCCTTTCACCCATCCTTAGTCTGGCATGTCTATTTAGACTGTAAGTGCTTTGTGGCAGGGACTGTCTCTATCTGTGTGTTTGTACAGCAATGACCACAATGGTGCACCAATCTCACTTGAGGCCTCTAGACACTGTCAGAAAACAAAGAAATAATAGTTACAAGAAGTGTTTATATTACATCCTTCAGGGAGGTTGTGTTTTCACCCAAGGTTATAGCTGGGGTCAGTGAGGCACAAAGAGGTTAGGGCCAACATTTTAAAACTTGGATGCCAAACGTGAGGCATCCATATTTAGGCCCCTAAATAAATGGCCTGGTTTTCAGAGATGCTGAGCACCCAGCATCTGCCATTGAGAGTTATGCAGCTAAAAATTAGTGCAACAGTTTTAAAACTGTTTAGAAAACTGGTCACTTCCCAGGCCACAAACCATGATGTGTTAGCGCCCTGTGGTGGTATGATCCATTTCCCACTATCTGAAGGGGGAGTTGAAATGGAAGGGGTTCATCTCCGCCTGCCTGCAAAGAAGAACTTGCAGAATACCTTATCTTTATCCCACAGTATGAGGTACTTGCAGCCGCAGCGTCATCCTCCACTTCTGCCAGCAGAGTAGTGCCCATGGTGGGAGCCATCTGTGGCACTTTTAGGTACCCAGCGGAGCTCTACACCATTAAAAAAAAAGTAACAGGACTAAAAAAAATGGAAAACGATGGAATCCACAGCTTCTGCAAAGGTTGTGACAAACTTACCAGCTTAATGATTTCACAGCAAATCTGGGGGAAACATATTATTAATTATTTGTATTCCAGTAGTTCCTAGAGGCCAAAACTGGGATCATGGCCCCATTGTGCTAGGCGCTGCATGTATAATAGTAAAAGACCACACTTCCTATTCTAAAGACTTTACAAGCTAAATAGGAAAGCGAGATGCCGGGTGGAAGAAAGGAAGCATCACTACCTTCATTTTTACAGATGAGGCACTGAGGAAGAAAAAATCACTTGCCCAAGATCACACAGTCTGTTGTAGAGCCAGGACTTGAACCTAAACATCCTGAATCCAAGCCTACTGCTGTAATCACAAGACCAGTCTTCCTTTTTCCAGCCCAGCATAAATACCTGATTTGCATGAACAAAAGGGGCTATTGTGCACATAAACTTGGCATGCACATATATATGTGAGCAATTGCATCCAAATACTGTAAAAGCCTGGCCCATAATTTTCCTACACTGTACTATGCTGATTGCAGCTCAGTATTCTCCTAGAATATGATACTAACATTATGACTTTGTTGTTTGCTGAAGGTGCTATATACACTTGGTAACTTGCCCATGAAGGCTCTGGTTATGTAGTTGCTAATACAAATCCCAAAAGCCAACTAAAATGATTATTACCATCATGGTAATGCTGTGTCCAATTTCAAATAATGCAGAGTCCTTCTGCCACCTGCATGCTGATTAATAACACTGTAATTATACCTGCCACTGACTGAGTTCTACACAGAGCTCATCATTGGATATCACAGTTTGGCAATGCCCTGAGAAACCCAGGCCCCTTCCAGCAATCAGTGGGAGCAGCTGCAGTCCCAGTGAGTAATATTTCCATCAGATTACAAATAAAACACTTCAGCAGAGCTGCCTTTGATTCACCCATAAACAAACCTGCTTTCTCTCTCTTTCTCCAGCCTCAGCCCCTTCTCCCCACATAAACACAGAGAAGTCAGAGGATGAGATAAAAGAACTGCACATTCCATAGTCCAGTCAAGCTTCTGAGTCAGGACACCGCGCTCGGGAAAATGATATCTGAAGTACAGACAGGACACCAAGGGCATCAGAGTTTCAGTGACAAATCCAGTTTCTTTCACTAAGATATAGCTGTCAGGAGTGAGGGGAAATAACATTATTAGGGCAGTTAATTAATCGCAGTTAACTCCCGCGATTAACTCAAAAAAATTAATCGCAATTAAAAAAATTAATCATGATTAATCACACTGTTAAACAATAGAATACAAATTGAAATTTGTTAAATATTTTTGGATGTTTTTCTACATTTTCAAATATATCGATTTCATTTACATCACTGAATACAAAGTGTACAGTGTTCACTTTATATTATTTTTTATTGCAAATATTTTCACTGTAAAAAAAAACCCAAAAGAAATAGTATTTTTCAATTCACCTCATACAAGTACTGTAGTGCAATCTCTTTATCATGAGAGTGCAACTTACTAATGTAGGTTTTTTTGTTACATAACTGCACTCAAAAACAGAACAATGTAAAACTTTAGAGCCTATGAGTCCACTCAGTCCTACTTCTTGTTCAGCCAATCGCTAAGAGAAACAAGTTTTTTTACATTTACGGGAGGTAATGCTGCCCTCTTCTTATTTACAATGTCACCTGAAAGTGAGAACAGGCGTTCGCATGACACTGTTGTAGCTGGCATTGCAAGATATTTACGTGCCAGATGCGCTAAAGATTCATATGCCTCTTCATGCTTTGGCCATCGTTCCAGAGGACATGCTTCCATGCCGATGACGCTCATTAAAAAAATAATGCATTAATTACATTTGTGACTGAACTCTTTGGGGGAGAATTGTATGTCTCCTGCTCTGTTTTACCCTCATTCTGCCATATATTTCATGTTATAGCAATCTTGGATGATGACCCAGCACATGTTCACTTTCACTACAAAATTGACAAAATGCAAAGAAGATACCAATGTGAAATTTCTAAAGATAGCTATAGAACTCGACCCCCAAGATTTAATAATCTGAAGTGCCTTCCAAAATCTGAGAGGGACGAGGTGTGGAGCATGCTTTCAGAAGTCTTAAAAGAGCAACACTCCGATGCGGAAACCACAGAACCCGAACCACCAAAAAAAGAAAATCAATCTTCTGCTGGTGGCATCTGATTCAGATGATGAAAATGAACATGGATCAGTCCACACTGCTTTGGATCTTTATCAAGCAGAACCCATCATCAGCCTGAACGCATGTCCTCTGGAATGGTGGTTGAAGCATCAACTGACATAATCTTTAGCGCATCTGGCATGTAAATATCTTACAGCGCTGGCTACAACAGTGCCATTCAAATGCCTGTTCTCACTTTCAGGTGACATTGTAAACAAGAAGCAGGCAGCATTATCTTCTGCGAATGTAAACAAACCTGTTTGTCTGAGCGATTGGCTGAATAAGAAGTAGGACTGATTGGACTCGTTTAACAGCGCAATTAATCGCGATTGACAGTCCTAAACATTATCAATAGTTTTATAACTGTTATTATCTATAGATGCTTCAAGCCAGTCCCCATTTCTGTTTACACCGTTCTCGGTGATGCTGTGGTGTCATTCCCTGATGTCACAGTGGACTGTCCTTTTCCCATGGAAGGCCATATGTTCAATGTGAAAGAAAGTGGAGTTTTCAACAGGGTAGGGTGTAATTCGTGTTGCACTGCTATTAATTCACAACGCCCTTGGGGCAGCAGCGCATACCCTTGTGCCCATGAGTCTTGATTACTGTACAGTGGATTCCACTTATTAGCAACCGCTCAGTTGCCAGCAAAAAGATGCCATTATCCAGAACTTGTTACCAATAAGCAGAAGGCTCGTTTGTGGGGCTGCAGTCAGGGAAGGAAGCACAGGGACATACCGAGCTTACCCTCTGGTGCCAGGGCAGGACACAGCCCAGAGAGCACAGGGAGAAGTACCATGCAACCTGACTGCAGTTGGGGGATTTCTTCCCAAAAAAGGTGTTAGTAAGTGCCATGTATGTTGTTAATGTCCGAATATCATTAATATTAAAGCCAGTGGGGTGGAATTGGTTCCCTGCAAAATGCTTTTATTAAGCAAAAGTTGTTAATACTGGGATTTCTATTAAGTGGAATCAACTGTAATTCCCTTTTCTTGAAGTGCTGAGTAGGGCTGGTCAGTTCTTACAGCAGAATTGCTCACTGGTTTGAGCTAGCATGATCATCTCATGTCCACCCTCCATTCCTTATATGGACTGGTTGCAGCGATTGGCTTAAAACTAGTAGTATTGGGTTTAAAAGACTTTTTTTGAGGGGGGTTGCCCCACCCTACTTTTGAGACGTGCTCCATAAACCTTGTATTGCTGAGTAGCTGCACTTACACATCCCACCCAGATGTCTAGTGTCAACAGGTAATCATGCTGTTGCCATGGTGAGTCTTGCTGCATGGAATTTGCTCCCCATAAAATCAATTTCATTTGATGTCTCCAGTTTTCCCCACTGGTGTCTCCCCCTGAAATCCATCTAATTAGGTGCCTCCCCTCAAAACTTTGTATTGCCAAGGTGTTGGTACAATGACGCTCAGTCCTATATTTATGACCATCTCTTTCAGTGCCTTTCCCTTTTCAAACTGGATTATTTGCTTCTAATCTTATAAATCAGATCCTTAGCTGGTGACTGCAGAGGATCTACACTAATTACACCAGCTGAGGACCAGGCTAATAAGTGTCTATATTTTAAGTGGGTGGTATTTTATGGTGTTTTTATTTTATTGCATTTGGTTAGTATTCTGTTGTGTAGCTATCTGTGTGTTTTGGCTACAAAGGATATGATATAAAAATAAAATTATTATTAATTATTATTTACATTGCAAGAACACCCAAAATGTGCTAGGCATTATACAGACACAGTCCGGGCGCTGAAGCCATCTAAAAAGACTAAAACTACAAACAGAAGTAAGAAGGGAAACAACATAAAAACAAGGTGGTCAATGTAATGACTAGGTGAGTTTTGTTTGGTCAATTGTCCTGGCTACATTTCAGCTGTAGCTCTGTACATTTAAATTCTTGAACGGATACATTATTTTTCACTTGTCCTAAACTATTATGTGGTTGACTGTTCTGAGTAAAAGTGTGCACCATGTTCCACCCCAGAAATGGCTGCATTTAAATGGTTAATGAAAGATTCTGCCTCTTGTGAGTTACAGTAGAGATTCTATTCCATTTCACTGAGCCCAATGGTAGTATTGAAGAGCCCATTATTATCATCAAAATTCTATACAGTATGTAGGAGGGATGGGCAAACCATGGGGAGTTTGGAATTTGATTTGGTCTCATCCACAAAACTCACAATATCAGATGAGGTTTGGGGGGAAAATCTTCTATTTTAAAGCCACTTCTTCCACAGCAGGATACAAGTAAATCCAACTGATCTTCTCTTTGCTGACTGCCTTTCCTGACCAGAGATGATCAAGTGGTAATTCTAAAAACTGAAGTTTGTGATAGAAATAGAAACTGACCATCAACTGCAGCAGTCTTAGTAGAGACCATTATAATACACCACTTTCTTTGGGCCCAAGGCAGCAAACAGTTGAGCACCATCAATTCCAACTTTTCTTCAGATGGATTTAAAAGGCAATCAGCACCTCACAACAGATGTTCAGCACCATATAGGATTGGGCCCTATATAATTAATCCTAAATTCCTTCATACACCTTCTTGTCTAGAAAATTAATCTGGGAAGGTGCTAAGTGCCTCCTATGAGGTGCATTGGCCCATCAATGGCCCTTGGGCCCCACATGAATAGCTACATAATTAAACCCAGAATGTGTGTGTATAATGGGGATAACAATTCTTCTCTTCTCCTCTCTGTTTAGATTGTAAACTCTTCAGCACAGGGACTGTCTCGTGTATGTACAGTGCCTAGCTGTGACAGTCTGTACCCCTATGTTCACCCCTTTTACAAGACTATGATAAATTTTGTACAAAGTATGCCTTGTGAGGTATCATTTGAAAACTCATAATTTGCTGACCATTATTGTCCTGGAAAATATGTGTGGCAACATTATATGTAAATTTATAAGATTCTACTCTATGAGAATAGGGGATTACTGTATGCCAGGAAGGAGACTGTTATAGGTTTGATTTTGACAAATAGGTAGGACTGGTTGAGAATTTTAAAGTGGAAGGCATCTTAGGAGAAAGTGATCATGAAATGATATTGTTCATGAGTCTAAGGAATGGTAGGAGGGAAAACAGATAAAGATAATGGATTTCAAGAAGGCAGACTTCATCAAATTCAGGGAGTTGGTAGGTAAGGTCCAATGGGAAGAAAAAAGGAGAAAAACAGTTCAAGAGAGTTGGCAGTTTTTCAAAGAGACATTATTAAGGGCACAAGAGCAAACTGTCCCACTGTATAGGAAAGATAGGAAGCATGGCAAGAGACCACCCTGGCTTAACCAGATCTTCAATTATCTGAAACTCAAAAAAAGAGTCCTACAAAAAGTGGAAAGTAAGTCAAATTACAAAGGATGAATATAAACAACACAAATATTTAGGGACAAAATTAGAAAGAAGGCCAAGGCACAAAACCTGATTAAACTAGCTAGAGATATAAAGGGTAACAAGAAAACATTCTACAAATACATTAGAAGCAAAAGGAAGACCAAGGACAAGGTAGGCCCATTACTCAATGAGTGGGGGAAAACAATAACAGAAAATGTGGAAATGGCAGATGTGCTAAATGACTTTTTTGTTTCAGTTTTCACCAAAAAGGTTAGTAGTGATTGGATGTTTAACACAGTGAAAATGAGTTAGGGATCAGAGGCTAAAATAGGGAAAGAACAAGTTAAAAATTACTTAGACAAGTTAGATGTCTCCAAGTCACCAGAGCCTAATGAAATACATCTTAGAATACTCAAGGAGCTGACTGAGGAGATATCTGAGCCATTAACAATTATCTTCGAAAAGTCATGGAAGATGGGAGAGATTCAAGAGGACTGGGGAAAGGGCAAATATAGTGCCAATCTATTAAAAGGGAAATAAAGACAACCTGGGGAATTACAGACCAATCAGATTAACTTCTGTACTCAGAAAGATAATGGAGCAAATAATTAAGCAATCAATTTGCAAACACCTAGAAGATAATAAGGTGCTATAACAGCCAGCATGGATTTGTCAAGAACAAATCATGTCAAACCAACCTGATAGCTTTATTTGACAGGGTAACAAGCCTTGTAGATGTGGAGAAGTGGTAGATGTGATATAGCTTGACTTTAATAAAGCTTTTGATACTGTCTTGCATGACCTTCTTATAAACAAACTAGGGAAACACAACCTAGATGGAGCTACTATAAGGATGCATAACTGATTGGAAAACAGTTCCCAGAGAGTAGTTATCAGTGGTTGACAGTCATTTTGGAAGGGCATAACAAGTGGGTCCCGTAGGGATCAGTTCTGGGTCCAGTTCTGTTCAATATCTTCATCAATGATTTAGATAATGGCATAGAGAGTACACTTATAAAGTTTGTGGATGATACCAAGCTTGGAGGGGTTGCAAGAGCTTTGGAGGATAGGATTAAAATTCAAAATGATCTGGACAAACTGGAGAAATGGTCTGAAGTAAATAGGATGAAATTCAATAAGGACAAATGCAAAGTACTCCACTTAGGAAGGAACAATTAGTTGCACACATACAAAATGGGAAATGACTGCCTAGGAAGGAGTACTGCGGAAAGGGATCTAGGGGTTATAGTGGACCACAAGCTACATATGAGTCAACAGTGTAACACTGTTGCAAATAACCCAAACATGGGGAGTGTTGTAAGCAAGATACAAGAAGTAATTCTTCCACTCTACTCCATGCTGATTAGGTCTAACTGGAGTATTGCATCCAGTTCTGTGCCCCACATTTCAGGAAAGATGTGGACAAATTAGAGAAAGTCCCGAGCAGAACAACAAAAACGGCTAAAGGTCTAGAAAACATGACCTATGAGGGAAGATTGAAAAAAATTGGGTTTGTTTACTCTGGAGAAGAGAAGACTGAGAGAGGACAGGTTAACAGTTTTCAAATACATAAAAGGTTTTTACAAGGAGGAGGTAGGTAAATTGTTCTCATTAATCTCTGAGGATAGGACAAGAAGCAATGGGCTTAAATTGCAACAAGGGAGGTTTAGGTTGGACGTGAGGAAAAACTTCCTATCAGGGTAGTTAAGCACTGGAATAAATTGTTTGGGAGGTTGTGGAATCTTCATCATTGGAAAAAGCAACAAAGAGTCCTGTGGCACCTTATAGACTAACAGATGTATTGGAGCATAAGCTTTCGTGGGTGAATACCCACTTCGTCAGACGCATGTGCGCCAATATATCTGTTAGTCTGTAAGGTGCCACAGGACTCTTTGTTGCTTTTTACAGATCCAGACTAACACAGCTACCCCTCCGATACTTGTTCATCATTGGAGATTTTTAAGAGCAGGTTAGACAAACACCTGTCAGGGATGGTCTAGATAATACTTAGTCCTGCCATGAGTGCAGGGGACTAGATTAGATGATCTCTCGAGGTCCCTTCCAGTCCTATGATTCTATTACATTACTGAGGCCTGGTCTACACTAGGCGTTTATGTCGAATTTAGTGCCGTTACATCGAATTAACCCTGCACCCGTCCACACCACGAGGCTATTTAGTTCGACATAGAGGTCTCTTAAATTCGACTTCTGTACTCCTCCCCAACGAGGGGAGTAGTGCTAAATTCGACATGGCCATATTGAATTAGGCTTGGTGTGGATGGAAATCGACGCTAATAGCTCCGGGAGCTATCCCACAGTGCACCACTCTGTTGACGCTCTGGACAGCAGTCCGAGCTCGGATGCTCTGACCAGCCACACAGGAAAAGCCCCGGGAAAATTTGAATTCCTTTTCCTGTCTGGGCAGTTTGAATCTCATTTCCTGTGTGGACATCGTGGCGAGCTCAGCAGCACTGGCAACGATGCAGAGCTCTCCAGCAGAGATGGCCGTGCAATCCCAGAATAGAAAGAGGGCCCCAGCATGGACTGATAGGGAAGTCTTGGATCTGATCGCTGTGTGGGGCGATGAGTCCGTGCTTTCCGAGCTGCGCTCCAAAAGACGGAATGCAAAGATCTATGAGAAGATCTCTAAAGCCATGGCAGAGAGAGGATACAGCCGGGATGCAACGCAGTGCCGCGTGAAAATCAAGGAGCTGAGACAAGGCTACCAGAAGACCAAAGAGGCAAACGGACGATCCGGATCCCAGCCCCACACATCCCGTTTCTACGAGGCACTGCATTCCATCCTAGGTGCGGCCGCCACCACTACCCCACCACTGACCGTGGACTCTGAGGATGGGATATTGTCCACGGCCGGTTCCTCGGACATGTTAGCGGACGGGGAAGATGAGGAAGGAGATGAGGAGGACGAGGCAGTCGACAGCGCTTACCAAGCTGATTTCCCCGACAGCCAGGATCTCTTCATCACCCTTACAGAGATCCCCTACCAACCGTCCCCAGCATTTAACCCGGACACAGATTCAGGGGAAGGATCAAGCAGTAAGTGTTTTAAACATCTAAACATTTATTTTTAACAGAACTGGAATATTAATAATAAGAACAATGTGTTTTTCATGATTTGTTTGCCCTAGGCGCTTAACTATTCAGTCCCAACTATTTAAAAAAAATCTAACAATGTCCGGTTTTGCATGATTCTGCTGCCCAAGCCGCTCCACTCTTTAGTCCCTGCCAGTGCAGCTATATTAAAATGCGGTCTATATGTCCGGGGATAGAGCTGAAATCCTCCAGGGACATCTCGAGGAAGCTCTCCTGGAGGTAATTGGAAAGCCTGTTCATCAGGTTCCTGGGGAGAGCGGCCTTATTGGGTCCTCCGAAGTAGGAGACGTTTCCACGCCAGGAGATCCTCAAGTACTCCGGGATCATAGCCTTGCACAGCATGGCGGCATACGGCCCTGGTCTTTGCAGGCTTTCCCGAAGCATTCGCTCTTTATCGCTGTCTGAGATCCTCATGATTGTGATGTCGCTCATGATGACCTACTTTGAATTAGGTAGGGGACTGTTAGTATTGGGACTGCTTGCCCGTTCCTTTACAGAACTGTAACCGCCGGTTTACAGCCACGCGGTGGAGGCGGGAGAGGGGCAGCATACAGGGATCTTTCCCTGGGACAGCCGCGAGGGGGTGGAACAGGGGCAGAGTTCATGCTTGGCCGATTGCTGACAGCAGAGACGGGCATTGCTTTCAATGTGAAAGGAGGCCAGTGCTACTATTAAAGTTTTAAGCAGCCACAAGTCTACGGCTTACCATGTCTGCCTGCTACAGAAATTCCGGTGTCCTGCCCCGCTTCCCAGATCGGCAGTGCAAGACCCCAGGCACTGAAGGCGAGGTCCGAAAATTCGACCTTGTCCTGAGTGCGCATGTGATAGGTGCAGTGCATGGTCTTGTTCACAGAGAAAGACTATGTTATTTGTTCACAACTACATTTATCTTTCGGAGGAATTCACTACCTTTTTCTCATTCCCACAGCCACATCTGCGACTGTCTCCCAACCCAGCCTGGCATCACACTCCCAGAGGCTAGCGCACATTAGGCGGAGGAAGAAGAAGACGCGAGAGGACATGTTCTCAGAACTAATGGGCTGCTCCCGAGCCCAGGCAGCACAGCAGAACCAGTGGAGGGAGAATTTGTCCCAAATGCACCGGACACACATGGAACATGAGGAGAGGTGACGGCAGGAAGACCAGCAGGCGACTCAAACGCTGCTTGGACTTATGAGGGAGCAAACGGACATGCTCCGGCGCCTTGTTGATGTTCTGCAGGAACGGAGGCAGGAGGACAGAGCCCCGCTGCAGTCTATCAGTAACCGCCTTCCCCCGCCACCAAGTCCCATACCCCCCTCGCCCAAAGTCCAAAGAAGGAGGGGCGGCAGAGTCCGTGAAAACTCTCACTCCACCCCTGCAGACTGCTCAAGCACCAGAAGGCTGTCATTCCCCAAAATTTGAAAAGTCCTTTCCTTCCCGCCTCACCCAAGCCCCCGTCCAAGTTTCACCCCCCAGTTTCATGTGTGGTTGTTAATAAAAAATACGTTTCTGTTCATTACTGTTTCCATCATGTTCTTTTGGAGGAGAGTCTGTCTGAAGGGGGGGAAGGGGCTTGGTAATTGGACAGGACAGTCACCTTTAGCAGGGTACAGAGGCGGGGGCAGGTCCAGCAGGAGGGCACATACACAGTGCAGTGACTAGTTACCCTGGTCAGTCTGGGAGGTGGTTTTCATGTTCGGGGGGGGGGGGGGTTTGCTCTGTGACTTTGTGGCGGGGGAGGGAAGTTACAGATCTTATGCAGCGGTCCTTTTCCTGGATCACAGAGCCACGCAGCAGGGGATCTGTAACCCTCCTCCCCCTGCCATAAAGTCACATAGCCCCCACATACACGCAGTCCCGCTCAGGAGGGCTGGCAGGCTCCGTTGAAACAACCAGTCCACCACTGCGAATCCTGTCATTCCTGGAGTTTAGAAGCATCATTTGCATCAGTACACTACACCCGCTCCCCACCACAGTCTGCGTCCCAGGTTTAAAACATTCCCGCAAAAACAGTAATAAAGACAACGGTGTTCATTAACAAAATAAAACTGATTTTATTTTTTTTGGAAGGGTGTGAAGGGGGTATGTAACTGGAGAGGATAGTCAACATTAACTGGGTAAAGAAACAGGGGCAGGTTCAGCTTCTCTGTACACAAACTGAAAAGTCACTGGTAACCGTGCTCACTCTGGAACCTAGCTTTCAAAGCCTCCCGGATGCACAGCGCGTCCCGCTGGGCTCTTCTAATCGCCCGGCTGTCTGGCTGGGCGTAATCAGAAGCCAGGCTATTTGCCTCAACCTACCACCCCACCATAAAGGTCTCCCCCTTGCTCTCACAGAGATTGTGGAGCACACAGCAAGCTGCTATAACAATGGGGATATTGGTTTCGCTGAGATCACAGCGAGTCAGTAAGCTTCTCCATCTCCCCTTGAGACGGCCAAAAGCACACTCCACCACCATTCTGCACTTGCTCAGCCGGTAGTTGAACAGTTTTTTTTCAGTGTCCAGGGTGCCAGTATAGGGCTTCATGAGCCAGGGCATTAGCGGGTAGGCTGGGTCCCCAAGGATCACTGTATGCATCTCCACATCCCCAAGAGTTATTTTGTGGTCCGGGAAGTAAATACCTTCCTGCAGCCGTCTAAACAGACCAGAGTTCCTGAAGATGCGAGCGTCATGAACCTTGCCCGGCCATCCGACGTTGATGTTGGTAAAACGTCCCCTGTGGTCCACCAGTGCTTGCAGCACCATTGAAAAGTAGCCCTTTCGGTTGATGTACTGGCTGGCCTGGTGCTCCGGTCCCAGGATAGGGATGTGAGTTCCATCTATAGCCCCACCGCAGTTTGAGAATCCCATCGCGGCGAAGCCATCTATGATGACCTCCACGTTTCCCAGGGTCACTACCTTTGAGAGCAATACCTTAACGATTGCGTTGGCTACTTGCATCACAACAACCCCCACGGTAGATTTGCCCACGCCAAAGTGGTTCGCAACTGACCGGTAGCTGTCTGGCGTTGCAAGCTTCCAGAGGGCTATGGCCACTCGCTTCTGGACAGTCTGGCTGCTCGCATCCGGGTGTCATTGCGCTTCAGGGCAGGGGACAGCAACTCACAAAGTTCAAGGAAAGTCCCCTTCCGCATGCGAAAGTTTCGCAGCCACTGGGATTCATCCCAGACCTGCAGCACTATGCGGTCCCACCAGTCCGTGCTTGTTTCCCGTGCCCAGAATCGCCGTTCCACAACATCCACATGACCCATTGTCACCGTGATGTCCTCGGCGCTGGGTCCCATGCTTTCTGACAGGCCTGTGCTACTCTCAGACTTCAGGCCCTCACCGCGGTGCCGTAGCCTCCTCGCCTGGTTTATCTGCATCTGCCTCTGGTAAAGGTGGATGATAAGCTGTGAGGCGTTGACAATGGCCACAACTGCAGCGATGGTCGCAGCGGGATCCATGCTCGCAGTGCTGTGGCGTCCGCGCTGTCACTGACCAGAAAAGTGCGCGAACTGATTTCCCGCCGGCGCTTTCAGGGAGGGAGGGAGGCCGGTAGTGACGGACGGATGACGACAATTACCCAAAAGCACCCTCGACACATTTTTTTTCCCCAGAAGGCATTGGCAGCTCGACCCAGAATTCCAATGGGCAGCGGGGACTGCGGGAACTGTGGGATAGCTGCCCACAGTGCACCGCTTCCAATGTCGACGCTTTCCCCGTTAGTGTGGACTCACAAAGTCGAATTACTGTCCTTAGTGTGGACACACACGTTCGACTTTGCAATATCGATTCCACATATTCGATTTAAGTGAAATTGAACTACCCTCGTAGTGTAGACATACCCTGAGACATGTTCCAAGTTTAGAAAAGCAGCCACAAACCAGTTTCTCAGAGACAAAAGGCAAACTGACGCCTCAGCCAGGTGTCAACAAAATCAAATGAGCTATCACCTGGTTAAGTGGCCATTCTTTGGCAGGAAAGAGAGTGTGAGCAAGAAATCTACATTTTCACAAAGAACAGCTTGAGGTTCCCATCAACGTGGACTTTTTGTCTCCTGAACTCAGCTGGAAATGATTCTCAAAAGAGAACTATACAAAAGCAGAACAGACACCCCAAAACATCCCTCCCTTTCTCTCTATCCAAAGCAGCCACAACACCTGAAGAAAAGAGACAGCTTTGAACTGAGGAGGGATCCTGTCTGAGGTTCAGACAGTAAGATTGCTGAATCATGTGGTGAGAGAGATTTTTGTTTTGAATTCACTTAGCTTGTTAAGTGAAGTATTAGTTGTGTTTTACTTTTACATTTCCTTGTAACCAATTCTGACTTTTATGCCTCATTACTTCTAATCACTTAAAATCTATCTTTCTGTAATTAATAAAATTGTTTTACCTAAACCAGTGTGTTTGGACTGAAAGGTTTAGGAAACTTCATTTGAAATAATAGGATTTGTGAGTATCATTTTCTATTAATAAAATGACAGACTTTATATGAGCTTGTACTGTCCAGAAGGAGAGAGCTGAGCAGGACAAGACATATTTTGGGGGGCAAGTCCAGGAGTGGGAATTTGCTGGCGGTACCCTGCAGTGTAATTCAGGAATGGCTGGCCATAGCACTCATACAGTATAGCTGGGAGTGATTTACATGCTGGAGGCTGTGTGTGAGCAGACCAGGAGTGGTTGCTGTCACAGTGAAGTAGTGTAAAAGACACCCCATGTTGGAGAAATGGTGTGACACAGCTGTTCAATAGTCCAGATTGTACCCTGGGTAATGTCACACTAGCAACTGAGCTCTTGATCTTGGTTGGCACCTCAAGGTACTACCCTAATGCAAATAATACTAAACAGTATGGCATTTATGAAAGGAGGAGGAGGTCCTGTTTGTGTTTATTATGAACTCACACTTGAACCATGTGCAACACAACTGGCAGCTGTGGTTTCACAGAGCCTTATGGAAAGAGCATGGCTAGGTGGTACCAGCAGTAAGTGCTTCCTGCTGGAATGCACGGGCTCCCTCCCAATCTCATTATTGTTAACAGTGGAATAGTCTCTGTCAGTCACCTCCAGGCCCTTTGGAGGGAGGGATGGTCAGAAACCTCTTTGTCTGTTTTTCCCCCCTCCCTCAGTGATATAATTCCTACTGAGAGAAGTATTTTTAATGGTTGAAAAGTTAGGGATTGTCTTTAAATTACCAGTCTTTCAAACCGGAAAAATATTATTAGCCCCCATATTGACCTCTGCTTCTGTAGAAATCCTAGATTGTCACTTTTAAACTACTATATGAATGTGGTCAGCCGGATGTGACTTTGCTCCACACTGCTCCAGGATAAAAAGACACAAGACCCAGTTCATCTCTGGTGCAAGCAAGTACAGCTCCATTGAAGTAATGGGCAACTTGCTCATTCACTCTGAAAGTAGTAGTCTGGGAAGAATGAAAGCAAGATAGAAGAGGTGTGAGAACCACAGCGGATAAGCCCACACTGAAAGGAGGATCCTGGGTCCCCTTGACAGTTTCATTTCCCATAGAACTTAAGGAATTAATGGGAAGGAGGGTGTGACCAGGTCCTAGTGGGGAGCCAGCTGTGGTCACTCAATTAGAGTGAACTGCAAAGAATGGGGCACACAATCCCCATAAAGCTGGTGGATATTCCAATATTTAGATTCACCAAGCCAGCATAAAACAGCTTCTTTATTACCTTACTGGTTACTCAGAAGTCCAAACAACACAGTTCCCTTAAAGTGATCCAGCCTCAGGCCTCCATCCAGGTACCCACATTAAATATGATGAAAATTTCTGTAAATCTTATTTCATCATATAAAAGAAAAGCTTCTACCAATCCCAAAGGATCAGACACATTACCTCCCAGGTTATTGAATATTCCAGCTCTTAACCCAAATACACACTACAGCCAATTCTTATTAACTAAACTAAAATTTATTAAAAAAACAACAGAGAGAGAGTATGGTTAAAAGATCACTATACATACAGACATGAGTTCAGTTCAATGAGGTTCAGATTCAAAGCACAGATGGTGAGCTTTGTAGTTGCAGAGTTCTTTCAGAAATAGTTCATAGGTTATAGTCCAGTGGTTCTCAAACTTTTGTACTGGTGACCCCTTTCACATAGCAAGTCTCTGAGTGTGACCCCCCTTATAAATTAAAAACACTTTTTTATATATTTAACACTATTATAAATGCTGGAGGCAAAGCAGGGCTTGGGGTGGAGGCTGACAACTCACGACCCCCCATTTAATAACCTCGCAACCCATGAGGGGTCCTGACCTCAGTTTGAGAACCCCTGTTATAGCCCAATGTCCAAATATCATATTCAGGGCGTACCTGCATAACTGGGACTTCAGTCTTGCGACTCAAACTTCCCCTGATGAAGCCTAAGCAGATCTGAGATGACAGAATCAGGACCCACGGATTTTGTATACAATTTCATGTCTTTTGACAAGTTCGAGTTCAAAAGGTAATTAGCATGACTTTGAAGGAGGTCCATCACCGGTACTTAGCTATAGAATTAACATAAGGAAATTTGCTTGTTCCTCCACCATTCACAGTAAATTTCAAAGAGAGATGAATACCAAGATATCCCGTGTTTACAATTCATTTAAATGATAGGATTTTTTTTTAATCTCTGAATTATCAGAATACAGCATAGACAGGGACTGTTGATTACATAGTTGACCCTACTCATACATGTTTACACAAAAACGCAAACATTATCTCCCCACATGTCTTTTGAGGGTTCTTTATTTTGCAGGATGTTTAACCCTTTCTGGCATGCATCACAGAGGGCTTGCAGAACATTATGCACCTCATTCAAATGAGATGCATATGTAAGGACTAGCCAATGTCTTCCTCTCCTGGCACAGAATTATTGATACTTTTCGCTGACACTGGGGATTAAGTTTGGATTTGGTACTGAAATCCATAGTACTGCAATCTCATGAGCTGGTCTCATAAAATTTCAACCCAAAAATGGCCTTAAACTCATAAGATCCCCTGACCTCACAGGACCGCTGCCATTTTGAATGGGGTAAATCCCAGTTTATCTTGTGCCAAAATCTCATGAGAATTGTTTTTTTGTGAGATTGCAGACACATCCAAACCATAATTGGAAAAGAGTCCTCTTCTACTTTTGGCACCGATTAGAATGTGTGTACAGCAAAGCAGGTGGGGGAGGAGCAAGGGGAAAGCTTCAGGGAAACTATTTTCTTATTCTAAAGCTCCTTGTTCAGTCTTAGAAGAAAGCGATCCTTTCTCTGATTCCCTGCCATTCTCACATGACAACAGTGGCACTAAAATAAAACCACTGGGCAGAATTTGGACTCAAATTGAGTTTCAAAGGGGTTTGAATTTGAGGTTCTGGTTTTTGTCCATCTCTAATAAAAAGAAAATGTGAAAAACAACCACACGTAGATTTATCAAGCTTTCCTCTTTCTCTCTCTGAATGGTGCCTGCTGGGTGTAGTCTTCATAAGTCAGATGCCATACATAAAACATGTGCCGCTCAAGGCAGAGTACTTCATTTACTGCCATTCAAGTTAGCCAGGGCTGCAGTGCCAGCTCATCGAACAAGGCACAGGACAATAACGCTCGGGAAGCAGCTTCAGTTTCAGCAATTAATGTAGCTTGGGAGACGCCTGTGCCTGAAGCACTTTTGTTACACTCCAAAAAGCTGCTGAGTGTGGCTGAATGGTGGATGACACACAACGCTGTATATTATGTATTTTACACAAAAGGAGTTTGATCCAGGCCTCAATGGTGGACACGGGGGTATGCTGTCCTTCTTTCCTTAAAAACGCAGTATGGATTTTGATAGGACCAGGTTAATTACAAAGTGGTTTGTTTGCAAGCAAAGAAATTAGGGGCCTGATCTTGCCTTCCTTGGAGACTCCAAACTTCAATTGTCTTCATCAGTATCTAGGTATGATTCTGTGTTTTTAAGGGGGGAAATGGTCGGGGGGGGGGGTTCATTAAAAAACAAACAAACAAAAACAAAAACAGCGCACATATGCAAATGTAGGTCTTGGTTAGCTCACTGCAGTGATGCCCAGTTTCTGCAGCACACTTGCACAGAACTGAATGGGTAGGGGACAACATCCCTGAAACACACAGGTAGTGTTCCAAGCCCCTCTACTCTCCTGTTTCTACAGGACAAATAAAATCATACGTGTAGCACTTCAGAGACTGAAAGGTTTCTTTAAACAAAAATCTCTTTGGGGAAGAGCGTTCTCACACTGCTCAACAGGGACTCCTCTGGCTGATGAAGGAAGTGATACATAACCTCTTCAGCACCAAAGGCCCGGCTGCTTGTCAGGAGCCTGAAGTCGGCACCTAGTTTGTATACAAGCTTGCATACATTTACAAAATATTTCAATCAGTGAAAAATGCAGAGAGTTATTTTTTTATTTACCAAGCTCTGGAACCATGCAGAGCATTTTACAAATCACAGAGGCGTGTAGGAGAAAGGGAATCACTGGAAAGGCTGACACTGCTTCTTTGAAGCTATCAAAATCTACGGTCAGTTCCATCAGAAGTGCAAAATGCTGGAGGTTTCCATCAAAGGGAGCTTTGATTGTGCAAGGAATTCAGGATCAGCACCAACATCTAATACAGGGCCTGATCCAGTGTCCATTGGAGTCAACGGAAAGACTTCTCTCCACCACCTCATAGTGACTTCCAGGGGCTTTGGATGACAGAGAAAAAAATGTAGAGGCATTAAATTGAGGTTAAATGGTTCCATGTCTTGTGTGTTCAGCCACTGCTGACACAGAATGGCAAGAGCAAGAGGTCATCTGCAATTCAAACAGATCACATTTTTTGGGGAGAAAAGGAAAACCACCACCTTTAGAAAAGGAAAACAAGCCTCCATGGTGCAGGCCCATGTGTGCAAGCTGACACGAGGTAGGTTTCACTTTACTAAAATTATTTTTAACCAACTTGCCTGCACCTGTCAGGGAGAAACTAACAACTTGCTATAATCACAGGGTTCCAGAGGGCAGTTCCTCCAGGAGCATCTCTCACACCCAGCTCTGGGGGAGTTAGAAAGTCTTAATAAATACTATGTAACCAAAGTAAGCCTAGAATGCAAGATCAAAGGCTTTACCCATCATTCCGACCCATGGGAATGCGGAGTGCAGCTGTGCACACGAAAGGGTTACACCCAAAACTGAAATACATATGCCAGCCAAGGTAGAAATGTTTGTTTCCAATCACAAAGATTCTTGCCTCCATCATCCATGTTAATATGTAGCAGTCTCTCCCTGATAACTTCCCATTATTTTCTTCCACTCTCTTGCAACTCATTTAATTTTTTACTGTGTCCGGAAGGTCGCTTTCTGTAGGATTGGTCCCAGGCAAAGCAAAACTGAAAAATATAATCCTACTGTCTCTGGATGGTAGGCCTGCCAGCCAGACATGCTCCTGAAAAGATCTAATTCCTCTGATTCAGGGCCAGCTTCCCTGCTCACCTCTCATGCGAAGAATGTGATGGCTTTCCAGTTTCTCACATACCAAGGACCCAATTCACAAAATCTCAAGAGGTTTTCCTCAGAATTTTCTTCACAAAGGAATTGTGTTTATAAGTAAAACAAGGTCACATTCCTCTCCCTCCCCAACCACAATTAACTCTTCATTATTGTAGTGAGGCGGCCTGGCTCCCGACGGCCCCTGAGAGGGCAGAACCCCCCCCTCCCCCCACCGGACTATTACACGTGGCGCCCAACGTGGGGCTCTCTTGCCCAGTATGTGGGCACGAGCCCTAGACGCCGGTGAGAAGGGGGCGATGGGAGAGAGACCTCCCGCCAGAGAGGGAGACTTATCCCAGCTCATGACCCGCATGACCGAGAGTCAGGAGCAACAACAGGCGGCCCAGGTGCGATACCAACAGGAGCACCAGGCCGCCCACCAGCAGCAGCAGCTCGTAGAGCAGCTGGGGGACCAACAGCGGCAACTGATCGTGGACCTGGTTACCCAGCAGCAGGACTTTCAGCAGAAATGTCTCCAGCAGCTTGCAGCCGCCCTGGCCCAACCGGGGGAACCCCTACACGGGGTCGTCCCAGGGGCCCCGCGGCACAGCCCCCCAATCCGGTTGACGAAGATGGGACCGGAGGATGATCCCGAGGCGTTCCTCGTCACCTTTGAGAGGGTGGCTGTCATCGCCGGCTGGGTCCCAGACCAGTGGGCCACCATCCTGGCCCCATACTTAACGGGGACTGCCCAGACGGTCTACCGGGGCCTGTCGGTGGAAGCGGCCCAGGACTACAACCTAGTGAAGGCCGCTATTCTGGACGCACTGGACGTGAGTCCAGAGACCTACCGACAACGCTTCAGGGGCCTGGGCTATCCCCCAGGGGCCCGGCCGCGGATGGTGGCGCAGGAACTGCGGGAGACCTGCAGAAAGTGGCTACAGCCCGAACGCCGGACAGCAGAGGAGCTGATGGAGCAGGTGATATTGGAACAATTTACCCATGTCCTCCCGCCGAGGGGAAGATCCTGGGTCCTCCGCCACCGGCCAACGACGGTGTCCGCCGCCGTCACGTTAATGGAGGACTTCCTCGCGGCTGAGGTCCCGTCGGGGTCCGCTAGCCGGGCGATCCCAGCCCGGACGGAGCGCCCCAACCCGGAAAAGAGGGGGCCACAATCTCTGGCAGCCACGAATGTTCCCTCCCGCAGCATAGAGGGCCGGGCTCGGGTGATCGTGCCCTCCGCGAGGCTCACACAGAATCCGGTAGTCACCGCCGGGGGATATAGCCGGACCTCCCCCGGGGGTGACCCCAGGGCCTGGCCATGACCGGAGCGAGCCACCCTGGGACCCTGTTACTCCTGCAGAAAGTATGGCCATTTGCTGCGGGATTGCCCTGAACGGGGTTGTGCATTTGGCCAAGTCTACTCAGGGGAAGGCCGTGCTCGACGTCCGCAAGGGGCCAAGATCACCGTACCCGTGGCCATTGAGGGACGCCATGCGGTGGCCCTTCTCGACTCAGGCTGCGGCCAAACGCTGGTCTGCCAGGCCTTAGGCCCGCCGGCGGACGGCCACCTGGAGAAGATTCCCCTGCAGTGCATCCACGGGGATGTACGACTCTACCCCAGCGTCCGGACCCAACTGACTATTGACGGGGTCACCCGACAGATGACGGTGGGGCTGGCGCCCCGGCTGGCGTACCCGGTGATCCTGGGACGGGACTGGCCCGACTTTACGACCGTCTTACGTCGCCATCTCGAGAGTAGCCCGCAGGCCACACCGGCCTTGGGAGGGGAGTCCCTGGAGACCGAGGAGGGCGAGATGGAAACCCCCGTCCCCACCAATTCCCCGGAAGGGCGTGAAGACCCGCCCCGGAGGGAGGGAGAGGATTCCCCGACGCCCACAGATTTCTGCCGGGACCAACGGGCCGACCCCACGCTCAGCCGGACCAACGAGCAGCTAGCCTCCGTGGATGGGACTATTCTCGACCCCCAGCGAGCGGCGCAGTGGCCCCATTTTGAGCTACGAGAAGAACGCCTGTATCGCGTAGAGAAGGACCCCCGTACCGGGGACATCCGGACACAGCTTCTGGTGCCGCGGTGTCACCACCGGACGGTCATGAAACTGGCCCACAACGTCCCGGCGGCTGGGCACCTCGGGCACGACAAAACCCTGGCCCGGATCCTGGGGCGTTTCTTTTGGCCCGGGGTCTATCAAGAGGTAAAGGACTACTGCAAGTCGTGTCCAGAATGCCAGTTGGCCGCCCCCGCCGGGACCCCGAAGGCACCCTTAGTGCCGATGCCTCTAATGGAAACCCCCTTTGAGCGCGTGGCCGTGGACCTGGTGGGGCCCCTCCCGAAGAGCAGCGCAGGGTTCCAATACATCTTAGTCATGATGGACTATGCCACCAGGTTCCCTGAAGCCATTCCCCTTCGGAATATCTCAGCCCGCACCATTGCCATGGAACTGGTGAAGGTCTTTGCCCGTGTAGGCCTGCCCCGAGAGCTCCTCACGGATCAAGGGACCAATTTTACATCCCGGCTGCTCAAGCAAGTCTGCGAAACCCTAGGGGTCAAGCAACTCCGCGCCTCCGTCTATCATCCCCAGACCGATGGATTAGTGGAGAGATTCAACCGGACGCTGAAAGGGATGTTGCGTCGGTTCTCCCCGGAGGACCTTCGCCGGTGGGACCAGCTCCTTCCACCTCTACTTCTAGCAATACGAGAAGTTCCCCAAGCATCGACTAAGTTCTCCCCTTTCGAATTATTGTATGGGCGGCGACCCCGGGGCCTGCTAGATCTCATGAGGGAGACCTGGGAACAGGCTCCCTCTCCGGCCCAGGGTCTCCTACAGTATGTGCTTCAACTTCAGGAGCGCCTCAGGCAGGCGGGGGATCTGGCACGGGAAAACTTAAAAGCCGCCCAAGACACACAAGCGCAGACGTATAACCGGGGAACACAGACTCTGGACTTCCAACCCGGGGACCGGGTATTACTACTCCTCCCATCCAATGAATCGAAAATCCTGGCCCGATGGCAAGGACCCTATGAGGTGGTCAGAAAAGTGGGCCCGGTCACGTATGAAATCAATCAGCCAGACCGGAGGAAGAAGATCCAGCGCTATCATGTCAACCTCCTTAAATCCTGGAAGGAGCGAGAAGGGCTTTTGATCAACCCCTACCCGCCAGAACCAGAACTGGGACCCCAGGTTCCCCATACCGGAGATCCCGAGGAACCCCAGCTCGGGGAGACCTTAACCGAGGACCAGCTCCGACACACTCGGCGCCTCCTCCAAGCTTTCTCCCGCACTTTTACGGACCAACCGGGATACACCTCCCTGATACACCATCGGATTCAAACAGAACCTGGGGTGGTGATCCGGGGGACGACCCGGCCCCTGCCCTATCACAGGAGACAGGTCGTGGAAAAGGAGGTACGGGCGATGTTGGATCTGGGGGTGGTGGAGCCATCACAGAGTGAGTGGCGCAGCCCGGTGGTGTTGGTGCCCAAACCCGACGGGTCCCAGCGATTCTGTATTGACTTCCGACGCGTCAACGCCATCTCTAAGTTTGACGCCTATCCCATGCCTCGGATAGATGAGCTGTTGGCCCGCTTGGGGGAGGCCCACTATATCACCACCCTGGACCTGAGTAAGGGGTACTGGCAGATCCCCCTGGATCCCGCCTCCCGGGAGAAAACTGCCTTTGCCACCCCCACAGGTCTCTATCAGTTCACCAGGATGCCCTTCGGCCTCCACGGGGCCCCGGCCACCTTTCAGCGCCTAATGGACCGTCTCCTCCAACCCCATCAAGACTACACGGCCGCCTATCTAGACGGCGTTGTTATCTACAGTCCGCAGTGGGAGAACCACCTGGAGAGAGTCGCAGCCGTCCTGAGATCCCTGAGGGAGGCCGGGTTAACCACCAATCCAAAAAAATGCCGCATCGGCTGGCAAGAGACTAAGTATCTGGGGTACGCTATCGGGCATGGGCGGGTAAAACCCCTGATCGGGAAGGTCCAGGCCATCGCAAACTGCCCCCCGCCGACCACAAAGCGCCAGGTGCGGCAGTTTCTAGGCTTGGCCGGATATTATCGGCGGTTCATTCCCCAGTTCGCAGCGATTGCAGCCCCCTTAACGGGGCTCCTAACAAAGGACAGCCCACGGCAGGTGAACTGGACTACCGAGTGCGACGGGGCCTTTCGGACTCTTAAGAAGTGCCTCTGCAGCGAGCCGGTCTTGTATAGCCCCGATTTTAACCAGCCGTTTGTCTTACAGACCGACGCCTCGGAAGTAGGACTCGGGGCTGTTTTGTCCCAAGACGTAGGCGGTGAGGAGCATCCGGTCCTGTACATTAGCCGGAAACTGTTCCCACGCGAAAAGAACTATGCGGTGGTCGAGAAGGAAGCCCTAGCCGTGAAGTGGGCTTGTGAAGCGCTCCGATACTACATCCTGGGAGTTCCCTTCACCTTAGTCACCGACCATTCCGCCCTTCAGTGGTTGGCCCGCATGAAGGACCACAATATGCGGATGCAACGGTGGTACCTGGCCCTCCAGCCGTTCGCCTTCACGGTCCGCCATAGAGCTGGTAAGGATCATGCGAACGCGGATTTCCTCTCTCGGCTGGGGGGTGTGGAATGGGCTGGCCCCGCTGCACGGGAACCAGCCTTGAGGGGGGGGGCCGTGTAGTGAGGCGGCCTGGCTCCCGACGGCCCCTGAGAGGGCAGAACCCCACCCCCCTCACCGGACTATTACAATTATGCTCCCCAATAACTGATCAAGTACAAAGGGATGGGGACACAGTTAGACATATGTAAAAAAGGTATCTCTGACTTAGACATGCAGGACCCGATCCTGCGAGGTGCTCAGCACCCTCCACTGCTATTGGGAGCACTCAGTTCCTCACAGAATTGGACCCTCCAGAGAATAATATTCATGAGATCTGAGGAGAAATGAAACAATAAACTGCCCTTTGAGGTTGCTAGTTAAATGCCAGAGAGAAGATGAGGCTTTGTTGATCACAGAAGCCATTTGCTAGGAGTAGACTCAAACACCACAACAGTTCTTCCTAGTATAGATATTGAAAAATAAGAGATAAGATATTGCACCACAGATTATTTTGCTTTCCTTGGGATAGTTTGGAAGTCTGCTGCTGTCTTATTAGACTTTCCAGTGATGTCAGTTTGGGGCATGGCTTTAGTGACTAATTGTTCAAGGGTGGGTTTAAAGGAGTATTTAATTGTTGCAGGGTGTGGCCAATATGGGAAAGTAGCATTATGAATGGATACACTCCAGAGCAGAGTCTGTTCTCAGTTACACCCTTGCACCTGATGAAGTCCCATATAATACTGGATAACTCTTACTAACGCTACAGACCAAGTTCCACTCTTAGTTATACCCGGGCAACCTGACTTCAGCTACACAGAATTGCTTAAGTAGCCATGATTACATGTCAAACAATGTATGTTGTCACTGACAGCTGTGTAGTACATGTACATCTTAAATCTTAAAATGTGTGGCCACCAAGTTACTGCATCAGGCAGTGTTTGTAAAATAGGCAATTGCTGACTTCAGTGGGATTGCATGGGTGTAACTGTAATTTATGAGGGGATCATGAAAGAATCTCTGAACTGGAATATCAAGGGGAGCGCAGCCTTTACTGATGTTAATCTCCTTCTTCCTCCAACCACCTTTGCACTTTTCCCCTTGCTGTCCTTAATGCACTGACACAAAATCCCTAAAGAGAGCCATAAAGTTGCTCGCTACCTTATCCTCCTCCGAACTCCTCCTCAAAGCTCACTTCTGCCATCACGCCTACCAAACGCTGCCAACTGATAATGGCTAGAATTAAACTGGGCATAGAGCTAGTCTGTGCAAAAACATGCTAGTATGGCTGTCACCTTGTCCTCCCTCGTCCCCATTCCCATCCATTTGTTTGTTCCAGCCAGGGGTTGTCTCTTGTCACTGACCAAGATTGTAAGTTCTTTGGAGGAGGGACTGGCTTTTTAATACTTGTACAGCACCAAAGGACAATGGTCCCTGATTGTGTCCTCCACATGCTACTGTAATACAAGTGATAATAAATAATTAGCAGAGCTGAGTAAGAAAGACTGCACAGAGCCCGCTTTTCCAATTCCGTGCTCTCAGACTTTCATTTCATGAATCCCAAATTTACACATTTTTAAAACAGACCAAAAGGAAGCCATGTGTCCACTGATTTTAGTGTCTTTTCATCACATAGGAGCTGGAACTAGGGGTGCTGCCATACCCCCTGGCTTGAAGTGGTTCCCATCCTATACAGGGTTTACAGTTTGGTTCAATGATTCTCAGCACCCCCACTATACAAATTGTTCCAGCACCCCATTTCAATATTTATTTTATGATGCACTATGCTGCTTCTGACTGCAGCTTGGAAGCGCCTAAAGCACATGTGGTACAATCAGCATCTTTTACAGCGGTCATTGTTTTGCAAACGTTAACCTGATGCAATAACTTGAGGGCCACACAATTTAAGATTTAAGTCCAAAAGGCTGCTCTAACTTGCACCATCTACCTATGGTCCTAGATACACTTCAGCCAAGCACCCACTGCTGACCAAAGCGAGGCACCAGAGTACAGGGACAACTACAGCTGCTCTGTGCCACTAATGGATCTCCCTATGTAGGGGGATCTTCCCATGAGGCATCTCTCTTTTCCACACACACTCCCCCACCCGCACCCAAAGTACAGAACCTAAGGAAGTTCTCACCCCTGCACAGAACTTTCTCCTGTTTTCTTCAAGATGTGATTCAAATACGAAGCACTTTAAGTCACCCAGCAGCTGCATAGCCTGTTTCACTACCTTTCAGTCTCTGAATTCGGAATACCTCAGGTCACCCAGTCAGCCCAAAGAGCCCCGGCCCTCATCCATTGTTCCACAGCGATACTCTGTGCTCCCTAAGCTCTCCACAAAATGTACTCATAAATGTATTTCAAAACAAATGAGGATCAGAGCAAAAAACCCTTTAGCTGTAGCTAAGCTCTGCCAAGCACAATGTTCTTTCAGTGGTAAACAGTGTAACATGTAGATGGCTGTAGGGTATTTTAAGACAGCTGTGGTAAAAGTGTGGTCCCACACAAAGAACTGACTCGTCACATAGCACTGGCTTCTCCTCCTTTCTAGCTGTTAAATGGCACTGGAAATACATTACTCTCATTATTATATCATTACTATCTATTTTTCCTTGTGTGTAACTGCTGTCATTACCACAGGGTGTTCTTGGATCATCAGTGGGAGGGAAGATGGTCCAGGAGCCAATCTGTCCATTAAGATGTGGTCCACATTCTAAAAAAGTTTGAAAACCTCCATGTTAATATCTGTGAAACCAGCCTGCTGAGTTCAATCCTCTTTGAATGATTTTTTAAGTGTAAAATCAATTGGTTTTAAAATGTGTATATTGTAATTGCAGGGCTGCGTTTGTTTTACTTTTGGGGGAGATTATGGTTAAGTTCCCCCTCTACTTTACTATTTAGTGACTAAGCACTGAGATCACAATAGGGGGATAGCAATGACAATCACTGGGGCACATCATAACAGAAAAGACTGTTAAAGATATGATATTTTTCATCTTCTCCAGTCCTTTTTAATCTCATTGTCAGGCAACGTCTATTGAAGTCTGGAAAGAGAGAGAGAGCCCATAATTACCTCTCCAGAATGGCCCCTTCTCCAAATCCAAGTAAAAATTGTTTTTAAAGGAGCCGTGTAATTTTTTCTTCTGTTTACGTTAGTAACCGTGGCTGAGATTTTCATAGCTAACTAGGGATTTAGCCACACAACTCCCACTGAAATGGCTTTCACTGAGAGTTGTGCAGTTACATCCCTTAATTGGCTCTGAAGATCTCAACCAGTATCTCCCCTGTACCCATGCTTTGGGCCTCATCCTGATCTCAACGCCCATTACCCACACTGGGCATTGAGAGTGCTGAGCATCTCACAGGATCAAGCGTTTGTTTATACTGTACCCACACTATGCCATGGTTTCACTCCACTGTGGTGCTAGTGCTGCTGCACCAGAAGCAAGTCACTGCCCACACAGGGCATCCCTAGCAAGCTGAAGCCACTCCGGAATTATTAAGTACACCTCCTCCCTCCCTTCCCTTTACTTCGCCTCCCACGTAATCGGCGCTCAAGCTACTCTGAAGGATGTGGCCATGAGAAGGAGACAGAGGTAGGATGAACCCGAAAATGGGGGTGGGGGGCGAGCAAGCAGGTGCTCATTGCATATGGGTAGATTAATGGAAAAGTAACTGAAACAAACAAGTACCACACACAAGTTACTGCAGCTCTGGGGGAATGGGACATTCTAGAGCAACAACATACAGGCTTTTCACAGGCTCTCTTTCATCTAGTTTCCCCATCCCCTGCAGTTGCCCCTTCACTTGAAACATAAGCATCATTGTGGCAGAGCAAGTTGTTTCTGGTATTAAAAATTATGGGAAAATAAGCCCACAAGTCATGCTTTTTTTAATATAGAATCATAAAATACACTTTACATTTGCAAAGCTCCTTGTATCCCCCCAGTTCCCAAAGCATGGACAATCTCATATATGGAGATATACCTATCTCATAGAACTGGAAGGGACCCTGAAAGGTCATTGAGTCCAGCCCCCTGCCTTCACTAGCAGAGCTAAGTACTGATTTTGCCCCAGATCCCTAAGTGGCCCCCTCAAAGATTCAACTCACAACCTGGGTTGAGCAGGCCAATGCTCAAACCACTGAGCTCCCCCCCCCCCCAATCTACAGTCCTGAGCCTACTAACACATCTGCAAGGGAGTAACTTTATGCACAAGTAGCTTCATTAAACTCAAGGTTACTCACATGCATAAGTATTTGCAAGACGGGAACCCATACAGAGTACCACTAAGGATATTTCGACACTGCAGTTGGGAACGTGCTTCCCACCTCAGACAGACAGACACACACTAGCTCTGCTCAAGATATCTTGCTAAAAATAGCAGTGTAGCTGGGGGTGGCTCAAGCTAGCTGCCCGAGTGTGAACCCAGTGGGTCTTGGCAGGTTTGTCCTCAGGTGGTTAGCCTAAGCCGCCACCGACAATGGGGGGGGGGGGGATCTTCCCATGAGGCGTCTCTCTTTTTCACACACACTCCCCCACCCGCACCCCGACAATACTGTTATTTTTAGTGCGCTAGCTCAAGCGAAGCGAACATCTGTTTATCTACCAAGCTGGGAAGCACGCTCCCAGCTGCAGTGTAGGCATACCCTAAAAGTGCAGCCACCTCCTGTGTTGAAGGAAGCAAGCAGCCACCTGGTGTACAACATGCCAGGCAACAGTAGGACTAGGGAGGGAAATGTTTGGTTGGGACAAACCTTTACTCTTATCAAACACAGCAGGGGATCTATAATGTTGCACAGGATGTTGCTTTTGAAGGTCTCATCTAAGACAGCCACCCCCAGGGATTGCATACAACTTGATTTTTAACTACACTTCTTTAAAAAAAAAAAAAAAAAATCTTTTTTTTCCATTTTTAAATTAAATATTTTGTTAAGCAGCAGAAAATAAGTGCTGCAAAGAACAGATAGTTGAATGCTTGAGGTGGGCGTCACCTGTAACAGTTAATTGATGCTCTCGAAATAAGCAACAAAAAAAATAGTAGCTGCTCCATGGCTAGTGATTACCATCAGTACTATGTACTTGCTGAAGCATGTGGTATGGAGATCACTTATTACTTAATTGCACAGAAAGCTACAGTTTGTACAACATGAATGTGGCCAGTCCTTGGACTGTCTTCTTTTGAATGAAGAAAAGACAGTTACCTTTTCCGTAACTGGTGTTCTGCAAGATGTGTTGCTCATGTCTATTCCACAATAAGCGTGCGTGCTCGCCACGTGCACCGATGCCGGAAGTTTTTCCCCTAGCAGTACCCATAGGGGAGCACCCTAGCAAACCCTGGAGTGGCGCCTCCATGGTGCAGTATAAGGGGCACTGCACGCTCCCCCCACCCTCAGTTCCTTCTTGCCAGACAACTCCGACAGAGGGGAAGGAGGGCGGGATGTGGAACAGACATGAGCAACACATCTCGAAGAACACCAGTTACGGAAAAGGCAACTGTCTTTTCTTCTTCGAGTGATTGCTCATGTGTATTCCACAATAGTTGATTCCAAGCTATATCTGTTGGAGGTGGGAAGGAGTTCACAAACTCTCGGGACGGAGCACAGCCCTGCCGAACCCGACGTCTTCCCTGGTCTGGGAGACAATCGCATAATGTGAGGTGAACGTGTGAACTGAAGACCACGTGGCAGCCCTACAAATGTCCTGAACAGGGACATGGGCCAAAAAGGCAGCCCTAGTCAAGTGCACCTTCACAATTGATGGCGGAGGGATTCCCGCCAGGTCATAACAGGTACGGATGCACAAAGTTGGAGAGCCGCTGAGTAGAGATCGGCCGACCTTTCATGCGCTCAGCCGAGGGGATGAACAGCTGCGAGGACTTTCTGAATGGCTTAGTCCGCTCCAGGTAAAAAGCCAGAGCCCGTCTCACATCCAGCGTGTGGAGGCGGTGCTCCTCACTGGACGCATGGGGCTTGGGGCAGAGGACCGGCAGAAAAATGTCCTGACCCATGTGATAGGCGGAAACCACCTTTGGGAGGAATGAAGGGTATGGGCGGAGCTGGACCTGATCTTCATGAAACACCATGTACGGGGGGTCAGAGGTCAGGGCCCTGAGTTCCGAGACCCACCTAGCCAACGTGATCACAACTAGGAAGGCTACCTTCCACGAGAGGTGCGACCAGGAGCACATGGCTAGCAGCTCAAACGGGGGCCACATGAGACGGGTCAACACCTGGTTTAGGTCCCACAGCGGGACAGGGGGCCTAACATATGGGAAGAGGTGATCCAACCCCTTAAGGAATCAGCCAGTCATAGCATGGGAGAATACCGTGTGGCCCTGCACCGGCGGACGGAAGGCCAATATGACCACCAGGTGTACCTTGACTGACGAGGGCACCAGGCCCTGGGCTCTAAAATGAAGGAGGTAGTCCAGAATCAGCTGGATCGGGGTGGCCACCAGGGAAATGCCCCACTCGTCCGCCCATCTGGAAAACCGAGACCACTTTGCCAAGTAGGCTGGGCACGTGGAGGGCCGCCTGCTTTCTAAGAGGACGCACTGAACCCCTTCCGAGCAAGTCCTTTCCTCCCTCCCTAACCATTGAGAAGCCACGCCATGAGGTGGAGTGCCGCTAGGTTGGGGTGGAAGAGGCGGCCCTGGTCCTAGGAGAGCAGGTCCAGGCGGGATGACAATGGCCACGGTGGGGCCACCGCCAGGTCTGTGAGGGTCCTGTACCAATGTTGTCTGGGCCATACCGGGGCAATCAGAAGGACCTGGGCCTTGTCTGTCTTTATCTTTTCCAGGACCTTGCCGATCAGCAGGAACGGGGGAAAGGCATAGAGAAACTGGCCTGACCAGGACAGGAGGAAGGCATTGGAGATAGTGCGCCCCCCTCCCCAGAGCAGAACCGGGGACAGCGATGGTTCTGCCGAGTCGTGAACAGGTCCACCTGGGAAGTTCCCCACACTTGGAAAAGTCTGTGCACCACCTCTTGGTGGAGAGACCACTCGTGCTGAGAGGAGAAGTCCCTGCTCAAGCGATCTGCCCGCACGTTCCAGGCACCCGGCAGATGGAAGGCCTGTAGGCAGATGTCGTGGGCTATACAAAAGTCCCACAGCCTGAGGGCTTTGCGGCAGAGGACAGAGGATCGGGCCCCGCCTTGCCTGTTGATGTAAAACATCGAGGCCATGTTGTCCATGAGGACCCTGACCACCCGGCCCTCCAGGTGCGAGAGGAAGACCATGCATGCCAGCCGTACTGCCCTGAGCTCCTTGACGTTTATGTGGAGGATCAGATCCTGAGCCGACCACAGACCTTGGGTCTGAACATTCCCCACATGGGCCCCCCATCCCAGGTCCGACGTGTCGGATACCAGTTCCAGCGACGGGGCCCTGCCCCTGAATGGGACCCCTTGGAGCATGTTTCTCAGAGAGGACCACCACCACAGGGAGGTGATCACTGGCTCCGGCACCGTGAGGACTTTGTCCATCCTGTCCCTGGCCTGGGAGAACTCCGAGGCCAACCAGAGCTGGAGGAGCCTCATCCTGAGTCCCATGTGATGGACCACATATGTGTACGCCGACATGTGACCCAAGAGCTGGAGACATGCTCTGGCTGTTGTCACCGGAAACCTTGTGACCGTGTCGATGAGCCCCTTCAGGGTCTCGAACCTGTCTGGTGGGAGGGAGGCTCTGGCTGATGAGGCGTCCAAGACCGCCCCGATAAACTCTATGCATTATACCAGGACTAACGTGGACTTGGTATTGTTTACTAACAGGACCAAAGTGGAGCACGTGGACAGGAGCGCCACATGATCCCGCACCTGCAACTGGGAGTTGCCCTTGACCAATCAGTCGTCCAGATAGGGGAAAGATCTGGACTCCCTGGCGCCTGAGGTAGGCCACTACCACCAACATACATTTCGTGAATACCCTGGGGGTAATGGACAAGCCAAACAGGAGGACTGTAAATTGGTAGTGTTCCTGCCCCACCATGAAACGGAGGAAGCGTCTGTGCCCCTCAAAGATATGAATGTGGAAGTACGCATCCTGCAGATCGAGGGCAGCGTACCAGCCCCCGGGATCCAGGGAGGGGATGATGGAGGCCAGGGAGACCATGTGGAACTTGAGCTTCACCATGTATTTGTTCAGGCCTTGCAGGTCCAAGATGGGCCTGAGCCCCTCTTTGGCCTTCAGGATAAGGAAATAGCGGGAGTAGTACCCCTTGCCTTTGAACTCCCCCGGTACCGCTTCCACCGCTCCTAGTCCCAGGAGCTGCCCCACCTCCTGCTTGAGCAGAGCCTCATGCGAGGGGTTCCCCAAGAGGGACAGGGGCGGAGGGTGGTTGGGCGGGGTGGAAGTAAACTGGAGGGTGTAGCCCTGGGAGATGGTGTTGAGGACCCATCAGTCCGAGGTCAGCCGCGACCACGCTGGGAGGAAAGCACACAACCGATTGGAGAAGGGAAGCTTTATTGAGGGTGGATCCCTGAGGAGAACTGGCAGGGCGCCCCCGGGTGTCCTGTCAAAACCGCCTTTTCCCCGCTTGCTTGTCCTTGGAGGACCCAGGCAGGGGGGCAGGCCGAGACTGCCTCTGTGGGCGCCTCTTATAGTCCCGCGACTTTTTATACGCGGTCTCGTATTTTGAATGGGTGGCCTGAGCGGGAGTCTGCTGCAGCTTAAACTCCAGAGACCCAGAGTCTGGAGCGTCATGTGGGAGTCTTTCAGGCCATGCAGTTTTGTATCAATTTGTTCCGCAAACAGAGCTTTGCCATCAAATGGAAGGTCCTGCAGGGAGGTCTGCGCCTCGCTGGACATCCCAGAGAGCAGGAGCCATGGACACCGCAGAGGCCATGGACTGCGCGGCTGTCTCTGCTACATCCGACACTGCCTGCAGGGTTGCCCTGGCAGCCGCTGTGCCCTCCTCCGCCAACACTTTGAACTCCTTCTTGTCGCGCTCCTGGAGGGAGTCCTCAAACTTGGGCAGCGAGCCCCACAGATTGAACTCAGGAGAGCCTGCCACCCATAAGTGGAAGCTCGAGGACGAATAAATTTTTCTTTCAAATGAGTCCAACCTCCTTGAATCTTTATTTTTTCGGGGTAGGGGCTGGTTGGCCCTGCCGTTCCCTGTGGTTGACCGATTCGACCACCAGGGAGTTAGGAGCAGGGTGGGTGTATAAGTATTCATGCCCCTTGGCAGGTACAAAATACTTGCGTTCTGCTGTCTTAGAGATGGGGACCAATGAGGCTGGGGTTTGCCACAGGTCATTTGAAATTTTCACCACCCCTTCGTGGAGAGGCAAGGCCACCCTGCCCGGTGACGAGGAGGATAGTACATTAAACAGGGAGTCCGAGGACTCCTCCATCTCTTCTGCCTGGAGGTGGAGGCTTGATGCCACCCTTTTTAAGAGTTCTTGGTGGGCCCTAAAGTCCTCCTGCAGGACAAAGGGAGGAGGGGCCGTAATCGCCTCATCTGGTACTTTGTGTGTCCACCAGCACTGGAGGGTCCACCACCTGGTCGGTCTCCAGGCACGGTGCTGAGAATGTACATCCCACCGACTCCTTCCTCGGAGGTCTGGAGAGGGAGACTGACGGTCCTTCTGAGGCTCCGGCCACTGAGCAAGCCCCCATTGGGGGCTGTGTCGGGGGCCACGGTGCCCACTGGTACCATTAGGCCAGCCACAGGGCCCGGTGCCACTGCACCTGCTGTGGCACCGGCAGAGCCGGCTGTTCGGCCTGGCCCATCGATGGATGACTACAAAGGGAGGCCAGGCTGATATACGACCTGCCGCTGTCCCTGGATCGGGAGGAGCGGCGGCGACGGGAGCAATGCCAACCATGGGACCGCGATCCCGATATGGAGAACTGGTACTGTCCGTAATCGGACCCCCGATGGCGAGACACCGGCAATTGATGCTCGGGACTGCTGAGGTGGTGCCGTGGCGGGGTCCTAGAGCGGGACGAAAAACGGGAATGATGTCGACGTTCGTGCCGTGACCAGCTGCGATAGCCCCTCTGAGACAGGGACCTTCTGCGTCATCTGCCTTAGTCCTATTGATGTTTGCTCCTCGAGGCAGAGCGGTGCTGAGAGTCTCGGCCAGACGGAACCCAACCAGACAGCCTGGAGGGCGTCGAGGGCGATCCACGTGGACTTTGCCCTGAACGGTTGCTGGGTGCTGAACGGCTTTGGGAACATGTATTCCACAATAGGTGTTCCCGACATCCCCTCGACTGAGACTGGTACCGAGCCAGGGGCAACTGCGGAGATCCCAGCAGCGGCTTGCCTCTGGAGCGCGGGGCTGACATCGGCCGTGCTCCTGGTACCGGCATGGACATAACATCCTGGGCCACCTGCGTGGAGGGCATCGGGACATCTGGGGAGGCCTGCTCCGAATGGGCCAGGCTACTCTACTTGACTTGATTCGAAGGCCTAAAGGCCGGTAGGGATCAAGGACTGCCAACATGGGTCTAGCCTCTGTCCTGGGTTTACTCCGGTGCCGTGGCAAAGAAGTCCTCTTCCTAGCCTTCTTGGCGTGCCCGGTGGACAGGGAGCGGTGCCGACTAGTCGATGGCACCGAAGGGTCGCCGCGCACTGACACCACGGTGCTTGGTGCCAACTCGGAGCACCGTGCTGGACCCAGGGTCACCACCGACTCCATCAGAATAGCCCAGAGCCTAATGTCCCTTTCTCTCTTGGTCCGAGGCTTAAACGACTTGCAAATCTTGCAGTGATCGCGGAGATGGGTTCCCCAGAAACAGCGTAAACAGTCCGCATGGGGATCACTCACTGGCATAGGTCACCTACAAGTGTTGCACTCCAGGGGTCGCTAGGGCACTCCCCTACGGGTACTGTTAGGGGAAAAACTTCCAGCTCTGGTGCACATGGCAAGCACGCACACCTATTGGAGAATACACATGAGCAGTCACTCGAAGAAGAACTATACATTTTTCAGACAGTCATTCTCTTGGGGGCGGTCTTTGTATACGTGAAAAGATCAGTTCTCTTTGGGTCTGTACTAAGAGTGTGTATGTATGTCCCACCATAATTCACCAATTTTTTTAATGCGGAAGTACAAACCTCATTAGCACTTTTAATATATTAACACAGATGGGCTGAAACACACTGAAACCCCAAATGTTGGGGTGTTGAAATCCAAATCTGGACTCAACTCCACATTTTGCAAATGGCCCACACCTGAATAATTAGCCAAACCAGCTGTACCAGATTTGAACACCCAGAGTTCTGGCCTAGATGAAATCCGGATCAAAACAAGCTTATTCTTAACAATGGCTCAGAAGCTGCAGTCCTCATACACATCAAAGACCTCTGGAATATAATGTGTTTGACTTTCATAAAGGCTACAGTATCAAGCTCAATATTTTCACAAATGAATGCAATTAAGAAGTCCCTCCACTATTAAAAAAAAAAAAAAATCCGCAAGAGAGTTGTCTTGCTTTCCAGCATGTACTGAAAAAGAACTTGCACCAGAGGAAGTAAAAATGATCTCAAATAAAAGTAAATAAAATGGGGAGCAGGACATTACACAGACACTAGGCCAGAGCTCTTTCTTTTCAGCTAATGATGCTTTAACACAGAGGTTCTCAAACTGTGGTCCATGGACCACCAGTGGTCCGTGAGCTCCATTCAGGTGATATGCGGATAGTTCCCTCCAAGGTGTGCGCCAGGGCAGCTGCACATGAGAAAATAAAGGGCCATCCACCTAATTAGTGGAGCCGCGCAGGCATGGCTCCACTAATTAGGTGCCTGGACCCTGGAGAAGATGCACATGTAAAGTGAGGTGGTGGCCTTGGGGGGAATAAGGGGTAGGTGGGAGGGGTCAGTGGGGTGAGAAGAGGGGGTGGGGGAGAATTTGGGACATGCAGGGCTGCGGCGGCCAGAGAAAGAGGCGACTTTCCCCAGCTCCAGGGCTGTGGCTGCCGGGGAGAGACGGCCCTCCTTCCCAGCCTCAGCTGTGGGGCTGCTGTGGCGGGAAGAGCCCCAGCTCGGGGGCTGCTGCAGCCGGGGAGAGAAGGCACATCCCTCACATTAGAAAGGTAAGATTACGGATATTAAAATAAGAGTTGTGTGCTTTCAGGAAAAAATGTTATACATTTATTAATTTTAACCAAGCAAAACACCCCAAGAAGTTAACAGTACATGGATCCTTTGTTTTATTTTTAAAATATATACACTGAACTATTTATCATGGTATCAATTTTCTTTTAATCGATTACAAAAAAAATAATAATCTAAGTACTTTATGAGCCCCCTATCACTATTACATCGAAGCAACTAAGGGCCTGATTCTTCATTCCTTCCTTCCCATTTCTGAGCAGAGGGGAGTGAGACAAGGGGTGGCGGTGGAAGATAGGAATGTGGACTCCCTAGCATGCTTCCCTTTTTTCTGTTACTATTAAATCCTCTCTGCAGCTGCCCTGTAAGGTTCATGCTCTGCTGATCAGGAAGGGGAAGTCAGCTGCACTCTGCACCGTATTTCACATCCACAATCAATTTTGCAGGTGCAAATGACTGAACTTCATTTCTACCTCCAATGTACCTACAAATCAGATAGTTAGAGGTCCACGTCTACCCTTTGCACATGCATGTGAATGAATTCAGTTGATTGTGGCTGAAAAATTACAGGGTAGGCCAAGGGTTTTTGGAAAGTGCGGGCTTTTGCTTCTCAGAGACCGTATCTTGCAGTATCTTAGGTGTAACTCTTGAATGAGTGACTGATGCAAGTACAACAGAGGCCTGTCAGAGCTAGTTTTGCATTCTTTCATCAAAAGATTTCAGCGCAGCAAAAAAACCTCCCTGTCAACACCTCCTTATGTGCAAAACTGGATTTACTGGCTTCACCATCTGCACATCTCCACCTCCCAAAGCTTCTGTGCAACAGTTACATAAACAGAGCGTACATCTAACGTGTGAGAGAAGCAGCATGCCAATACCTGGCCCAGTACTGTCTTTATATATGAGCTGAATTTTGCAAGGCTTGACCAAAGAATACAAATACGTTGTTTAGAATTGCAGTATCAGAGCAATTGCCATTGTGCATCAGGCCATGTAAATCCAATATCCGCTTCTCTCCAACAGTGGAGAGTGTTGGATGCCTGCAAGTAGAGGAAGGTATTAAAAAAACTAACTAATGTACAACTAATATGCAACAACATGCCCACAGGGGAAAGTTTCTTAAATCCAGTGGTTGGCTTATGTCCTGAAGCATGGGGGTAAATCATCCCTTCATTTTTACCCTAACCAGTGTAACTGTGGATATTCATATTCTGCATGTTTAATCCTCTTGCATACTACTATGCATTTTGACCTACCTTTTCAGAAGTGACTAGTGATTTTGAGTGTCCCATGTGAGGTGCCTTAGAGGGGTCTGATTTTCAGAGGACGGGTGCTCCACAATTTCTAAAAACCAGGCTCCTTTACAGTGTTCTCAAGTTAAGTACCCAAAATCACTAGTGTCACTTTGACTCAGAGAAGCAAGGGCCTATGTTTTCTAATGGGAGTAGGAGCAGAGGGCACTCGGCACCTTGCAGATCAAGCTCTGGATGAAAAAATAATACCAGTTTTAAGACTTGATCAAATGTCAAACCAATGTGATGATCATGATCTTATTCATACATAGTGAAATGAAATATGGCTGCTTGTTCATTTGAATTGTTAGCATTATGTACTGATTAAAAACATTCCATAGCACCCTTGTTACAACCAACCACTTATATCTGTGCTATTCCTTTAGCCATTGGGGAGAACAAAAGCAGCTTATAATTAAATAAGCATCATACTGAAGCTTTTTAGATTTATACTGTTTGCTAGAATCTGAATAAAACCCATTTTTAGAAGTATGCCAGTCACAAAACATTATGCTTGTATTTTGAAATATATTCCAGACAACAAATATAACCAAGTTCTGCTTGCATAAGCAGATCCAAAGCCATATTGATTTGAAGCTGCAGTCTTATGTGACGACCTCAGTACAGATGTTCTCATTCAAAATGGAAACATCTGCATGTTAAATTTTACCACTGAAACACCCAATGAGCATTGAGACCCAGAAACAACAGGTATGGAACAGAGCACAGAAGAATTATTAGAAGCTTAACAACAATTATCACCTCTCAGCAGCTTGCAGCCAATTGACATCAACCGTATGAGAAGCATCTTAGATGGGGGAAGAGTTTTAAGGTGAAGCATTTAAATAGCTACACCAACATTTTCAAAACTTGGGTACCTAAAGTCAGGCACCTAAACCCATATTTAGGCACCTAAATAAGTGGCCTGATTTTCAGAGGTGCTGATCACTCATCGCTCCCATTGACTCCAGTGGGAATTGTAGTCAATTTAGGGAATTTAGCACCTCTGAAAAAAAAAAAAAAAATCACTCATGGTTCAGTCCTACTTCCATTGTAGCTGTTGGCAGTTTTGCCACAGGTGCTTATATGTGCGCCTAGATAAGGATTTGTGCATCTGTATTTTCCCTCCATGTGAAAACACTGACCATGGTACTAATGCCCATGATAAAGAATAACTAGACATCCATGCTGCTATTGGGGTTTTGCTTTGTTTTTTAAAGAGAGAAACAAGTATGTGCTTCTTTTTTCTGCGTTGGGCTAGAATCATAAAAAGCTCCTTCTTCTTGGCAGTCCGAGAAGCAGGAGAACAGCCACCCACATTGAGGGCTAAAGGCTTTGCACATTTTTACACAAGTCAATCTTCTCCATCGAAAAATCCATGGTATACGCTGCGTCCAGCCAATCTCAAGATTGTTAACAATCCACCATCACGGTGAAATCTATATTTACATAAATAGAATATTTTGTAGCGAAAATAACTGATGGAGACCAATAGTCAACAACAGCCAACCCTGCCCCCAAGATCAAAGCCATGTTATTTGCCTTTCTTCATTTTTGCTGTCTTCTCTTTTCGCTTCTTCACATGCTTTGGGATTTTGTTTTTTCTCTTCTCTCTTTGGGCTTCTTTAACCATCTTTTTCCTTTCCTATAAAAAGTGAACAAGACTTCATTTACAATAACGATCCAGAGCGATTGTGAGCAAGTGCTTAACACGTGATATGTTACTATTAGAAAAGGTAGAGGGGGGAAGTTAAGCAATTTTGGCCCAGGCTTTCAAATGCTGTATTAGGAAATTAAATGAACTCCACATTTCTAGAGATGAGACTGATCCACAAAATCCAGTTTCCAAATTTCAGAGGAG
This sequence comes from Emys orbicularis, assembly GCF_028017835.1. Classification (NCBI taxonomy): domain Eukaryota; kingdom Metazoa; phylum Chordata; order Testudines; family Emydidae; genus Emys; species Emys orbicularis. The sequence continues at coordinate 118,108,231 of NC_088684.1, forward strand.
TTTGAAGCCAGGAAGTTATGGTGGGAGCAACTGCTGAACACAGCAGATTACGAAGGGGATGAGAACTCATATTATTTAATTTGTAAATTACACTATTAATACAAATTGTAATAGGAATCTGATGCATGGCTTTCCGATATCCAGGCTGGACTACTGCAATGGACACTTTCATGTACTGCCAAGAGAGACCAATCCATCGCCTGCAATGAGCTCAGAAGGTAGCAACTTGATTATCATCAGAGTTGAAGGGAGGGGATTTGATACCACAACACTATGCAGCACTAAGTCCAGGGGTGAATGCTACTTTATCTCACTGAGACCGCAGCTGCAATTTAGCTAAACAGAATATAATTCAAACTGGGATCTGACCAATACAATGCGATTAACTAACATCCCATCCTACAAAAGAGAAAAAGGAATGATGGTCAGAAGTGGCCAAGAACTCTCCATTTTACAGCACAAAGACAAATCCTAGCCCCAAGAATTTCACCATGGCACAGCCACTGCAGTTCAGATTTTTAGGCTCAATGTTAATTATCTCATCTTCTATGCCACTTTAATCCTTTTGAACTGCATGGAGTTTTCCCTTAGTGCAGCGCCTGGAATGCTGCTAAAAGGTAGGGACACTCAGTGAAATTTGCTAAGGTCTCTGACCCACTGGAGTGGATCCACTGTGCAGGGTTCAGGAAGCCACAGAGCTGACTCTCAGGAAGATTCTATACCTAGTGCTCAGGCAGAGCTGGGCTCCACAACTCAACTCTACATAAACCCTTATGGATGAAGCCGGGTCCACGGCCAGTGGGTCCACAATTATATAAAGTGGGCAGGGGTCATGGCCCCTCTTCCAGCCCAAGAGCTAGAAAACACGCTGTAGAATTGTGCTGTGCCCTGTCCACATCGGATTCTGTTCCCCACATCTCGGGTGGAGTTCCCCACACAAAGCTTATGTATTCTGGGTTTGGGGGTGGGTGGGTAAGTGTAGGTTAAATGTTACTCTATAGAAACTACATTAGCAAAACCCAAGAGAGCACTTCAAATAACGCTTCATTGGGGACATTCAATATCTGCTCTCATTTCTCTTAATTAAAATACTCAAAAGAATAAATTAAAAGCTTTTTTGTTCTCACTGAGCAGTAGATATGTAGAAAAATAAATATATTTGTCACTTGAGTAGCTCCCTGGAGCAGAGAGGGGAAGTGTACGACTTCCTGGCCAACTGACCTTTTTGTCCATGCCAGCGTCAGTGGGTTGATCTTTGGGATGCAGTGGCTCTCCCTGTTCTTTACAGCCTGAGTCAGAGTTATCAGAACTGCCCCCATCTTCTGAATCTGATTCTATGTCGTCTTCTTTTTTTTCAAGGAGTGCGGGGACCTAAAGGAAACACAGAAGGATTTTGTCCCTAATCAAAAGTCGGTGGAACAACAACAACAACAAAAAAGATGTAGCATTTAAGTGGTAGAGCATCCTAGAAAGGAAGCCTTCAGCTAATTTGTGTTTATCCACTTCTCCACGAACAATGTGCCTCTAGACACTAGTATTAAAACTACAAAAAAAGAGAATGAAACAAAATTAATCCAAGTTAAAAACAAAGGGTACAGTAAACAATGGAAATACAGCTTGTCTGGGGACTTGGGGTACGTCTATACTTACCTCCAGGTTCGGCGGTAAGCAATTGATCTTCTGGGATCGATTTATCGCGTCTTGTCTAGACGCGATAAAATCGATCCCGGATCGATCCCGGAAGTGCTCGCCGTCGACGCCGGTACTCCTGCTCCACGAGAGGAGTAGGCGGAATCGACGGGAGAGCCTGCCTGCCGCGTGTGGACCTTTGGTAAGTACCTTTAAGTTCGAACTAAGGTACTTCGACTTCAGCTACGTTATTCACGTAGCTGAAGTTGCGTATCTTAGTTCGAACTGGGGGGTTAGTGTGGACCAGCCCTTGGTTACAAAACAGCTGCACCGCTACCTCCCCACCACACAGAGTTAAAGTACCATTCAGTTCTGTGGTGTACACAGGACCTTGGTTTTTTTTTTTTTTTTAAGAATCATACCAATGCCAGTTTTAGCAGTCACCCACCTGGGCTTTAGCAGTAACAGTCAGGCATCTACAATGCAAAACAGAGCTGTACTTTAATCATACTGGGGAACAAACGTGTTATAACCTGGTCGCTTGACATGGTTATATTTGCACTGTAGACAGGGTCTGCCTAGTGCTGTTTAACTAAGCATGGTTTCCAAAAAAGGAAAAACCCAACCTGGCTCCTGCAGTAGCAGGATATCTGCAATCACTTACAGACTGATTAGTACAGCATTTTTATCCAGTGTGTTTTTAAAGTATTGCATTGCAACATTTCCATTAGTTAGTACAATGCCCTATTCTGCATAAATGCTCTAGGTACAACAATTACAGCACAAGTCACACAAAACGTAACAACACTTGTGATGATGTAGCATTCTATATAAAGTAAGTTTTCTGCACTGGGAAATCTACCCCCCCCCCACCTTCCTAAATGTAGATCTGGCCATATGTTGTATCTTCCTATACTGACCATCTATCTGGTGGCTCCGTGAGTATTTTTGTTCCTGAGTTACTCCAGCACTGGCTAAGTAATGCAAAGTCATTCCACATACTGCACCACATGGTATGCAGGTACACAGTGGTGTAAAGATGAGATCTTAGCCCCTGATCTTGCAACTGCCTCTGTGCTGGAAGAACCTGCAGTCAGCCCTTCTGAAATCCGGGGGCTGCCTGCATGAAACCAAATGCAAGACCGGGCCTTATTTAATACTTCTCATGCACCTTTATAACAATGAAATTCACTATAGAAGAAAAACTTTACAACAGGCCTTCTTACCTTCTGAACACCTGACAAGTCCTTCTTCAATCCTGTCACCGTCTGGTAGAGAATCTATACACGAGGATAAATGAAAATCAATTATACAAAAACATCTAGCTGCAAAACTATCATTTTCAACCTGCCAACCAGAGAAAACAGGTGGCTGACTGTATCAGGTGTGGCCGTTTTCCAGTACCGCCCAGAGAGCTCTCTGTGCACAGGCGGTAGATTTTGCACATCAGGTTTTAGAAACTAGAGATTCCCTAGGCCTGACCTCCATTTTTTGAGATCAGACTCTGTTCCCTGTGAATCTTTTATACGGAGAAACTTCACAACATGTACACGGAAGAGCTGAGAGGGAGAAGGCACAGCTCTTTCCTGTAAAGCCTTAGAAGGGTTTGTCTTATTATCAGCTCACTAGCACCATCATCATCATCATCTATATGGCAGTAGTGTACAAATGTGTTAGGCACTGCACAAACACACAGAAAGACAGAACCCCACCCTACAGAGTTTGCAGTCTAAAATGACAAAACAGAAGAAGGGTGGGGGACAGAGCTATGCCGCCGTTATAAACTATGCTGTCTATATTTTGCAAGCAATCTGGTGATTTGGCTTTTTCTTGGCACTATCCAGAATGGGAAGATCATCTAGAAAAGGGACAAATAATACCGTTTCAACACATGTAGTACAGCCAATATGCTCCAATGCACTGATGGCACTTCTTAAAAAACAAAAAAAAACAAAACAAAAAAACCACAAAGGGAATATTGTGATTGACTTCTTTACTTAAATCATCTCCCCAATTTTCACTTATTAGAATCTTCAGCTATACAGGTGTTCTTAATTATGTTCTTTTGTCACTCAAGGAGGGATCTGTTTGGAAAGCCTTGTTTTTCTGAGCTAGAATCTGCAACTGTGCATAACATAGCTTTTAAGCACTCAGTCCCTACATTTTGTAACACATCAGTAAATTGACTTCTCAGACCTTGAGCAAGATCTGCATTATTCATGGAGTAACAGAGGCCTCTAACAAGGGCCCTATGGTGAGTGATATGTCTATATAAGTAGCACAGAAGTTCTGTTATACAGCTCTACTGAAGTAAGGTTGATGGATGAACACCTGCCTGTAGTAGAGTTTTAGCTTTACTCTGGGAAACTGGAAAATATCTAAAGTTTCAACAGGACAATGAATGATGGAAAAATATAAGTTCAATGATTCCTATTACTAGACTCCAGGTACCATCTTATGTATTTCCACCCTATGCTTCTAGTCAAGCCCAAAACCAATATAAAATTAATTTCAAAGGGATGTGGCAGCATTTTAATTCTGTAAAAACAAAAGTCAGAGGTGAGATTCCTGGGCTGAGATATAACTAAGATCAATGAATTTACACCAGAGATTAATTTGGTCTTTCCTCCCACAATATGTGAAGTTTAGTCCATACATAGCTGAAACTGAATGTCAAGTTTATTTGACAGCTACCGCACATCCACTCAGAAAGAGGATGTGATTGTTTGCAACTGATCCCTGACATGCTAGTGTGTCTTTTGAAAGCATTAATTCTCGAAGTTTTTTATAGTATATTGCTATAGAACCAGGATTTATCAATACTTCAAACAAACCCTGCTGGTGGTTCTTCCATGACAATCCACAGCTAATGGTACTGCCTTGGATTGTCTCTCTCTGCCAACTCAAGTTGTTTGTAATGTTTTGGGAAGTCTACTTACATTATCCTGCTGCACGTTTAATGCCATGTCCTCTTCCTTCAATTTCATCATGACATCTACATCCCTCTCGTAGTTTTTAACTTCGGTCAGGGTTCGAGGGATGTAAGCTTTCTTAAACACCTAACAGAGTGAAATGAAACAAGAAGCAGTTTTATTGATTTACATATAGTCCTGATTATAGGCCTCTTCCTTGGGAATCATCCTGATTAGTGTCTGCAATCAGACAACACCCATAATTTAGAGATCCTACCTCACTGTCTTTGTCCAGCAGGAGATCGTCTCTTTGTTGTGGTGGGCCCTACAGAATGGAGCTCACCCATGACAACATCTTAAGATTTTATAATTAAGGTCTTGATAGCATGACTGCTATTGGCCACCTCTTTATGACCACCTCCATACATTGCCCCATCCTCACCATTAATTTGTTTGAATGTTAAGGGGTTTATTTAAAAGGTCACACAGGAAGTTTGTGGCAGAGTAGGGAATTGAACCCAGATGTCCTGAGTCCCAGGTCAGTGCCTTAACTACTATATCACCCTTCCTCCCACAGTACAGGTACACTTAAATTATACATAAACAAAAACTTCATGCAAGTTACAATAGTGGATCTCCTTACACAAGATGAGCTTGCAACAATATAGAGTATGTAACGAGGCCCTCTCCTCTGACGTGCTGAGCACCCACTGAAGCCAACAACACAGATGGACATACTTGAAGTTCTATTGGCTTCAGTGGGAGCTGAGGGTGCTCGGCACCTCACAGAAGGCACTGTGCACCTCACAGACTGGGCCTTTGGTTTATAAGCACACCAGCAGTTAGCTAAGGGACAAAGAGTGACCTGTTTTAAAAAAGTTCTTATCTGGTACAAAATGCCCCTCAATATACTAAATTCAGGTTTTATTGTAATCCATCACTTTGCTGCTGACAAGTTAAAAGAATCAAATCAAGACAGTGATTTTGTCTTTTGCTCCCATACTAAACAATACTGCCAGTGCACCACACATCCTCAATGATGCAAAGAAAACAGACCTATGTTGCCTACTGCTGCATCAGAAATAAGCAGAGAGACAATATTACCATAATTAGAAGACCCAAATCAGAATCTGGGAGAGGGAGCTGGAATTGTTTTTCAGTCAATATGAACAACCGCAGGGCAAAAACTGTTCACATCTTAACACTTTATGAATCCTCATTTTAGCAGATTATTTGCAGAAACTCAAAGATTTCCCCTTCATTGCTAGCTGGGTCCCTTGTGATGTCTAAGTTCAAGACCAGTTATAGCCAAGCATGTTGATCTAGGAAACATCCTAATGACACAGGTGATACTGATCAGAGATTGCAAAGAAGATATCATGAGAAGCATTTAGATAGCATATAAAGAACCATTTACTATCTGAAAGCCTCTCCACTTATCTCAGGATGTATCAATGTATTAAATGTAACATTCTGTGGATCAGGGTATCAAAGAGAACATTTCAAAAAGTCTTCAAAAGGGATACTGCAAAGATTCCCTCCTGGCAGAGGAAAAAAAATCCTCACCTCCTCATCCACGTTATCTTGACTGGACCTTTCTTCCTCTGTTCTTTGGGTTGCTATTTCCATCGCCTACAGCAATATGAAATGCAATACAAAATCATCACTCTTCACAATCCAGTCTCTCATGCTGGATAATAATTCACCTAGCTGTTCCTACCTATATTTCCCCACCTCCACTCCATTCGCTGGGAAACTGTTCTCTCCTGCTCATGTAAAACACTCCAGCTTTTCATACCACAATGCCTTTAGTGACACCTAATGGTGATGAACATTTCTGCATGGCACACCCACTTAAATCCCACTCCTAGCTACTGATCTACTTAATGAGAGCAAAAAAACTTTCCCTCCACTGCCGCCAATCCAAACACAGAGCCAAATTATGGCTGTCCCTACACCAGTGTGGGATAACAGGGCACAGGGAGCCTCTGTCTGTTGCTCATGCTCTCACACAGGAGGCTGCCTACACCCCCCAGATGCAGAGAGTTGCTGCTATTGCTGCCAGCAGCACTGAATAGCCGGAGGAGCATGCGTGAGCAAGATGGGAGTATTGTAGCCACAGTCCTACTCCCTCCAGTCCAGTGCTCTGGTGAGTACCTAAAACCTGTGCATGACATACAAGCGTTTATGGGCTGCTTGGAAGCACTCGCCCCCTACCCAGCATTCCAGGTTGGGGCAGGAATAATGTCTCCTGACACCCCATTCCCAATATGGCTGAGGTCAGGATACAGGAGTCTTAATTTGATCCTTCACTATCTTTGTTGCTTTGACTACCTGAGCTGGGATTTACCGCAATAGCTAATTGGTAAAGGAGAACCCAACGTGGCTGCTGGGGCTGATGAAACAGCGAAGGGACTGCTAGAGCTAGGGGGCTGGAAAATGATCATCTATTCACTAGCATCCCAAGGAGCAACAACTGAACCCCAGCTGAATTTACACCCACCCCTGCTTGAGTCAGAACAAGACTAAACAGACAGAGGGAAGGGGAAGAGAGCAATGGTGAGTAACAGACCAGCCTGAAGCATTCCAGGTGTGGAGCCTAGAGCCAGCATACCCCCCCTCCTCCTAGAATAGGCAGGTTCCTTTCACCTACTGGACTAATCAGCATTTAGCTGGTGATGCTGGGTACTTTAAGGTGGAGTGAAAGCCTCCCTCATTCCACTCAAACCCATTTACCCCCAAGTCCGCCTCACTCATCCCACTCATACGCCCCACCCCACACAAACATGGTGGGGAGGTGTGGATAAGTTCCCACAGCTTACATGTATTAATGTTAAAACATTTCTATATTTTTTTAAGTTGCTGTCTCATTATTCAATGCACAATATTTACTGTAAAGCATAGTTGTGGGATAAATGGGATAGATGAGCTTGAACCAGATCTTATTTTACTCCTTAAATCTTCCTACATAAGCAGGAACTTCAAGTCTGACCTTTGAGAGATAAGCATCCAAGTTGTCGCTTGTGATAGAAGGATCTGTAATAAACTCAAAGAGCTCTCTGACAGTCATCACCGCAACACCATACTTCCAGAAAAAGTCTGTCAGGAAGCAGGGGAAAAAAACAAAGTTAGTTTGATTCAAGTTCACTTTATGCTTCTACACCATCAAAGTGATGGTAAATACAGAATAATGGCTCTATGAATTGGGGAAATTCCCTACAAGGTTTGCAGAATCCCACTGGGTGTGGTTATCAGAAAACTCTTAGTCACCCAAAGCCCAAGTTGCCCATCTTTCAGATACAACAAATGCTGAATGAAGCATGCAAATTCAAAGCCCAATCCCCCCTTCCTATTGAAGTTAACGGCAAAAGTCAAATAGACTTCAGTGAAAGCCAAATGCGACCAGGAAACAAGTGAAAAGCAGGAGGGTGGAAGGGAAGGCTTCATAAAGGATCAAGCAGTTGCAGTGTATTGAGATTAAATTTTGTAGATGTCAAACAGTGAAATTTGCAGAAATTGTGTGAACTCTGCTTTCCGTAGGCTAGCCTAAAACATAAGCTCACATGTAATTGAATGTGTGTGACATACTCTACCTTGGCTGTACTTTGCGTAGCATAGTTTGTTGGTTTCCTAACGAAACTTATACACATCCTAAGATGATGTGCATTTTAACGAAATCCATCCTGTTCTACATACAATGTCAGTTTGAAGAATACAAGAAAGTACACAGTTAATCTTCCTAAAGGAATGACCTATTAGAAGAGGAGTTGAACTACTGCCCACTCACCATTGATATTGGCACAGTCCTTCCGCAGGAATTCTAATGCATGTGGGTGGTCATGCTCTACCGACTGAGACACATCAATGATGTACACCTCTCCACTGTGGTATCTGGAGGTGCAGCAAGGGAAAAGCAGAAAATTTTTTTTTTAAATCCCACCATTTGAAAAAAATGGTTCAAGTTTTGGGGGCCTGACACTAAAGTTTTGCTATGGACACGTTCCATATAATAGTTGTTTTCAGTTATACTATTGCACGTTATTTGAGAGAACAATCCTGGTGAACACAAAAAGCAATTTTAGAACAATGAATTAAAATAGCTTACTTGTTTATTTGTCAGCTGATGAAAAAAACTCCCTGAATAACCTATTCAGGGAAGTATTTTGCAAGCTAAAATTATCTGAGATAGATTTGGGATGAAATCTGTATAATAATCAGGTAAATTACAAAGCAGAGCTGAAAGGAAGATACTGCCCTCCCATAGGAGCGAATTAGTACTGCACAGCTCTACATATTATGAGAGAAACCACCAATACCGACATTTTAAATGTTAAAATACAGAGCAAGGTTTAAAAACATACAGCATATTAAATTCGCTGAGATCTGCATGAACAAGTTTGGCGTCCTGATACATTCTTCTCATGTACTGTATGATCTGTAGATACAACTCCCGGGCTTTTGAGTCAGATAACTGAGCATTTTTCAATAGAGGAGCAGGCCTTGGATTTAAAAAAACAAAAACAAAAAAAACAGAATAAATTCTCCTGTTTTACACCAGCTGTATAGTCCCTTCACCACAATACTTGATCCATTTTAATTCAGTAAATGGAAAGACCTCAGTGATTTACTCAAACACTTGGCCAGCTCCACAGCTAATATAAATATTCATCGCTCCACTGCAGAAAGTGGAACTACAATGTTTTACACCAGCTGAAGAACTAGACCACAACGTTATATTAAATATTTACATTACAAATGCTGAGTTAACATTTCTGTGTGCACCACTAATGAACTTTCCAACTAAAGCATTAACACATCACGACCTGAGCTTTGAAGTTTATTTTACATTTCTAGAACATAGAATCCTCACCATCCGTATTCTATGAAGTATAAAGAGGCCCATGCAGATCCAGTTACAGAACTGGGGCCTTAATTTCTAGCTAATGCAGAGTATTTGCTCACGCCTTGCATGGATAAGGCTTTGGATTCAGGCAGACCCTGCGCCACAGGAGCTGGGAAGTATCTTGATATTTTACATCTCATTTATACACCAGAGCAATGTACTCAATTAATCACCAGCCTATGCCATAAACTAAGCAAATTCAACAGATTTTTTTTTAATTCACCTTTGTTCAAGCCTATCAATAAAGAAGTTCTCATTGATTTTCTGAGGATACTTACATGTCATCTTTACCAATAAAACTCATGACAAGTACATGACTTCTTAGCATAATTGGCTCTGGGCAAGGTATTTGTGCTGTATTCAACCTGTAACATTACAACAAAAACCCCATAACTACCTATTAAAAACAAATGCAATCTATATTACTTATAATTTGTATTAGAGTAGTGCCGAGGGGCACCAATTAAGTTTGGAACCCCTCTGTTGTAGGTGCTGTACAGAGTAACAGACAGTCCCTGTCCCAAAGGGCTTACATTCTAAATATACAAAGGGAAGTATCATTATCCCCATTTTACAGATGGGAAATGGACACACAGAGAGAAGGTCTAAGGTTGGACAGGAAGTCTGTGGCAAACCTGAAAAGTGAACCCACACCTCCTGAGTCCCAGTCTGGTGTCTTAATCATAAGACCATAAATCAGACCTCTTAACAGTCCTGGGTTTTGCGGGACTGTTGAGCTTTGACCCCCTAAGCCCCTTGTCCAGGTTGAAGGGCAGTTTGCCCTGGCCCACCGTTTGAGAGGGCCTCCAAACTGAGTGGCGCTGAGTCCTGCGTTAGCCACTTGGAATGTGAAAAGGTATGCCACAAGCGTCCAGTGTTGTCCACACTGTGGCAATGCACGCTATGGGGCTGTGATTTCTGAAGCGCACGATCATATTGCACACTAATTGGTCCGTATAGACTAAAAGTTCCATAGCACACTTTAAAAACACAGCTACATTAAAGCACACTGGAGAACTTTTAGTGTGCACCAGCAGACTCTACCTGGACCAATTAGTGTGCAACACATTGGTGTGCTTTAGAAATCACACCCCTGCAGTGCACTGCTACACCCTGTAGATATACCCTTAGTTATACATATTTTGTTAAACTAAATTGCCTCATACACCCCACTATCCAGCTGCATCAGCCAGTCTGTCTCTCTGTTGCTGACCAAGTGTTTCATCCTTATCCTACGCTGCCCTCCCCAGACAGATGCCTCCATTAGCAACAATTGGTCACGAGTTGTTGACATCGCTGTGATTTTTCTCCCCACAAAAAGATTAAATAATAAAAGATTCCTTGAGATGGTGCCTGTGTAACTGATACTCTGCAAAGGCAATGGTCTCCCCTGTCCCAGGTGTCCTTTGCAGCTCCACTCTCTTCCCTGATGGAAGGGAGGGGATGTTAGGAGGGTCTGTGCAGTGGGGACCAACTTTACCCTGCAATAAAATGGCATTAACACTGCCCATTAGCAGAAAGCAGTGTGCCCATCAGTCAGTGTTCTACCATGGAGCGTGATGGGGTCAGGTCAGCACACAGGTCACAGTGTTTCAACAGGGAATAAATAATACTTTGCCCTTCTGGCTCCCCATCTACATGGGGAAAACTGACCATGTTCTAACATAATTTTCAATGCTGGTTTTGGGACATAAGGGGATCCGTTCCCCCACCCAGGATCTGGGACACAGAAGCTGTTTGAGAGGGCAAGGAATGAAGAGGACTCCTGTACCCAGCTGAGAACGCTGAGCGCATGGAATCGAATCGCAGAGCTGGGGCTTGGGCAGAAAGAGGAGGAAGGACCCCAAGGGAACACACCAAGCAGTGCAAGGAAGGAGGACCCCAAGAGACTATGCCATGGAATCATGCCAAGGAGGAAGAGGGGACTTTTAGAGGAAGAAGGATCAGCATGCAGGAAGAGCCTTACGATTATTCCCTGTCATGGCTGTCACAGGTTGAGAGGGGATAATAAAGCTCCCTTGTGTGTGTGTTGGAGGGCTGTCTCCTGTGGGTTGTTCCCCAGTCCTGGGAGATACCTTGGTGCAGTGGCTGGGATTCTCTCCTGTTTCACTCCTGAAACAGACAACACTAAAGACTCCCACCCTCTATCGCCGCTTTGTGAGTGACACTATGGGTCATGGGGGATTATATGGGAGATCAGGTTCCAAACATCTTGGCCCTCCATAACTGAGGACAGGATCTGAGGCAGATTAAAATCAGAACCCACCTTTTGTGCCTGCGGGGCATCTGGGACTAGCAGGAGCTCAACAGAACAGCTACCATCAAATGATCCACCCCCTGTTAGCACCGGTTTATTGGCTAGCTCTCTAGCTTGCCTGATTCCCTCCTCCCTGAGACCCCACTACACACGCACAAACCACTGATCCTAGTGGAAGGAGGCCACAACGTCGTCTCTTCTCGAGTTCCAGCAGCTTTCACTCTGTGCAGGTGTGGAAATGCTGGAGATTTAGATCTATGTCCCTCATCGCCAGGGTTTTTCAAAAATGTGTGAATTAGGAGAACGAGGCCTATTGAAAGTGAATGACTTGTGCTCCTAACTCACTTGGACACTTTTGAAAATCCCACACTAAATCTAGTGGGAAGACACTGGGTCTGTAAAAGGAAGAAGTGACTGATGCCTCCCCGGGGAGGGCAGGGTGCCAGAATCACTCAAAAGAGTAATTGTTTGACCCTTGCTGGAGAATCACCCTTGACACTGACAATATCTCCTACGATCACTTTGTTTCTCACCCTACTATTCTGGGGAAGGTTTTAATCAAACGGGGATAGCTCAGTGGTTTGAGCATTGGCCTGTTAAACCCAGGGTTGTGAGTTCAATCCTTGAGGGGGCCATTTAGGGATCTGGGGCAAAAATCTGTCTGGGGATTGATCCTGCTTTGAGCAGGGGGTTGGACTAGATGACCTCCCGAGGTCCCGTCCAACCCTGATATTCTATGAATTATGGGACATGATGAACACCCAGATTCCCTGGCTCACAGGCAGTCTGGTTTCTGCTCTGTTTATGGGACAGACGCTGGTCTTCATTGATGTCAACATGGTGATGAACAACATCCATGCTGCTTCTTTTGAGGCCTGACCCAAAACCCATTAAAACCAACAGGAGTCTTTCCGTTCACCTTCACAGGCTTTGGATCAGACCCTTAAATACATCAGCTGCATTCCCACCAGCAATGGAATGCACAAGTCACGTCTGCACCAAAGTTAAATATAAAAATCACCTTATTAAATTCCTCATCTCTTTTTCTGCCCATGTCTTCACCATTTTCCGCGGGTTTCCTTTACAATATCCATGACGAAATCTTAAAAACAAGCACACCACAGAGACAAACATTTACAGAATATCTGTGACAAAAATTAAGAACAATCTGTAGGTAAACGCACTGTTAGCCCTGGAGAAGTTTGCTGTCATTAAAGAAAAGAACTCCAACTCACCTAAATTCCCCACTCACATACTTATCCCGATCTTTAAACATCAAAATAGAGGTTTTATAAATCTTTATTGCTCTGTTCTCTCCATTCACTGTACTGGCATGATAGACATTAGCCTATAAGTGAGAAAGTAAGAGAAACAATATTAACGTCCTGGGAATAGTTTAAGTATTGAGAAGTTTGCTCATGTATCAAATACTGTCAAGAACACCATTTTTTAGGAGAGAAATTAAACCTTGGGCTTTGTCACAGGGTGGCTGCCCCTTTAAAGGAAAATGGGTCTGAATCCCACCTGTGACACAGCTAACTTTCCTTCGCAGAGGGGTGACCCAATCAGGCCTCTGGTGTAGATAAGGGAGAGACTTTGGGTAAGGCAGAGATCTGAGCCTGCGCAGTTGTGGAAAGCAAGAAGGCTCCTGCTGGAGACCCTGAGGCCTGGTCCCCACTAAGCCCCCACTTCGGACTAAGGTACGCAAATTCAGCTACGTTAATAACGTAGCTGAATTCGAAGTACCTTAGTCCGAACTTACCGCGGGTCCAGACGCGGCAGGCAGGCTCCCCCGTCGATGCCGCGTACTCCTCTCGCCGAGCTGGAGTACCGGCGTCGATGGCGAGCACTTCCGGGATCGATCCGGGATCGATTTATCGCGTCTAAACCAGACGCGATAAATCGATCCCAGAACATCGATTGCCTGCCGCAGGACCCTCCGGTAAGTGTAGACGTAGCCTGAGACAGCAGGGGAAGGTTGTTTGCACGCTTCCTGGTGGTATGTCCTGGCCTCCAAGCCCTGGAGAAAGGTGGGAAAACAGCACTCCAGCAGAAATGCCCTGGAGGAAGGACTGTTAAGATGGTTTTGTTCTGAGTTACACTTGTTTTGACAGACTTTATTGCCAGTCCAGATAGAACTAAATGAGTATAATCAGGGAGAAGGGAGGGAGGGAGAGAGAGAGAGACTATTGGAAACTGTATGAGGACTTAATAAATTGGACCTCAGAAGGGGAACCTTGTTTTTGAGTATCTTGGACTGTGTGGAATTTTTTAAGGAGCCCTCAGAAGAGGGAAACTGAGGCAGGGGTGCTGCCGGGACATCCCAAGATATAAGATGGTGGCAATGCTGTTACAGGCCTCAATCCTAGAGACCCCTGGACTCAACAAGGGTGCCCCACTGAAGTCAACAGGATTTTGCATGGGCCCAGGGATCCAACCACAGGGAATAGTTTGCAGGATTGGGATCTAAAACCATACAAAGATGTTAGCATATGTATAAAGCTCTAAAATGCGTACATGCAGTAGAACTTCACAATAATGGCTGGGATGTTCATTACAGATAACTAGAGAGGAGCCTGATCCAAAGAGGTGCCATGCACCCTCAATTCTTACTGACGCTCTGCACTCCTGAGAGTGATCACATTGACGTCAACGGAACTATCTGAATGAGTGAGGACTACACATATGATAAGCAGGGGTCTGCAGGGTCAGATCTTCAGAGCCAAATACTGGTTCCACTGAAGTCAATGGCGTTTTGCCTGTTACTTCAATGAGACCAGCCTTTGGCTGTACGAGTGAAACTAGCCTCTGTGCCGAGGGCCAGCATGAGGCCTATGTACCACTCAAGTCCTCATGACCACTTATGGGGTAAGTGGAATTTAAATGGTGCTCCATATTTTGATTAATAAACAGAGTTCAGTAGCTTCACTATTGATATGTGATAAAATTCAAAGTAACAGATGTCTCACTTTACAGTAAATAAATTAACTTCTTGACAAACACAAGAAAATTAATTTAATGCCAGAGATAAGTATTTTACTATTTCCCTTTCAGCACAGTCAATTTCCTTTCAGTTTGCACAGAAGACTGTAGCATGCCAGTTGGAATGAAACTCACTTCTTTTCCTGTGCTGATGCAGCCATTTATCTCTGATATGACACCTCTAGTTAGCATCTTGAACAGGATCATTCGTGTTCTTGGATCCAATACCTCATGGGAAATTGGGGGGGGGGGGCGAGAAATAAGCAAAATCACTTTATCCAGTTTACTGAAAATATTATTAAACTAATCCATCTTGAACTGAAGAACTCACAGAACCACAGCATCTTAGTGGACCAAGCCATTCAAAATTCTATCTGGATAGTGCTCTATTTCTTCTATAATTTTGGAATTATCTTTAAAATATTAGGGGAAAATGTGTTTGTGACTTGTATGCAACTCCTGATCAGTGATTTATAATATTTGACATGCATCCTTAGGCTAATGCTAATAGAGGAGTGATTTCCCCATCCACAATACCAAGAAAAAAAAGTGCATTAGAACACAGCTACCCTAAAATGTGCCAGGCATTCATAATAGCACATGGTGGTCCTTGTGGTATACAGGCCTTTAATGTATCATACTAGGTTTAGAAGCAAAAATGTGTGGATTAAAAAAAAAAAAAAATTGAACCATTTAGTCTTTTCCATGGAAAATTCCACTTTTGAGTAAAGCTAAGATGAAATTCTATGCCTATCAACAAAATCCCAGTTGAATACAACAGCAAATCATAATACTAAGCACCACAATGTTCTCCAAACCAGCTGTGAAAGCAGACACAATTTTTATAAAGCAGTCTTGTTCAGAAAGACAAGAAAAACCTGGGGTGAAACCCTGACCCCACTGAAGTCAATGAGTGTTTTGCCATTGACGCCAACGAAGCTAGGATTTTACCTCTGGTTATTGATTCAAATGAAAATAAGCCTTTTAACAAACAGTTTGATATATATAAGACTTACTTGTTCCACTGTTGCTCTGTCAGATTTATCTTTGACTCGATACCTAGTGGAAATTAAAATATAACAGCATGACATGATCTACTCAGGAGAAATACCCATAGCTCCGCCAATAATTTTTCCAGAATGATTGCTCAAGAAGAAAATTAGGCAAGGAAGGGAGAGAAAAGAGGAAGCATCATTACATTAAAATGGGATTCCTTTGCTGCCAAAGTACCGCCAG